>NW_028123912.1:600000-943154 GCF_965194805.1 Balaenoptera borealis | reverse complement strand
CTGCTTGCCAAACCTTGAAGTTGACCAGGTTATAGCCTCCGCAGGTACGCTTGAGTAGCAAACGAGCACTTTCACCCGAGGAACAGGGTTCCTGTCACGCTGGAGGAGAGTTAATCCCGCAGACCTCGTTCCTCCTGGGAAAGCGCAAGGCCACCCTGAGCCTCAGGGTAGTGCCTAAGTTTCCAACGGGCAAGCTCTGCGTGCCTCGGTTTCCATGAATTCTCCACCGTTGTTGTGCTTCAATGGAACGCGAGGATAGCTTTCAGGACTCCAAGCACTCTGACCTCTGCACCGTTTCCCATGCTACCACACGGATCCCCCCCACGTCTCCTCTCTGCCTGCTGAGCAACAAGCAGCCGTGTAGGCCCTTCAGAACACTTCTTGCATGCAGAGCCCAAGGCGGCACACTGCTCTCTGTCTTCCTTTGGAAACCTAGGTTGTTCCAGCTTGCCCCAGCTACGAAGACAGTCTGAGCCGGTCTCATGTGCTGAGGAACGTGAACTCAATGAGGACCAGGGGCATACGTGCACTCAAAAAATCACTCTGCTCAGCCTTCCATCCAGGAGCTCACACCGACTGGCTCGTTGGTTTAGCAGGACGTCTAAGTGAGGCCCAAGCTGAGCAAAGAACACACTTCCTCCTTTACCCTGCTAGGCCCACGGAAGAGGTAGAGCCAACTAGGCCTCGCTCAGGCCAGCCCTCCTTCAGGGATCTTGCCACACTTCGAAGCCTGCACAGTAAAAGATATTTAGCGAAGTTGCCAGGGTTTCGCCATTCTCACTCGACAGCTCCACTACTGCAGGGACTCATGTTTGCTGTGAACTAGGATAGGTGGCCCACTTCAAAAAGCAGTCTTTTCCCCTTTGGAAATGTGGATTCTTTGAGCCTCGGAGCTGTTTGCGAAATCCTAGGAAGGCCCAGCTTCTACTCACGGCAGGCACGCCCGGGGAGGAAACGAGTATGTTTCCCCAGAGAAACAGGCTGCTTGCAAGTGTAGAGGGGAGCTTCTCAGGTGCCCAGTGTGTCCGTTTGTTTCCCTTCGCAGCTCCCGTACTGCAGGTACTTATGCTGGGTGCTAACAAGGGTTCGTTGGCTCTGCCGACAAAAGCAGCCTTTTCCCTTTGGAAGCTTGGATTGTAGTGTCTCAGGGGCTGCTTGCCAAACCTTGAAGTTGACCAGGTTATAGCCTCCGCAGGTACGCTTGCGTAGCAAACGAGCACTTTCACCCGATGAACAGCGTTCCTATCACGCTGCAGGAGAGTTAATCCTGCAGACCTCGTTCCTCCTGGGAAAGCGCAAGGCCACCCTGAGCCTCAGGGTAGTGCCTAAGTTTGCTCCGTGCAAGCTCTGCGTGCCTCGGTTTCCATGAGGTCTCCACCGTGGTTGTGCCTCAATGGAACGCGAGGATAGCTTTCAGGACTCCAAGCACTCTGGCCTCCGCACCGTTTCCCATGCTACCACACGGATTCCCCCCACGTCTCCTCTCTGCCTGCTGAGCAACAAGCAGCCGTGTAGGCCCTTCAGAACACTGCTTGCATGCAGAGACCAAGGCGGGACACTGCTCTCTGTCTTTCTTTGGAAACCTAGGTTGTCGGAGCTTACCCACCTCACGAAGACAGTCTGAGCCGGTTTCATGAGCTGGGGAACGTGGACTCAGTGAGGACCAGGGCCCTACCTGCACTCTGAAAATCACTCTGCTCAGCCTTCCATCCAGGAGCTCACACCGACTGGCTCGTTGGTTTAGCAGGACGTCTAAGTGAGGTCCAAGCTGAGCAAAGAGCACTCTTCCTCCTTTACCCTGCTAGGCCCACGGAAGAGGTAGAGCCAACTAGGCCTCGCTCAGACCAGGCCTCCTTCAGGGATCTTGCCACACTTCGAAGCCTGCACAGTAAAAGATACTTAGCGAAGTTGCCAGGGTTTCGCCATGCTCTCCCTCGGCAGCTCCACTACTGCAGGGACTCATGTTTGCTTTGAACTAGTATAGGTGTCCCTGCTTCCAAAAGCAGTCTTTTCCCCTTTGGAAATGTGGATTCTTGTAGCCTAGGAGCTGTTTGCGAAACCCTAGGAAGGCCCAGCTTTTACTCACTGCAGGCACGCCCGGGCAGGAAACGAGTATGTTTCCCCAGAGAAACAGGCTGCTTGCAAGTGTCGAGGGGAGCTTCTCAGGTGCCCAGTGTGTCCCGTTTGTTTCCCTTCGCAGCTCCCGTACTGCAGGTACTTATGCTGGGTGCTAACAAGGGTTGGTTGGCTCTGCCGACAAAAGCAGCCTTTTCCCTTTGGAAGCTTGGATTGTAGTGTCTCAGGGGCTGCTTGCCAAACCTTGAAGTTGACCAGGTTATAGCCTCCGCAGGTACGCTTGAGTAGCAAACGAGCACTTTCACCCGAGGAACAGGGTTCCTGTCACGCTGGAGGAGAGTTAATCCCGCAGACCTCGTTCCTCCTGGGAAAGCGCAAGGCCACCCTGAGCCTCAGGGTAGTGCCTAAGTTTCCAACGGGCAAGCTCTGCGTGCCTCGGTTTCCATGAGGTCTCCACCGTTGTTGTGCTTCAGTGGAACGCGAGGATAGCTTTCAGGACTCCAAGCACTCTGACCTCCGCACCGTTTCCCATGCTACCACACGGATCCCCCCCACGTCTCCTCTCTGCCTGCTGAGCAACAAGCAGCCGTGTAGGCCCTTCAGAACACTTCTTGCATGCAGAGCCCAAGGCGGCACACTGCTCTCTGTCTTCCTTTGGAAACCTAGGTTGTCGCAGCTTACCCAGCTCACCAAGACAGTCTGAGCCGGTCTCATGAGCTGGGGAACGTGGACTCAGTGAGGACCAGGACCCTACCTGCACTCAGAAAATCACTCTGCTCAGCCTTCCATCCAGGAGCTCACACCGACTGGCTCGTTGGTTTAGCAGGAGGTCTAAGTGAGGTCCAAGCTGAGCAAAGAACACACATCCTCCTTTACCCTGCTAGGCCCACGGAAGAGGAAGAGCCAACTAGGCCTCGCTCAGGCCAGCCCTCCTTCAGGGATCTTGCCACACTTCGAAGCCTGCACAGTAAAAGATATTAGCGAAGTTGCCAGGGTTTCACCATGCTCTCCCTCGGCAGCTCCACTACTGCAGGGACTCATGTTTGCTGTGAACTAGGATAGGTGGCCCACTTCAAAAAGCAGTCTTTTCCCCTTTGGAAAGGTGGATTCTTGTAGCCTCGGACCTGTTTGCGAAACCCTAGGAAGGCCCAGCTTCTACTCACTGCAGGCACGCCCGGGCAGGAAACGAGTATGTTTCCCGAAAGAAACAGGCTGCTTGCAAGTGTCGAGGGGAGCTTCTCAGTTGCCCAGTGTTTCCCGTTTGTTTCCCTTCGCAGCTCCCGTACTGCAGGTACTTATGCTGGGTGCTAACAAGGGTTGGTTGGCTCTGCCGACAAAAGCAGCCTTTTCCCTTTGGAAGTTTGGATTGTAGTGTCTCAGGGGCTGCTTGCCAAACCTTGAAGTTGCCCAGGTTATAGCCTCCGCAGGTACGCTTGCGTAGCAAACGAGCACTTTCTACCGATGAACAGGGTTCCTGTCACGCTGGAGGAGAGTTAATCCCGCAGACCTCGTTCCTCCTGGGAAAGCGCAAGTCCACCCTGAGCCTCAGGGTAGTGCCTAAGTTTCCAACGGGCAAGCTCTGCGTGCCTCGGTTTCCATGAAGTCTCCATCGTTGTTGTGCTTTAATGGAACGCGAGGATAGCTTTCAGTACTCCAAGCACTCTGACCTCCGCACCGTTTCCCATGCTACCACACGGATCCCCCCCACGTCTCCTCTCTGCCTGCTGAGCAACAAGCAGCCGTGTAGGCCCTTCAGAACACTTCTGCATGCAGAGCCCAAGGCGGCACACTGCTCTCTGTCTTCCTTTGGAAACCTAGGTTGTCGCAGCTTACCCAGCTCACCAAGACAGTCTGAGCCGGTCTCATGAGCTGGGGAACGTGGACTCAGTGAGGACCAGGACCCTACCTGCACTCAGAAAATCACTCTGCTCAGCCTTCCATCCAGGAGCTCACACCGACTGGCTCGTTGGTTTAGCAGGACGTCTAAGTGAGGTCCAAGCTGAGCAAAGAACACACTTCCTCCTTTACCCTGCTAGGCCCACGGAAGAGGTAGAGCCAACTAGGCCTCGCTCAGACCAGCCCTCCTTCAGGGATCTTGCCACACTTCGAAGCCTGCACAGTAAAAGATATTTAGCGAAGTTGCCAGGGTTTCGCCATTCTCCCTCGGCAGCTCCACTACTGCAGGGACTCATGTTTGCTGTGAACTAGGATAGGTGGCCCACTTCAAAGAGCAGTCTTTTCCCCTTTGGAAAGGTGGATTCTTGTAGCCTAGGAGCTGTTTGCGAAACCATAGGAAGGCCCAGCTTTTACTCACTGCAGGCACGCCCGGGGAGGAAACGAGTATGTTTCCCCAGAGAAACAGGCTGCTGGCAAGTGTCGAGGGGAGCTTCTCAGGTGCCCAGTGTGTCCGTTTGTTTCCCTTCGCAGCTCCCGTACTGCAGGTACTTATGCTGGGTGCTAACAAGGGTTCGTTGGCTCTGCCGACAAAAGCAGCCTTTTCCCTTTGGAAGCTTGGATTGTAGTGTCTCAGGGGCTGCTTGCCAAACCTTGAAGTTGACCAGGTTATAGCCTCCGCAGGTACGCTTGCGTAGCAAACGAGCACTTTCACCCGATGAACAGCGTTCCTATCACGCTGCAGGAGAGTTAATCCTGCAGACCTCGTTCCTCCTGGGAAAGCGCAAGGCCACCCTGAGCCTCAGGGTAGTGCCTAAGTTTGCTCCGTGCAAGCTCTGCGTGCCTCGGTTTCCATGAGGTCTCCACCGTGGTTGTGCCTCAATGGAACGCGAGGATAGCTTTCAGGACTCCAAGCACTCTGGCCTCCGCACCGTTTCCCATGCTACCACACGGATTCCCCCCACGTCTCCTCTCTGCCTGCTGAGCAACAAGCAGCCGTGTAGGCCCTTCAGAACACTGCTTGCATGCAGAGACCAAGGCGGGACACTGCTCTCTGTCTTCCTTTGGAAACCTAGGTTGTCGGAGCTTACCCACCTCACGAAGACAGTCTGAGCCGGTTTCATGAGCTGGGGAACGTGGACTCAGTGAGGACCAGGGCCCTACCTGCACTCTGAAAATCACTCTGCTCAGCCTTCCATCCAGGAGCTCACACCGACTGGCTCGTTGGTTTAGCAGGACGTCTAAGTGAGGTCCAAGCTGAGCAAAGAGCACTCTTCCTCCTTTACCCTGCTAGGCCCACGGAAGAGGTAGAGCCAACTAGGCCTCGCTCAGACCAGGCCTCCTTCAGGGATCTTGCCACACTTCGAAGCCTGCACAGTAAAAGATACTTAGCGAAGTTGCCAGGGTTTCGCCATGCTCTCCCTCGGCAGCTCCACTACTGCAGGTACTCATGTTTGCTTTGAACTAGTATAGGTGTCCCTGCTTCCAAAAGCAGTCTTTTCCCCTTTGGAAATGTGGATTCTTGTAGCCTAGGATCTGTTTGCGAAACCCTAGGAAGGCCCAGCTTCTACTCACTGCAGGCATGCCCGGGGAGGAAACGAGTATGTTTCCCCAGAGAAACAGGCTGCTTGCAAGTGTCGAGGGGAGCTTCTCAGGTGCCCAGTGTTTCCCGTTTGTTTCCCTTCGCAGCTCCCGTACTGCAGGTACTTATGCTGGGTGCTAACAAGGGTTGGTTGGCTCTGCCGACAAAAGCAGCCTTTTCCCTTTGGAAGCTTGGATTGTAGTGTCTCAGGGGCTGCTTGCCAAACCTTGAAGTTGCCCAGGTTATAGCCTCCGCAGGTACGCTTGCGTAGCAAACGAGCACTTTCACCCGATGAACAGCGTTCCTATCACGCTGGAGGAGAGTTAATCCTGCAGACCTCGTTCCTCCTGGGAAAGCGCAAGGCCACCGTGAGCCTCAGGGTAGTGCCTGAGTTTACTCCGGGCAAGCTCTGCGTGCCTCGGTTTCCATGAGGTCTCCACCTTTGTTGTGCCTCAATGGAACGCGAGGATAGCTCTCAGGAATCCAAGCACTCTGGCCTCCGCACCGTTTCCCATGCTACAACACGGATCCCCCCCACGTCTCCTCTCTGCCTGCTGAGCAACAAGCAGCCGTGTAGGCCCTTCAGAACCCTTCTTGCATGCAGAGCCCAAGGCGGCACACTGCTCTCTGTCTTCCTTTGGAAACCTAGGTTGTTGCAGCTTGCCCCAGCTACGAAGACAGTCTGAGCCGGTCTCATGTGCTGAGGAACGTGAACTCAATGAGGAGCAGGGCCATACGTGCACTCAGAAAATCACTCTGCTCAGCCTTCCATCCAGGAACTCACACCGACTGGCTCGTTGGTTTAGCAGGACGTCTAAGTGAGGTCCAAGCTGAGCAAGAGCACAATTCCTCCTTTACCCTGCTAGGCCCCCGGAAGAGGTAGAGCCAACTAGGCCTCGCTCAGGCCATCCCTCCTTCAGGGATCTTGCCACAGTTCGAAGCCTGCACAGTAAAAGATACTTAGCGAAGTTGCCAGGGTTTCGCCATGCTCTCCCTCGGCAGCTCCACTACTGCAGGTACTCATGTTTGCTTTGAACTAGTATAGGTGTCCCTGCTTCCAAAAGCAGTCTTTTCCCCTTTGGAAATGTGGATTCTTGTAGCCTAGGAGCTGTTTGCGAAACCCTAGGAAGGCCCAGCTTCTACTCACTGCAGGCACGCCCGGGCAGGAAACGAGTATGTTTCCCCAGAGAAACAGGCTGCTTGCAAGTGTCGAGGGGAGCTTCTCAGGTGCCCAGTGTGTCCCGTTTGTTTCCCTTCGCAGCTCCCGTACTGCAGGTACTTATGCTGGGTGCTAACAAGGGTTGGTTGGCTCTGCCGACAAAAGCAGCCTTTTCCCTTTGGAAGCTTGGATTGTAGTGTCTCAGGGGCTGCTTGCCAAACCTTGAAGTTGCCCAGGTTATAGCCTCCGCAGGTACGCTTGCGTAGCAAACGAGCACTTTCTACCGAAGAACAGGGTTCCTGTCACGCTGGAGGAGAGTTAATCCCGCAGACCTCGTTCCTCCTGGGAAAGCGCAAGGCCACCCTGAGCCTCAGGGTAGTGCCTAAGTTTCCAATGGGCAAGCTCTGCGTGCCTCGGTTTCCATGAGGTCTCCACCGTTGTTGTGCTTCAATGGAACGCGAGGATAGCTTTCAGGACTCCAAGCACTCTGACCTCCGCACCTTTTCCCATGCTACCACACGGATCCCCCGCACGTCTCCTCTCTGCCTGCTGAGCAACAAGCAGGCGTGTAGGCCCTTCAGAACACTTCTTGCATGCAGAGCCCAAGGCGGCACACTGCTCTCTGTCTTCCTTTGGAAACCTAGGTTGTCGCAGCTTACCCAGCTCACCAAGACAGTCTGAGCCGCTCTCATGAGCTGGGGAAAGTGGACTCAGTGAGGACCAGGGCCCTACCTGCACTCAGAAAATCACTCTGCTCAGCCTTCCATCCAGGAGCTCACACCGACTGGCTCGTTGGTTTAGCAGGACGTCTAAGTGAGGTCCAAGCTGAGCAAAGAACACACTTCCTCCTTTACCCTGCTAGGCCCACGGAAGAGGTAGAGCCAACTAGGCCTCGCTCAGGCCAGCCCTCCTTCAGGGATCTTGCCACAGTTCGAAGCCTGCACAGTAAAAGTTATTTAGCGAAGTTGCCAGGGTTTCGCCATGCTCTCCCTCGGCAGCTCCACTACTGCAGGGACTCATGTTTGCTGTGAACTAGGATAGGTGGCCCACTTCCAAAAGCAGTCTTTTCCCCTTTGGAAATGTGGATTCTTGTAGCCTCGGAGCTGTTTGCAAAACCCTAGGAAGGCCCAGCTTCTACTCACGGCAGGCACGCCCGGGGAGGAAACGAGTATGTTTCCCCAGAGAAACAGGCTGCTTGCAAGTGTCGAGGGGAGCTTCTCAGGTGCCCAGTGTTTCCCGTTTGTTTCCCTTCGCAGCTCCCGTACTGCAGGTACTTATGCTGGGTGCTAACAAGGCTTGGTTGGCTCTGCCGACAAAAGCAGCCTTTTCCCTTTGGAAGCTTGGATTGTAGTGTCTCTGGGGCTGCTTGCCAAACCTTGAAGTTGCCCAGGTTATAGCCTCCGCAGGTACGCTTGCGTAGCAAACGAGCACTTTCACCCGATGAACAGCGTTCCTATCACGCTACAGGAGAGTTAATCCTGCAGACCTCGTTCCTCCTGGGAAAGCGCAAGTCCACCCTGAGCCTCAGGGTAGTGCCTAAGTTTCCAACGGGCAAGCTCTGCGTGCCTCGGTTTCCATGAGGTCTCCACCGTTGTTGTGCTTTAATGGAACGCGAGGATAGCTTTCAGGACTCCAAGCACTCTGACCTCCGCACCGTTTCCCATGCTACCACACGGATCCCCCCCACGTCTCCTCTCTGCCTGCTGAGCAACAAGCAGCCGTGTAGGCCCTTCGGAACACTTCTGCATGAAGAGCCCAAGGCGGCACACTGCTCTCTGTCTTCCTTTGGAAACCTAGGTTGTCGCAGCTTACCCAGCTCACGAAGACAGTCTGAGCCGGTCTCATGAGCTGGGGAACGTGGACTCAGTGAGGACCAGGGCCCTACCTGCACTCAGAAAATCACTCTGCTCAGCCTTCCATCCAGGAGCTCACACCGACTGGCTCGTTGGTTTAGCAGGACGTCTAAGTGAGGTCCAAGCTGAGCAAAGAACACACTTCCTCCTTTACCCTGCTAGGCCCACGGAAGAGGTAGAGCCAACTAGGCCTCGCTCAGGCCAGCCCTCCTTCAGGGATCTTGCCACACTTCGAAGCCTGCACAGTAAAAGATACTTAGCGAAGTTGCCAGGGTTTCACCATGCTCTCCCTCGGCAGCTCCACTACTGCAGGGACTCATGTTTGCTGTGAACTAGGATAGGTGGCCCACTTCAAAAAGCAGTCTTTTCCCCTTTGGAAAGGTGGATTCTTGTAGCCTAGGAGCTGTTTGCGAAACCATAGAAAGGCCCAGCTTTTACTCACTGCAGGCACGCCCGGGGAGGAAACGAGTATGTTTCCCCAGAGAAACAGGCTGCTTGCAAGTGTCGAGGGGAGCTTCTCAGGTGCCCAGTGTGTCCCGTTTGTTTCCCTTCGCAGCTCCCGTACTGCAGGTACTTATGCTGGGTGCTAACAAGGGTTCGTTGGCTCTGCCGACAAAAGCAGCCTTTTCCCTTTGGAAGCTTGGATTGTAGTGTCTCAGGGGCTGCTTGCCAAAACTTGAAGTTGCCCAGGTTATAGCCTCCGTAGGTACGCTTGTGTAGCAAACGAGCACTTTCACCCGATGAACAGCGTTCCTATCACGCTACAGGAGAGTTAATCCTGCAGACCTCGTTCCTCCTGGGAAAGCGCAAGGCCACCCTGAGCCTCAGGGTAGTGCCTAAGTTTCCACAGGGCAAGCTCTGCGTGCCTCGGTTTCCATGAGGTCTCCATCGTTGTTGTGCTTCAATGGAACGCGAGGATAGCTTTCAGGACTCCAAGCACTCTGACCTCCGCACCATTTCCCATGCTACCACACAGATCCCCCCACGTCTCCTCTCTGCCTGCTGAGCAACAAGCAGCCGTGTAGGCCCTTCAGAACCCTTCTTGCATGCAGAGCCCAAGGCGGCACACTGCTCTCTGTCTTCCTTTGGAAACCTAGGTGGTCGCAGCTTGTCCCAGCTCACGAAGACAGTCTGAGCCGTTCTCATGAGCTGGGAGACGTGGACTCAGTGAGGACCAGGGCCCTACCTGCACTCAGAAAATCACTCTGCTCAGCCTTCCATCCAGGAGCTCACACCGACTGGCTCGTTGGTTTAGCAGGACGTCTAAGTGAGGTCCAAGCTGAGCAAAGAGCACTCTTCCTCCTTTACCCTGCTAGGCCCACGGAAGAGGTAGAGCTAACTAGGCCTTGATCAGACCAGGCCTCCTTCAGGGATCTTGCCACACTTCGAAGCCTGCACAGTAAAAGACACTTAGCGAAGTTGCCAGGGTTTCGCCATGCTCTCCCTCGGCAGCTCCACTACTGCAGGGACTCATGTTTGCTGTGAACTAGGATAGGTGGCCCTGCTTCAAAAAGCAGTCTTTTCCCCTTTGGAAATGTGGATTTTTGTAGCCTAGGAGCTGTTTGCGAAACCCTAGGAAGTCCCAGCTTCTACTCACTGCAGGCACGCCCGGGCAGGAAACGAGTATGTTTCCCCAGAGAAACAGGCTGCTTGCAAGTGTCGAGAAGAGCTTCTCAGGTGCCCAGTGTGTCCGTTTGTTTCCCTTCGCAGCTCCCGTACTGCAGGTACTTATGCTGGGTGCTAACAAGAGTTGGTTGGCTCTGCCGACAAAAGCAGCCTTTTCCCTTTGGAAGCTTGGATTGTAGTGTCTCAGGGGCTGCTTGCCAAACCTTGAAGTTGCCCAGGTTATAGCCTCCGCAGGTACGCTTGCGTAGCAATCGAGCACTTTCTACCGAAGAACAGGGTTCCTGTCACGCTGGAGGAGAGTTAATCCCGCAGACCTCGTTCCTCCTGGGAAAGCGCAAGGCCACCCTGAGCCTCAGGGTAGTGCCTAAGTTTCCAACGGGCAAGCTCTGCGTGACTCGGTTTCCATGAGGTCTCCACCGTTGTTGTGCTTCAATGGAACGCGAGGATAGCTTTCAGGACTCCAAGCACTCTGGCCTCCGCACCGTTTCCCATGCTACCACACGGATTCCCCCCACGTCTCCTCTCTGCCTGCTGAGCAACAAGCAGCCGTGTAGGCCCTTCAGAACACTGCTTGCATGCAGAGACCAAGGCGGGACACTGCTCTCTGTCTTCCTTTGGAAACCTAGGTTGTCGGAGCTTACCCACCTCACGAAGACAATCTGAGCCGGTTTCATGAGCTGGGGAACGTGGACTCAGTGAGGACCAGGGCCCTACCTGCACTCTGAAAATCACTCTGCTCAGCCTTCCATCCAGGAGCTCACACCGACTGGCTCGTTGGTTTAGCAGGACGTCTAAGTGAGGTCCAAGCTGAGCAAAGAGCACTCTTCCTCCTTTACCCTGCTAGGCCCACGGAAGAGGTAGAGCCAACTAGGCCTCGCTCAGACCAGGCCTCCTTCAGGGATCTTGCCACACTTCGAAGCCTGCACAGTAAAAGATACTTAGCGAAGTTGCCAGGGTTTCGCCATGCTCTCCCTCGGCAGCTCCACTACTGCAGGGACTCATGTTTGCTTTGAACTAGTATAGGTGTCCCTGCTTCCAAAAGCAGTCTTTTCCCCTTTGGAAATGTGGATTCTTGTAGCCTAGGAGCTGTTTGCGAAACCCTAGGAAGGCCCAGCTTCTACTCACTGCAGGCACGCCCGGGCAGGAAACGAGTATGTTTCCCCAGAGAAACAGGCTGCTTGCAAGTGTCGAGGGGAGCTTCTCAGGTGCCCAGTGTGTCCCGTTTGTTTCCCTTCGCAGCTCCCGTACTGCAGGTACTTATGCTGGGTGCTAACAAGGGTTGGTTGGCTCTGCCGACAAAAGCAGCCTTTTCCCTTTGGAAGCTTGGATTGTAGTGTCTCAGGGGCTGCTTGCCAAACCTTGAAGTTGCCCAGGTTATAGCCTCCGCAGGTACGCTTGCGTAGCAAACGAGCACTTTCACCCGATGAACAGCGTTCCTATCACGCTGCAGGAGAGTTAATCCTGCAGACCTCGTTCCTCCTGGGAAAGCGCAAGGCCACCGTGAGCCTCAGGGTAGTGCCTGAGCTTACTCCGGGCAAGCTCTGCGTGCCTCGGTTTCCATGAGGTCTCCACCTTTGTTGTGCCTCAATGGAAAGCGAGGATAGCTCTCAGGAATCCAAGCACTCTGGCCTCCACACCGTTTCCCACGCTACAACACGGATCCCCCCCACGTCTCCTCTCTGCCTGCTGAGCAACAAGCAGCCGTGTAGGCCCTTCAGAACCCTTCTTGCATGCAGAGCCCAAGGCGGCACACTGCTCTCTGTCTTCCTTTGGAAACCTAGGTTGTTGCAGCTTGCCCCAGCTACGAAGACAGTCTGAGCCGGTCTCATGTGCTGAGGAACGTGAACTCAATGAGGAGCAGGGCCATACGTGCACTCAGAAAATCACTCTGCTCAGCCTTCCATCCAGGAGCTCACACCGACTGGCTCGTTGGTTTAGCAGGACGTCTAAGTGAGGTCCAAGCTGAGCAAGAGCACAATTCCTCCTTTACCCTGCTAGGCCCCCGGAAGAGGTAGAGCCAACTAGGCCTCACTCAGGCCATCCCTCCTTCAGGCATCTTGCCACAGTTCGAAGCCTGCACAGTAAAAGATACTTAGCGAAGTTGCCATGGTTTCGCCATGCTCTCCCTCGGCAGCTCCACTACTGCAGGGACTCATGTTTGCTGTGAACGAGGATAGGTGGCCCTGCTTCAAAAAGCAGTCTTTTCCCCTTTGGAAATGTGGATTCTTTGAGCCTCGGAGCTGTTTGCGAAACCCTAGGAAGGCCCAGCTTCTACTCACTGCAGGCACGCCCGGGCAGGAAACGAGTATGTTTCCCCAGAGAAACAGGCTGCTTGCAAGTGTCGAGAAGAGCTTCTCAGGTGCCCAGTGTGTCCCGTTTGTTTCCCTTCGCAGCTCCCGTACTGCAGGTACTTATGCTGGGTGCTAAAAAGAGTTGGTTGGCTCTGCCGACAAAAGCAGCCTTTTCCCTTTGGAAGCTTGGATTGTAGTGTCTCAGGGGCTGCTTGCCAAACCTTGAAGTTGCCCAGGTTATAGCCTCCGCAGGTACGCTTGAGTAGCAAACGAGCACTTTCACCCGAGGAACAGGGTTCCTGTCACGCTGGAGGAGAGTTAATCCTGCAGACCTCGTTCCTCCTGGGAAAGCGCAAGGCCACCCTGAGCCTCAGGGTAGTGCCTAAGTTTCCAACGGGCAAGCTCTGCGTGCCTCGGTTTCCATGAGGTCTCCACCGTTGTTGTGCTTCAATGGAACGCGAGGATAGCTTTCAGGACTCCAAGCACTCTGACCTCCGCACCGTTTCCCATGCTACCACACGGATCCCCCCCACGTCTCCTCTCTGCCTGCTGAGCAACAAGCAGCCGTGTAGGCCCTTCAGAACACTTCTTGCATGCAGAGCCCAAGGCGGCACACTGCTCTCTGTCTTCCTTTGGAAACCTAGGTTGTCGCAGCTTACCCAGCTCACCAAGACAGTCTGAGCCGGTCTCATGAGCTGGGGAACGTGGACTCAGTGAGGACCAGGACCCTACCTGCACTCAGAAAATCACTCTGCTCAGCCTTCCATCCAGGAGCTCACACCGACTGGCTCGTTGGTTTAGCAGGACGTCTAAGTGAGGTCCAAGCTGAGCAAAGAACACACTTCCTCCTTTACCCTGCTAGGCCCACGGAAGAGGTAGAGCCAACTAGGCCTCGCTCAGGCCAGCCCTCCTTCAGGGATCTTGCCACACTTCGAAGCCTGCACAGTAAAAGATATTTAGCGAAGTTGCCAGGGTTTCGCCATTCTCCCTCGGCAGCTCCACTACTGCAGGGACTCATGTTTGCTGTGAACTAGGATAGGTGGCCCACTTCAAAGAGCAGTCTTTTCCCCTTTGGAAAGGTGGATTCTTGTAGCCTAGGAGCTGTTTGCGAAACCATAGGAAGGCCCAGCTTTTACTCACTGCAGGCACGCCCGGGGAGGAAACGAGTATGTTTCCCCAGAGAAACAGGCTGCTGGCAAGTGTCGAGGGGAGCTTCTCAGGTGCCCAGTGTGTCCGTTTGTTTCCCTTCGCAGCTCCCGTACTGCAGGTACTTATGCTGGGTGCTAACAAGGGTTCGTTGGCTCTGCCGACAAAAGCAGCCTTTTCCCTTTGGAAGCTTGGATTGTAGTGTCTCAGGGGCTGCTTGCCAAACCTTGAAGTTGACCAGGTTATAGCCTCCGCAGGTACGCTTGCGTAGCAAACGAGCACTTTCACCCGATGAACAGCGTTCCTATCACGCTGCAGGAGAGTTAATCCTGCAGACCTCGTTCCTCCTGGGAAAGCGCAAGGCCACCCTGAGCCTCAGGGTAGTGCCTAAGTTTGCTCCGTGCAAGCTCTGCGTGCCTCGGTTTCCATGAGGTCTCCACCGTGGTTGTGCCTCAATGGAACGCGAGGATAGCTTTCAGGACTCCAAGCACTCTGGCCTCCGCACCGTTTCCCATGCTACCACACGGATTCCCCCCACGTCTCCTCTCTGCCTGCTGAGCAACAAGCAGCCGTGTAGGCCCTTCAGAACACTGCTTGCATGCAGAGACCAAGGCGGGACACTGCTCTCTGTCTTCCTTTGGAAACCTAGGTTGTCGGAGCTTACCCACCTCACGAAGACAGTCTGAGCCGGTTTCATGAGCTGGGGAACGTGGACTCAGTGAGGACCAGGGCCCTACCTGCACTCTGAAAATCACTCTGCTCAGCCTTCCATCCAGGAGCTCACACCGACTGGCTCGTTGGTTTAGCAGGACGTCTAAGTGAGGTCCAAGCTGAGCAAAGAGCACTCTTCCTCCTTTACCCTGCTAGGCCCACGGAAGAGGTAGAGCCAACTAGGCCTCGCTCAGACCAGGCCTCCTTCAGGGATCTTGCCACACTTCGAAGCCTGCACAGTAAAAGATACTTAGCGAAGTTGCCAGGGTTTCGCCATGCTCTCCCTCGGCAGCTCCACTACTGCAGGTACTCATGTTTGCTTTGAACTAGTATAGGTGTCCCTGCTTCCAAAAGCAGTCTTTTCCCCTTTGGAAATGTGGATTCTTGTAGCCTAGGAGCTGTTTGCGAAACCCTAGGAAGGCCCAGCTTCTACTCACTGCAGGCACGCCCGGGCAGGAAACGAGTATGTTTCCCCAGAGAAACAGGCTGCTTGCAAGTGTCGAGGGGAGCTTCTCAGGTGCCCAGTGTGTCCCGTTTGTTTCCCTTCGCAGCTCCCGTACTGCAGGTACTTATGCTGGGTGCTAACAAGGGTTGGTTGGCTCTGCCGACAAAAGCAGCCTTTTCCCTTTGGAAGCTTGGATTGTAGTGTCTCAGGGGCTGCTTGCCAAACCTGGAAGTTGCCCAGGTTATAGCCTCCGCAGGTACGCTTGCGTAGCAAACGAGCACTTTCACCCGATGAACAGCGTTCCTATCACGCTGGAGGAGAGTTAATCCTGCAGACCTCGTTCCTCCTGGGAAAGCGCAAGGCCACCGTGAGCCTCAGGGTAGTGCCTGAGTTTACTCCGGGCAAGCTCTGCGTGCCTCGGTTTCCATGAGGTCTCCACCTTTGTTGTGCCTCAATGGAACGCGAGGATAGCTCTCAGGAATCCAAGCACTCTGGCCTCCGCACCGTTTCCCATGCTACCACACGGATCCCCCCCACGTCTCCTCTCTGCCTGCTGAGCAACAAGCAGCCGTGTAGGCCCTTCAGAACCCTTCTTGCATGCAGAGCCCAAGGCGGCACACTGCTCTCTGTCTTCCTTTGGAAACCTAGGTTGTTGCAGCTTGCCCCAGCTACGAAGACAGTCTGAGCCGGTCTCATGTGCTGAGGAACGTGAACTCAATGAGGACCAGGGCCATACGTGCACTCATAAAATCACTCTGCTCAGCCTTCCATCCAGGAACTCACAGCGACTGGCTCGTTGGTTTAGCAGGACGTCTAAGTGAGGTCCAAGCTGAGCAAGAGCGCAATTCCCCCTTTACCCTGCTAGGCCCCCGGAAGAGGTAGAGCCAACTAGGCCTCGCTCAGGCCATCCCTCCTTCAGGGATCTTGCCACACTTCGAAGCCTGCACAGTAAAAGATACTTAGCGAAGTTGCCAGGGTTTCGCCATGCTCTCCCTCGGCAGCTCCACTACTGCAGGGACTCATGTTTGCTGTGAACGAGGATAGGTGGCCCTGCTTCAAAAAGCAGTCTTTTCCCCTTTGGAAATGTGGATTCTTTGAGCCTCGGAGCTGTTTGCGAAACCCTAGGAAGGCCCAGCTTCTACTCACTGCAGGCACGCCCGGGCAGGAAACGAGTATGTTTCCCCAGAGAAACAGGCTGCTTGCAAGTGTCGAGAAGAGCTTCTCAGGTGCCCAGTGTGTCCCGTTTGTTTCCCTTCGCAGCTCCCGTACTGCAGGTACTTATGCTGGGTGCTAAAAAGAGTTGGTTGGCTCTGCCGACAAAAGCAGCCTTTTCCCTTTGGAAGCTTGGATTGTAGTGTCTCAGGGGCTGCTTGCCAAACCTTGAAGTTGACCAGGTTATAGCCTCCGCAGGTACGCTTGAGTAGCAAACGAGCACTTTCACCCGAGGAACAGGGTTCCTGTCACGCTGGAGGAGAGTTAATCCCGCAGACCTCGTTCCTCCTGGGAAAGCGCAAGGCCACCCTGAGCCTCAGGGTAGTGCCTAAGTTTCCAACGGGCAAGCTCTGCGTGCCTCGGTTTCCATGAGGTCTCCACCGTTGTTGTGCTTCAATGGAACGCGAGGATAGCTTTCAGGACTCCAAGCACTCTGACCTCCGCACCGTTTCCCATGCTACCACACGGATCCCCCCCACGTCTCCTCTCTGCCTGCTGAGCAACAAGCAGCCGTGTAGGCCCTTCAGAACACTTCTTGCATGCAGAGCCCAAGGCGGCACACTGCTCTCTGTCTTCCTTTGGAAACCTAGGTTGTTCCAGCTTGCCCCAGCTACGAAGACAGTCTGAGTCGGTCTCATGTGCTGAGGAACGTGAACTCAATGAGGACCAGGGGCATACGTGCACTCAAAAAATCACTCTGCTCAGCCTTCCATCCAGGAGCTCACACCGACTGGCTCGTTGGTTTAGCAGGACGTCTAAGTGAGGCCCAAGCTGAGCAAAGAACACACTTCCTCCTTTACCCTGCTAGGCCCACGGAAGAGGTAGAGCCAACTAGGCCTCGCTCAGGCCAGCCCTCCTTCAGGGATCTTGCCACACTTCGAAGCCTGCACAGTAAAAGATATTTAGCGAAGTTGCCAGGGTTTCGCCATTCTCACTCGACAGCTCCACTACTGCAGGGACTCATGTTTGCTGTGAACTAGGATAGGTGGCCCACTTCAAAAAGCAGTCTTTTCCCCTTTGGAAATGTGGATTCTTTGAGCCTCGGAGCTGTTTGCGAAATCCTAGGAAGGCCCAGCTTCTACTCACGGCAGGCACGCCCGGGGAGGAAACGAGTATGTTTCCCCAGAGAAACAGGCTGCTTGCAAGTGTAGAGGGGAGCTTCTCAGGTGCCCAGTGTGTCCGTTTGTTTCCCTTCGCAGCTCCCGTACTGCAGGTACTTATGCTGGGTGCTAACAAGGGTTCGTTGGCTCTGCCGACAAAAGCAGCCTTTTCCCTTTGGAAGCTTGGATTGTAGTGTCTCAGGGGCTGCTTGCCAAACCTTGAAGTTGACCAGGTTATAGCCTCCGCAGGTACGCTTGCGTAGCAAACGAGCACTTTCACCCGATGAACAGCGTTCCTATCACGCTGCAGGAGAGTTAATCCTGCAGACCTCGTTCCTCCTGGGAAAGCGCAAGGCCACCCTGAGCCTCAGGGTAGTGCCTAAGTTTGCTCCGTGCAAGCTCTGCGTGCCTCGGTTTCCATGAGGTCTCCACCGTGGTTGTGCCTCAATGGAACGCGAGGATAGCTTTCAGGACTCCAAGCACTCTGGCCTCCGCACCGTTTCCCATGCTACCACACGGATTCCCCCCACGTCTCCTCTCTGCCTGCTGAGCAACAAGCAGCCGTGTAGGCCCTTCAGAACACTGCTTGCATGCAGAGACCAAGGCGGGACACTGCTCTCTGTCTTTCTTTGGAAACCTAGGTTGTCGGAGCTTACCCACCTCACGAAGACAGTCTGAGCCGGTTTCATGAGCTGGGGAACGTGGACTCAGTGAGGACCAGGGCCCTACCTGCACTCTGAAAATCACTCTGCTCAGCCTTCCATCCAGGAGCTCACACCGACTGGCTCGTTGGTTTAGCAGGACGTCTAAGTGAGGTCCAAGCTGAGCAAAGAGCACTCTTCCTCCTTTACCCTGCTAGGCCCACGGAAGAGGTAGAGCCAACTAGGCCTCGCTCAGACCAGGCCTCCTTCAGGGATCTTGCCACACTTCGAAGCCTGCACAGTAAAAGATACTTAGCGAAGTTGCCAGGGTTTCGCCATGCTCTCCCTCGGCAGCTCCACTACTGCAGGGACTCATGTTTGCTTTGAACTAGTATAGGTGTCCCTGCTTCCAAAAGCAGTCTTTTCCCCTTTGGAAATGTGGATTCTTGTAGCCTAGGAGCTGTTTGCGAAACCCTAGGAAGGCCCAGCTTTTACTCACTGCAGGCACGCCCGGGCAGGAAACGAGTATGTTTCCCCAGAGAAACAGGCTGCTTGCAAGTGTCGAGGGGAGCTTCTCAGGTGCCCAGTGTGTCCCGTTTGTTTCCCTTCGCAGCTCCCGTACTGCAGGTACTTATGCTGGGTGCTAACAAGGGTTGGTTGGCTCTCCCGACAAAAGCAGCCTTTTCCCTTTGGAAGCTTGGATTGTAGTGTCTCAGGGGCTGCTTGCCAAACCTTGAAGTTGACCAGGTTATAGCCTCCGCAGGTACGCTTGAGTAGCAAACGAGCACTTTCACCCGAGGAACAGGGTTCCTGTCACGCTGGAGGAGAGTTAATCCCGCAGACCTCGTTCCTCCTGGGAAAGCGCAAGGCCACCCTGAGCCTCAGGGTAGTGCCTAAGTTTCCAACGGGCAAGCTCTGCGTGCCTCGGTTTCCATGAGGTCTCCACCGTTGTTGTGCTTCAGTGGAACGCGAGGATAGCTTTCAGGACTCCAAGCACTCTGACCTCCGCACCGTTTCCCATGCTACCACACGGATCCCCCCCACGTCTCCTCTCTGCCTGCTGAGCAACAAGCAGCCGTGTAGGCCCTTCAGAACACTTCTTGCATGCAGAGCCCAAGGCGGCACACTGCTCTCTGTCTTCCTTTGGAAACCTAGGTTGTCGCAGCTTACCCAGCTCACCAAGACAGTCTGAGCCGGTCTCATGAGCTGGGGAACGTGGACTCAGTGAGGACCAGGACCCTACCTGCACTCAGAAAATCACTCTGCTCAGCCTTCCATCCAGGAGCTCACACCGACTGGCTCGTTGGTTTAGCAGGACGTCTAAGTGAGGTCCAAGCTGAGCAAAGAACACACTTCCTCCTTTACCCTGCTAGGCCCACGGAAGAGGTAGAGCCAACTAGGCCTCGCTCAGACCAGGCCTCCTTCAGGGATCTTGCCACACTTCGAAGCCTGCACAGTAAAAGATATTTAGCGAAGTTGCCAGGGTTTCGCCATTCTCCCTCGGCAGCTCCACTACTGCAGGGACTCATGTTTGCTGTGAACTAGGATAGGTGGCCCACTTCAAAGAGCAGTCTTTTCCCCTTTGGAAAGGTGGATTCTTGTAGCCTAGGAGCTGTTTGCGAAACCATAGGAAGGCCCAGCTTTTACTCACTGCAGGCACGCCCGGGGAGGAAACGAGTATGTTTCCCCAGAGAAACAGGCTGCTGGCAAGTGTCGAGGGGAGCTTCTCAGGTGCCCAGTGTGTCCGTTTGTTTCCCTTCGCAGCTCCCGTACTGCAGGTACTTATGCTGGGTGCTAACAAGGGTTCGTTGGCTCTGCCGACAAAAGCAGCCTTTTCCCTTTGGAAGCTTGGATTGTAGTGTCTCAGGGGCTGCTTGCCAAACCTTGAAGTTGACCAGGTTATAGCCTCCGCAGGTACGCTTGCGTAGCAAACGAGCACTTTCACCCGATGAACAGCGTTCCTATCACGCTGCAGGAGAGTTAATCCTGCAGACCTCGTTCCTCCTGGGAAAGCGCAAGGCCACCCTGAGCCTCAGGGTAGTGCCTAAGTTTGCTCCGTGCAAGCTCTGCGTGCCTCGGTTTCCATGAGGTCTCCACCGTGGTTGTGCCTCAATGGAACGCGAGGATAGCTTTCAGGACTCCAAGCACTCTGGCCTCCGCACCGTTTCCCATGCTACCACACGGATTCCCCCCACGTCTCCTCTCTGCCTGCTGAGCAACAAGCAGCCGTGTAGGCCCTTCAGAACACTGCTTGCATGCAGAGACCAAGGCGGGACACTGCTCTCTGTCTTCCTTTGGAAACCTAGGTTGTCGGAGCTTACCCACCTCACGAAGACAATCTGAGCCGGTTTCATGAGCTGGGGAACGTGGACTCAGTGAGGACCAGGGCCCTACCTGCACTCTGAAAATCACTCTGCTCAGCCTTCCATCCAGGAGCTCACACCGACTGGCTCGTTGGTTTAGCAGGACGTCTAAGTGAGGTCCAAGCTGAGCAAAGAGCACTCTTCCTCCTTTACCCTGCTAGGCCCACGGAAGAGGTAGAGCCAACTAGGCCTCGCTCAGACCAGGCCTCCTTCAGGGATCTTGCCACACTTCGAAGCCTGCACAGTAAAAGATACTTAGCGAAGTTGCCAGGGTTTCGCCATGCTCTCCCTCGGCAGCTCCACTACTGCAGGTACTCATGTTTGCTTTGAACTAGTATAGGTGTCCCTGCTTCCAAAAGCAGTCTTTTCCCCTTTGGAAATGTGGATTCTTGTAGCCTAGGAGCTGTTTGCGAAACCCTAGGAAGGCCCAGCTTCTACTCACTGCAGGCACGCCCGGGCAGGAAACGAGTATGTTTCCCCAGAGAAACAGGCTGCTTGCAAGTGTCGAGGGGAGCTTCTCAGGTGCCCAGTGTGTCCCGTTTGTTTCCCTTCGCAGCTCCCGTACTGCAGGTACTTATGCTGGGTGCTAACAAGGGTTGGTTGGCTCTGCCGACAAAAGCAGCCTTTTCCCTTTGGAAGCTTGGATTGTAGTGTCTCAGGGGCTGCTTGCCAAACCTTGAAGTTGCCCAGGTTATAGCCTCCGCAGGTACGCTTGCGTAGCAAACGAGCACTTTCTACCGAAGAACAGGGTTCCTGTCACGCTGGAGGAGAGTTAATCCCGCAGACCTCCTTCCTCCTGGGAAAGCGCAAGGCCACCCTGAGCCTCAGGGTAGTGCCTAAGTTTCCAATGGGCAAGCTCTGCGTGCCTCGGTTTCCATGAGGTCTCCACCGTTGTTGTGCTTCAATGGAACGCGAGGATAGCTTTCAGGACTCCAAGCACTCTGACCTCCGCACCTTTTCCCATGCTACCACACGGATCCCCCGCACGTCTCCTCTCTGCCTGCTGAGCAACAAGCAGCCGTGTAGGCCCTTCAGAACACTTCTTGCATGCAGAGCCCAAGGCGGCACACTGCTCTCTGTCTTCCTTTGGAAACCTAGGTTGTCGCAGCTTACCCAGCTCACCAAGACAGTCTGAGCCGCTCTCATGAGCTGGGGAAAGTGGACTCAGTGAGGACCAGGGCCCTACCTGCACTCAGAAAATCACTCTGCTCAGCCTTCCATCCAGGAGCTCACACCGACTGGCTCGTTGGTTTAGCAGGACGTCTAAGTGAGGTCCAAGCTGAGCAAAGAACACACTTCCTCCTTTACCCTGCTAGGCCCACGGAAGAGGTAGAGCCAACTAGGCCTCGCTCAGGCCAGCCCTCCTTCAGGGATCTTGCCACAGTTCGAAGCCTGCACAGTAAAAGTTATTTAGCGAAGTTGCCAGGGTTTCGCCATGCTCTCCCTCGGCAGCTCCACTACTGCAGGGACTCATGTTTGCTGTGAACTAGGATAGGTGGCCCACTTCCAAAAGCAGTCTTTTCCCCTTTGGAAATGTGGATTCTTGTAGCCTCGGAGCTGTTTGCAAAACCCTAGGAAGGCCCAGCTTCTACTCACGGCAGGCACGCCCGGGGAGGAAACGAGTATGTTTCCCCAGAGAAACAGGCTGCTTGCAAGTGTCGAGGGGAGCTTCTCAGGTGCCCAGTGTTTCCCGTTTGTTTCCCTTCGCAGCTCCCGTACTGCAGGTACTTATGCTGGGTGCTAACAAGGCTTGGTTGGCTCTGCCGACAAAAGCAGCCTTTTCCCTTTGGAAGCTTGGATTGTAGTGTCTCAGGGGCTGCTTGCCAAACCTTGAAGTTGCCCAGGTTATAGCCTCCGCAGGTACGCTTGCGTAGCAAACGAGCACTTTCTACCGATGAACAGGGTTCCTGTCACGCTGGAGGAGAGTTAATCCCGCAGACCTCGTTCCTCCTGGGAAAGTGCAAGTCCACCCTGAGCCTCAGGGTAGTGCCTAAGTTTCCAACGGGCAAGCTCTGCGTGCCTCGGTTTCCATGAGGTCTCCACCGTTGTTGTGCTTTAATGGAACGCGAGGATAGCTTTCAGGACTCCAAGCACTCTGACCTCCGCACCGTTTCCCATGCTACCACACGGATCCCCCCCACGTCTCCTCTCTGCCTGCTGAGCAACAAGCAGCCGTGTAGGCCCTTCGGAACACTTCTGCATGAAGAGCCCAAGGCGGCACACTGCTCTCTGTCTTCCTTTGGAAACCTAGGTTGTCGCAGCTTACCCAGCTCACGAAGACAGTCTGAGCCGGTCTCATGAGCTGGGGAACGTGGACTCAGTGAGGACCAGGGCCCTACCTGCACTCAGAAAATCACTCTGCTCAGCCTTCCATCCAGGAGCTCACACCGACTGGCTCGTTGGTTTAGCAGGACGTCTAAGTGAGGTCCAAGCTGAGCAAAGAACACACTTCCTCCTTTACCCTGCTAGGCCCACGGAAGAGGTAGAGCCAACTAGGCCTCGCTCAGGCCAGCCCTCCTTCAGGGATCTTGCCACACTTCGAAGCCTGCACAGTAAAAGATACTTAGCGAAGTTGCCAGGGTTTCACCATGCTCTCCCTCGGCAGCTCCACTACTGCAGGGACTCATGTTTGCTGTGAACTAGGATAGGTGGCCCACTTCAAAAAGCAGTCTTTTCCCCTTTGGAAAGGTGGATTCTTGTAGCCTAGGAGCTGTTTGCGAAACCATAGAAAGGCCCAGCTTTTACTCACTGCAGGCACGCCCGGGGAGGAAACGAGTATGTTTCCCCAGAGAAACAGGCTGCTTGCAAGTGTCGAGGGGAGCTTCTCAGGTGCCCAGTGTGTCCCGTTTGTTTCCCTTCGCAGCTCCCGTACTGCAGGTACTTATGCTGGGTGCTAACAAGGGTTCGTTGGCTCTGCCGACAAAAGCAGCCTTTTCCCTTTGGAAGCTTGGATTGTAGTGTCTCAGGGGCTGCTTGCCAAAACTTGAAGTTGCCCAGGTTATAGCCTCCGTAGGTACGCTTGTGTAGCAAACGAGCACTTTCACCCGATGAACAGCGTTCCTATCACGCTACAGGAGAGTTAATCCTGCAGACCTCGTTCCTCCTGGGAAAGCGCAAGGCCACCCTGAGCCTCAGGGTAGTGCCTAAGTTTCCACAGGGCAAGCTCTGCGTGCCTCGGTTTCCATGAGGTCTCCATCGTTGTTGTGCTTCAATGGAACGCGAGGATAGCTTTCAGGACTCCAAGCACTCTGACCTCCGCACCATTTCCAATGCTACCACACAGATCCCCCCACGTCTCCTCTCTGCCTGCTGAGCAACAAGCAGCCGTGTAGGCCCTTCAGAACCCTTCTTGCATGCAGAACCCAAGGCGGCACACTGCTCTCTATCTTCCTTTGGAAACCTAGGTGGTCGCAGCTTGTCCCAGCTCACGAAGACAGTCTGAGCCGTTCTCATGAGCTGGGAGACGTGGACTCAGTGAGGACCAGGGCCCTACCTGCACTCAGAAAATCACTCTGCTCAGCCTTCCATCCAGGAGCTCACACCGACTGGCTCGTTGGTTTAGCAGGACGTCTAAGTGAGGTCCAAGCTGAGCAAAGAGCACTCTTCCTCCTTTACCCTGCTAGGCCCACGGAAGAGGTAGAGCTAACTAGGCCTTGATCAGACCAGGCCTCCTTCAGGGATCTTGCCACACTTCGAAACCTGCACAGTAAAAGACACTTAGCGAAGTTGCCAGGGTTTCGCCATGCTCTCCCTCGGCAGCTCCACTACTGCAGGGACTCATGTTTGCTGTGAACTAGGATAGGTGGCCCTGCTTCAAAAAGCAGTCTTTTCCCCTTTGGAAATGTGGATTTTTGTAGCCTAGGAGCTGTTTGCGAAACCCTAGGAAGTCCCAGCTTCTACTCACTGCAGGCACGCCCGGGCAGGAAACGAGTATGTTTCCCCAGAGAAACAGGCTGCTTGCAAGTGTCGAGAAGAGCTTCTCAGGTGCCCAGTGTGTCCGTTTGTTTCCCTTCGCAGCTCCCGTACTGCAGGTACTTATGCTGGGTGCTAACAAGAGTTGGTTGGCTCTGCCGACAAAAGCAGCCTTTTCCCTTTGGAAGCTTGGATTGTAGTGTCTCAGGGGCTGCTTGCCAAACCTTGAAGTTGCCCAGGTTATAGCCTCCGCAGGTACGCTTGCGTAGCAATCGAGCACTTTCTACCGAAGAACAGGGTTCCTGTCACGCTGGAGGAGAGTTAATCCCGCAGACCTCGTTCCTCCTGGGAAAGCGCAAGGCCACCCTGAGCCTCAGGGTAGTGCCTAAGTTTCCAACGGGCAAGCTCTGCGTGACTCGGTTTCCATGAGGTCTCCACCGTTGTTGTGCTTCAATGGAACGCGAGGATAGCTTTCAGGACTCCAAGCACTCTGGCCTCCGCACCGTTTCCCATGCTACCACACGGATTCCCCCCACGTCTCCTCTCTGCCTGCTGAGCAACAAGCAGCCGTGTAGGCCCTTCAGAACACTTCTTGCATGCAGAGCCCAAGGCGGCACACTGCTCTCTGTCTTCCTTTGGAAACCTAGGTTGTCGCAGCTTACCCAGCTCACCAAGACAGTCTGAGCCGCTCTCATGAGCTGGGGAAAGTGGACTCAGTGAGGACCAGGGCCCTACCTGCACTCAGAAAATCACTCTGCTCAGCCTTCCATCCAGGAGCTCACACCGACTGGCTCGTTGGTTTAGCAGGACGTCTAAGTGAGGTCCAAGCTGAGCAAAGAACACACTTCCTCCTTTACCCTGCTAGGCCCACGGAAGAGGTAGAGCCAACTAGGCCTCGCTCAGGCCAGCCCTCCTTCAGGGATCTTGCCACAGTTCGAAGCCTGCACAGTAAAAGTTATTTAGCGAAGTTGCCAGGGTTTCGCCATGCTCTCCCTCGGCAGCTCCACTACTGCAGGGACTCATGTTTGCTGTGAACTAGGATAGGTGGCCCACTTCCAAAAGCAGTCTTTTCCCCTTTGGAAATGTGGATTCTTGTAGCCTCGGAGCTGTTTGCAAAACCCTAGGAAGGCCCAGCTTCTACTCACGGCAGGCACGCCCGGGGAGGAAACGAGTATGTTTCCCCAGAGAAACAGGCTGCTTGCAAGTGTCGAGGGGAGCTTCTCAGGTGCCCAGTGTTTCCCGTTTGTTTCCCTTCGCAGCTCCCGTACTGCAGGTACTTATGCTGGGTGCTAACAAGGCTTGGTTGGCTCTGCCGACAAAAGCAGCCTTTTCCCTTTGGAAGCTTGGATTGTAGTGTCTCAGGGGCTGCTTGCCAAACCTTGAAGTTGCCCAGGTTATAGCCTCCGCAGGTACGCTTGCGTAGCAAACGAGCACTTTCTACCGATGAACAGGGTTCCTGTCACGCTGGAGGAGAGTTAATCCCGCAGACCTCGTTCCTCCTGGGAAAGTGCAAGTCCACCCTGAGCCTCAGGGTAGTGCCTAAGTTTCCAACGGGCAAGCTCTGCGTGCCTCGGTTTCCATGAGGTCTCCACCGTTGTTGTGCTTTAATGGAACGCGAGGATAGCTTTCAGGACTCCAAGCACTCTGACCTCCGCACCGTTTCCCATGCTACCACACGGATCCCCCCCACGTCTCCTCTCTGCCTGCTGAGCAACAAGCAGCCGTGTAGGCCCTTCGGAACACTTCTGCATGAAGAGCCCAAGGCGGCACACTGCTCTCTGTCTTCCTTTGGAAACCTAGGTTGTCGCAGCTTACCCAGCTCACGAAGACAGTCTGAGCCGGTCTCATGAGCTGGGGAACGTGGACTCAGTGAGGACCAGGGCCCTACCTGCACTCAGAAAATCACTCTGCTCAGCCTTCCATCCAGGAGCTCACACCGACTGGCTCGTTGGTTTAGCAGGACGTCTAAGTGAGGTCCAAGCTGAGCAAAGAACACACTTCCTCCTTTACCCTGCTAGGCCCACGGAAGAGGTAGAGCCAACTAGGCCTCGCTCAGGCCAGCCCTCCTTCAGGGATCTTGCCACACTTCGAAGCCTGCACAGTAAAAGATACTTAGCGAAGTTGCCAGGGTTTCACCATGCTCTCCCTCGGCAGCTCCACTACTGCAGGGACTCATGTTTGCTGTGAACTAGGATAGGTGGCCCACTTCAAAAAGCAGTCTTTTCCCCTTTGGAAAGGTGGATTCTTGTAGCCTAGGAGCTGTTTGCGAAACCATAGAAAGGCCCAGCTTTTACTCACTGCAGGCACGCCCGGGGAGGAAACGAGTATGTTTCCCCAGAGAAACAGGCTGCTTGCAAGTGTCGAGGGGAGCTTCTCAGGTGCCCAGTGTGTCCCGTTTGTTTCCCTTCGCAGCTCCCGTACTGCAGGTACTTATGCTGGGTGCTAACAAGGGTTCGTTGGCTCTGCCGACAAAAGCAGCCTTTTCCCTTTGGAAGCTTGGATTGTAGTGTCTCAGGGGCTGCTTGCCAAAACTTGAAGTTGCCCAGGTTATAGCCTCCGTAGGTACGCTTGTGTAGCAAACGAGCACTTTCACCCGATGAACAGCGTTCCTATCACGCTACAGGAGAGTTAATCCTGCAGACCTCGTTCCTCCTGGGAAAGCGCAAGGCCACCCTGAGCCTCAGGGTAGTGCCTAAGTTTCCACAGGGCAAGCTCTGCGTGCCTCGGTTTCCATGAGGTCTCCATCGTTGTTGTGCTTCAATGGAACGCGAGGATAGCTTTCAGGACTCCAAGCACTCTGACCTCCGCACCATTTCCAATGCTACCACACAGATCCCCCCACGTCTCCTCTCTGCCTGCTGAGCAACAAGCAGCCGTGTAGGCCCTTCAGAACCCTTCTTGCATGCAGAACCCAAGGCGGCACACTGCTCTCTATCTTCCTTTGGAAACCTAGGTGGTCGCAGCTTGTCCCAGCTCACGAAGACAGTCTGAGCCGTTCTCATGAGCTGGGAGACGTGGACTCAGTGAGGACCAGGGCCCTACCTGCACTCAGAAAATCACTCTGCTCAGCCTTCCATCCAGGAGCTCACACCGACTGGCTCGTTGGTTTAGCAGGACGTCTAAGTGAGGTCCAAGCTGAGCAAAGAGCACTCTTCCTCCTTTACCCTGCTAGGCCCACGGAAGAGGTAGAGCTAACTAGGCCTTGATCAGACCAGGCCTCCTTCAGGGATCTTGCCACACTTCGAAGCCTGCACAGTAAAAGACACTTAGCGAAGTTGCCAGGGTTTCGCCATGCTCTCCCTCGGCAGCTCCACTACTGCAGGGACTCATGTTTGCTGTGAACTAGGATAGGTGGCCCTGCTTCAAAAAGCAGTCTTTTCCCCTTTGGAAATGTGGATTTTTGTAGCCTAGGAGCTGTTTGCGAAACCCTAGGAAGTCCCAGCTTCTACTCACTGCAGGCACGCCCGGGCAGGAAACGAGTATGTTTCCCCAGAGAAACAGGCTGCTTGCAAGTGTCGAGAAGAGCTTCTCAGGTGCCCAGTGTGTCCGTTTGTTTCCCTTCGCAGCTCCCGTACTGCAGGTACTTATGCTGGGTGCTAACAAGAGTTGGTTGGCTCTGCCGACAAAAGCAGCCTTTTCCCTTTGGAAGCTTGGATTGTAGTGTCTCAGGGGCTGCTTGCCAAACCTTGAAGTTGCCCAGGTTATAGCCTCCGCAGGTACGCTTGCGTAGCAATCGAGCACTTTCTACCGAAGAACAGGGTTCCTGTCACGCTGGAGGAGAGTTAATCCCGCAGACCTCGTTCCTCCTGGGAAAGCGCAAGGCCACCCTGAGCCTCAGGGTAGTGCCTAAGTTTCCAACGGGCAAGCTCTGCGTGACTCGGTTTCCATGAGGTCTCCACCGTTGTTGTGCTTCAATGGAACGCGAGGATAGCTTTCAGGACTCCAAGCACTCTGGCCTCCGCACCGTTTCCCATGCTACCACACGGATTCCCCCCACGTCTCCTCTCTGCCTGCTGAGCAACAAGCAGCCGTGTAGGCCCTTCAGAACACTGCTTGCATGCAGAGACCAAGGCGGGACACTGCTCTCTGTCTTCCTTTGGAAACCTAGGTTGTCGGAGCTTACCCACCTCACGAAGACAATCTGAGCCGGTTTCATGAGCTGGGGAACGTGGACTCAGTGAGGACCAGGGCCCTACCTGCACTCAGAAAATCACTCTGCTCAGCCTTCCATCCAGGAGCTCACACCGACTGGCTCGTTGGTTTAGCAGGACGTCTAAGTGAGGTCCAAGCTGAGCAAAGAGCACTCTTCCTCCTTTACCCTGCTAGGCCCACGGAAGAGGTAGAGCCAACTAGGCCTCGCTCAGACCAGGCCTCCTTCAGGGATCTTGCCACACTTCGAAGCCTGCACAGTAAAAGATACTTAGCGAAGTTGCCAGGGTTTCGCCATGCTCTCCCTCGGCAGCTCCACTACTGCAGGTACTCATGTTTGCTTTGAACTAGTATAGGTGTCCCTGCTTCCAAAAGCAGTCTTTTCCCCTTTGGAAATGTGGATTCTTGTAGCCTAGGAGCTGTTTGCGAAACCCTAGGAAGGCCCAGCTTCTACTCACTGCAGGCACGCCCGGGGAGGAAACGAGTATGTTTCCCCAGAGAAACAGGCTGCTTGCAAGTGTCGAGGGGAGCTTCTCAGGTGCCCAGTGTGTCCCGTTTGTTTCCCTTCGCAGCTCCCGTACTGCAGGTACTTATACTGGGTGCTAACAAGGGTTCGTTGGCTCTGCCGACAAAAGCAGCCTTTTCCCTTTGGAAGCTTGGATTGTAGTGTCTCAGGGGCTGCTTGCCAAACCTTGAAGTTGCCCAGGTTATAGCCTCCGCAGGTACGCTTGCGTAGCAAACGAGCACTTTCTACCGAAGAACAGGGTTCCTGTCACGCTGGAGGAGAGTTAATCCCGCAGACCTCCTTCCTCCTGGGAAAGCGCAAGGCCACCCTGAGCCTCAGGGTAGTGCCTAAGTTTCCAATGGGCAAGCTCTGCGTGCCTCGGTTTCCATGAGGTCTCCACCGTTGTTGTGCTTCAATGGAACGCGAGGATAGCTTTCAGGACTCCAAGCACTCTGACCTCCGCACCTTTTCCCATGCTACCACACGGATCCCCCGCACGTCTCCTCTCTGCCTGCTGAGCAACAAGCAGCCGTGTAGGCCCTTCAGAACACTTCTTGCATGCAGAGCCCAAGGCGGCACACTGCTCTCTGTCTTCCTTTGGAAACCTAGGTTGTCGCAGCTTACCCAGCTCACCAAGACAGTCTGAGCCGCTCTCATGAGCTGGGGAAAGTGGACTCAGTGAGGACCAGGGCCCTACCTGCACTCAGAAAATCACTCTGCTCAGCCTTCCATCCAGGAGCTCACACCGACTGGCTCGTTGGTTTAGCAGGACGTCTAAGTGAGGTCCAAGCTGAGCAAAGAACACACTTCCTCCTTTACCCTGCTAGGCCCACGGAAGAGGTAGAGCCAACTAGGCCTCGCTCAGGCCAGCCCTCCTTCAGGGATCTTGCCACAGTTCGAAGCCTGCACAGTAAAAGTTATTTAGCGAAGTTGCCAGGGTTTCGCCATGCTCTCCCTCGGCAGCTCCACTACTGCAGGGACTCATGTTTGCTGTGAACTAGGATAGGTGGCCCACTTCCAAAAGCAGTCTTTTCCCCTTTGGAAATGTGGATTCTTGTAGCCTCGGAGCTGTTTGCAAAACCCAAGGAAGGCCCAGCTTCTACTCACGGCAGGCACGCCCGGGGAGGAAACGAGTATGTTTCCCCAGAGAAACAGGCTGCTTGCAAGTATCGAGCGGAGCTTCTCAGGTGCCCAGTGTTTCCCGTTTGTTTCCCTTCGCAGCTCCCGTACTGCAGGTACTTATGCTGGGTGCTAACAAGGCTTGGTTGGCTCTGCCGACAAAAGCAGCCTTTTCCTTTTGGAAGCTTGGATTGTAGTGTCTCAGGGGCTGCTTGCCAAACCTTGAAGTTGCCCAGGTTATAGCCTCCGCAGGTACGCTTGCGTAGCAAACGAGCACTTTCTACCGATGAACAGGGTTCCTGTCACGCTGGAGGAGAGTTAATCCCGCAGACCTCGTTCCTCCTGGGAAAGCGCAAGTCCACCCTGAGCCTCAGGGTAGTGCCTAAGTTTCCAACGGGCAAGCTCTGCGTGCCTCGGTTTCCATGAGGTCTCCACCGTTGTTGTGCTTTAATGGAACGCGAGGATAGCTTTCAGGACTCCAAGCACTCTGACCTCCGCACCGTTTCCCATGCTACCACACGGATCCCCCCCACGTCTCCTCTCTGCCTGCTGAGCAACAAGCAGCCGTGTAGGCCCTTCGGAACACTTCTGCATGAAGAGCCCAAGGCGGCACACTGCTCTCTGTCTTCCTTTGGAAACCTAGGTTGTCGCAGCTTACCCAGCTCACGAAGACAGTCTGAGCCGGTCTCATGAGCTGGGGAACGTGGACTCAGTGAGGACCAGGGCCCTACCTACACTCAGAAAATCACTCTGCTCAGCCTTCCATCCAGGAGCTCACACCGACTGGCTCGTTGGTTTAGCAGGACGTCTAAGTGAGGTCCAAGCTGAGCAAAGAACACACTTCCTCCTTTACCCTGCTAGGCCCACGGAAGAGGTAGAGCCAACTAGGCCTCGCTCAGGCCAGCCCTCCTTCAGGGATCTTGCCACACTTCGAAGCCTGCACAGTAAAAGATACTTAGCGAAGTTGCCAGGGTTTCACCATGCTCTCCCTCGGCAGCTCCACTACTGCAGGGACTCATGTTTGCTGTGAACTAGGATAGGTGGCCCACTTCAAAAAGCAGTCTTTTCCCCTTTGGAAAGGTGGATTCTTGTAGCCTAGGAGCTGTTTGCGAAACCATAGAAAGGCCCAGCTTTTACTCACTGCAGGCACGCCCGGGGAGGAAACGAGTATGTTTCCCCAGAGAAACAGGCTGCTTGCAAGTGTCGAGGGGAGCTTCTCAGGTGCCCAGTGTGTCCCGTTTGTTTCCCTTCGCAGCTCCCGTACTGCAGGTACTTATGCTGGGTGCTAACAAGGGTTCGTTGGCTCTGCCGACAAAAGCAGCCTTTTCCCTTTGGAAGCTTGGATTGTAGTGTCTCAGGGGCTGCTTGCCAAAACTTGAAGTTGCCCAGGTTATAGCCTCCGTAGGTACGCTTGTGTAGCAAACGAGCACTTTCACCCGATGAACAGCGTTCCTATCACGCTACAGGAGAGTTAATCCTGCAGACCTCGTTCCTCCTGGGAAAGCGCAAGGCCACCCTGAGCCTCAGGGTAGTGCCTAAGTTTCCACAGGGCAAGCTCTGCGTGCCTCGGTTTCCATGAGGTCTCCATCGTTGTTGTGCTTCAATGGAACGCGAGGATAGCTTTCAGGACTCCAAGCACTCTGACCTCCGCACCATTTCCCATGCTACCACACAGATCCCCCCACGTCTCCTCTCTGCCTGCTGAGCAACAAGCAGCCGTGTAGGCCCTTCAGAACCCTTCTTGCATGCAGAACCCAAGGCGGCACACTGCTCTCTGTCTTCCTTTGGAAACCTAGGTGGTCGCAGCTTGTCCCAGCTCACGAAGACAGTCTGAGCCGTTCTCATGAGCTGGGAGACGTGGACTCAGTGAGGACCAGGGCCCTACCTGCACTCAGAAAATCACTCTGCTCAGCCTTCCATCCAGGAGCTCACACCGACTGGCTCGTTGGTTTAGCAGGACGTCTAAGTGAGGTCCAAGCTGAGCAAAGAGCACTCTTCCTCCTTTACCCTGCTAGGCCCACGGAAGAGGTAGAGCTAACTAGGCCTTGATCAGACCAGGCCTCCTTCAGGGATCTTGCCACACTTCGAAGCCTGCACAGTAAAAGACACTTAGCGAAGTTGCCAGGGTTTCGCCATGCTCTCCCTCGGCAGCTCCACTACTGCAGGGACTCATGTTTGCTGTGAACTAGGATAGGTGGCCCTGCTTCAAAAAGCAGTCTTTTCCCCTTTGGAAATGTGGATTTTTGTAGCCTAGGAGCTGTTTGCGAAACCCTAGGAAGTCCCAGCTTCTACTCACTGCAGGCACGCCCGGGCAGGAAACGAGTATGTTTCCCCAGAGAAACAGGCTGCTTGCAAGTGTCGAGAAGAGCTTCTCAGGTGCCCAGTGTGTCCGTTTGTTTCCCTTCGCAGCTCCCGTACTGCAGGTACTTATGCTGGGTGCTAACAAGAGTTGGTTGGCTCTGCCGACAAAAGCAGCCTTTTCCCTTTGGAAGCTTGGATTGTAGTGTCTCAGGGGCTGCTTGCCAAACCTTGAAGTTGCCCAGGTTATAGCCTCCGCAGGTACGCTTGCGTAGCAATCGAGCACTTTCTACCGAAGAACAGGGTTCCTGTCACGCTGGAGGAGAGTTAATCCCGCAGACCTCGTTCCTCCTGGGAAAGCGCAAGGCCACCCTGAGCCTCAGGGTAGTGCCTAAGTTTCCAACGGGCAAGCTCTGCGTGACTCGGTTTCCATGAGGTCTCCACCGTTGTTGTGCTTCAATGGAACGCGAGGATAGCTTTCAGGACTCCAAGCACTCTGGCCTCCGCACCGTTTCCCATGCTACCACACGGATTCCCCCCACGTCTCCTCTCTGCCTGCTGAGCAACAAGCAGCCGTGTAGGCCCTTCAGAACACTGCTTGCATGCAGAGACCAAGGCGGGACACTGCTCTCTGTCTTCCTTTGGAAACCTAGGTTGTCGGAGCTTACCCACCTCACGAAGACAATCTGAGCCGGTTTCATGAGCTGGGGAACGTGGACTCAGTGAGGACCAGGGCCCTACCTGCACTCAGAAAATCACTCTGCTCAGCCTTCCATCCAGGAGCTCACACCGACTGGCTCGTTGGTTTAGCAGGACGTCTAAGTGAGGTCCAAGCTGAGCAAAGAGCACTCTTCCTCCTTTACCCTGCTAGGCCCACGGAAGAGGTAGAGCCAACTAGGCCTCGCTCAGACCAGGCCTCCTTCAGGGATCTTGCCACACTTCGAAGCCTGCACAGTAAAAGATACTTAGCGAAGTTGCCAGGGTTTCGCCATGCTCTCCCTCGGCAGCTCCACTACTGCAGGTACTCATGTTTGCTTTGAACTAGTATAGGTGTCCCTGCTTCCAAAAGCAGTCTTTTCCCCTTTGGAAATGTGGATTCTTGTAGCCTAGGAGCTGTTTGCGAAACCCTAGGAAGGCCCAGCTTCTACTCACTGCAGGCACGCCCGGGGAGGAAACGAGTATGTTTCCCCAGAGAAACAGGCTGCTTGCAAGTGTCGAGGGGAGCTTCTCAGGTGCCCAGTGTGTCCCGTTTGTTTCCCTTCGCAGCTCCCGTACTGCAGGTACTTATACTGGGTGCTAACAAGGGTTCGTTGGCTCTGCCGACAAAAGCAGCCTTTTCCCTTTGGAAGCTTGGATTGTAGTGTCTCAGGGGCTGCTTGCCAAACCTTGAAGTTGCCCAGGTTATAGCCTCCGCAGGTACGCTTGCGTAGCAAACGAGCACTTTCTACCGAAGAACAGGGTTCCTGTCACGCTGGAGGAGAGTTAATCCCGCAGACCTCCTTCCTCCTGGGAAAGCGCAAGGCCACCCTGAGCCTCAGGGTAGTGCCTAAGTTTCCAATGGGCAAGCTCTGCGTGCCTCGGTTTCCATGAGGTCTCCACCGTTGTTGTGCTTCAATGGAACGCGAGGATAGCTTTCAGGACTCCAAGCACTCTGACCTCCGCACCTTTTCCCATGCTACCACACGGATCCCCCGCACGTCTCCTCTCTGCCTGCTGAGCAACAAGCAGCCGTGTAGGCCCTTCAGAACACTTCTTGCATGCAGAGCCCAAGGCGGCACACTGCTCTCTGTCTTCCTTTGGAAACCTAGGTTGTCGCAGCTTACCCAGCTCACCAAGACAGTCTGAGCCGCTCTCATGAGCTGGGGAAAGTGGACTCAGTGAGGACCAGGGCCCTACCTGCACTCAGAAAATCACTCTGCTCAGCCTTCCATCCAGGAGCTCACACCGACTGGCTCGTTGGTTTAGCAGGACGTCTAAGTGAGGTCCAAGCTGAGCAAAGAACACACTTCCTCCTTTACCCTGCTAGGCCCACGGAAGAGGTAGAGCCAACTAGGCCTCGCTCAGGCCAGCCCTCCTTCAGGGATCTTGCCACAGTTCGAAGCCTGCACAGTAAAAGTTATTTAGCGAAGTTGCCAGGGTTTCGCCATGCTCTCCCTCGGCAGCTCCACTACTGCAGGGACTCATGTTTGCTGTGAACTAGGATAGGTGGCCCACTTCCAAAAGCAGTCTTTTCCCCTTTGGAAATGTGGATTCTTGTAGCCTCGGAGCTGTTTGCAAAACCCAAGGAAGGCCCAGCTTCTACTCACGGCAGGCACGCCCGGGGAGGAAACGAGTATGTTTCCCCAGAGAAACAGGCTGCTTGCAAGTATCGAGCGGAGCTTCTCAGGTGCCCAGTGTTTCCCGTTTGTTTCCCTTCGCAGCTCCCGTACTGCAGGTACTTATGCTGGGTGCTAACAAGGCTTGGTTGGCTCTGCCGACAAAAGCAGCCTTTTCCTTTTGGAAGCTTGGATTGTAGTGTCTCAGGGGCTGCTTGCCAAACCTTGAAGTTGCCCAGGTTATAGCCTCCGCAGGTACGCTTGCGTAGCAAACGAGCACTTTCTACCGATGAACAGGGTTCCTGTCACGCTGGAGGAGAGTTAATCCCGCAGACCTCGTTCCTCCTGGGAAAGCGCAAGTCCACCCTGAGCCTCAGGGTAGTGCCTAAGTTTCCAACGGGCAAGCTCTGCGTGCCTCGGTTTCCATGAGGTCTCCACCGTTGTTGTGCTTCAATGGAACGCGAGGATAGCTTTCAGGACTCCAAGCACTCTGACCTCCGCACCGTTTCCCATGCTACCACACGGATCCCCCCCACGTCTCCTCTCTGCCTGCTGAGCAACAAGCAGCCATGTAGGCCCTTCGGAACACTTCTGCATGAAGAGCCCAAGGCGGCACACTGCTCTCTGTCTTCCTTTGGAAACCTAGGTTGTCGCAGCTTACCCAGCTCACGAAGACAGTCTGAGCCGGTCTCATGAGCTGGGGAACGTGGACTCAGTGAGGACCAGGGCCCTACCTACACTCAGAAAATCACTCTGCTCAGCCTTCCATCCAGGAGCTCACACCGACTGGCTCGTTGGTTTAGCAGGACGTCTAAGTGAGGTCCAAGCTGAGCAAAGAACACACTTCCTCCTTTACCCTGCTAGGCCCACGGAAGAGGTAGAGCCAACTAGGCCTCGCTCAGGCCAGCCCTCCTTCAGGGATCTTGCCACACTTCGAAGCCTGCACAGTAAAAGATACTTAGCGAAGTTGCCAGGGTTTCACCATGCTCTCCCTCGGCAGCTCCACTACTGCAGGGACTCATGTTTGCTGTGAACTAGGATAGGTGGCCCACTTCAAAAAGCAGTCTTTTCCCCTTTGGAAAGGTGGATTCTTGTAGCCTAGGAGCTGTTTGCGAAACCATAGAAAGGCCCAGCTTTTACTCACTGCAGGCACGCCCGGGGAGGAAACGAGTATGTTTCCCCAGAGAAACAGGCTGCTTGCAAGTGTCGAGGGGAGCTTCTCAGGTGCCCAGTGTGTCCCGTTTGTTTCCCTTCGCAGCTCCCGTACTGCAGGTACTTATGCTGGGTGCTAACAAGGGTTCGTTGGCTCTGCCGACAAAAGCAGCCTTTTCCCTTTGGAAGCTTGGATTGTAGTGTCTCAGGGGCTGCTTGCCAAAACTTGAAGTTGCCCAGGTTATAGCCTCCGTAGGTACGCTTGTGTAGCAAACGAGCACTTTCACCCGATGAACAGCGTTCCTATCACGCTACAGGAGAGTTAATCCTGCAGACCTCGTTCCTCCTGGGAAAGCGCAAGGCCACCCTGAGCCTCAGGGTAGTGCCTAAGTTTCCACAGGGCAAGCTCTGCGTGCCTCGGTTTCCATGAGGTCTCCATCGTTGTTGTGCTTCAATGGAACGCGAGGATAGCTTTCAGGACTCCAAGCACTCTGACCTCCGCACCATTTCCCATGCTACCACACAGATCCCCCCACGTCTCCTCTCTGCCTGCTGAGCAACAAGCAGCCGTGTAGGCCCTTCAGAACCCTTCTTGCATGCAGAACCCAAGGCGGCACACTGCTCTCTATCTTCCTTTGGAAACCTAGGTGGTCGCAGCTTGTCCCAGCTCACGAAGACAGTCTGAGCCGTTCTCATGAGCTGGGAGACGTGGACTCAGTGAGGACCAGGGCCCTACCTGCACTCAGAAAATCACTCTGCTCAGCCTTCCATCCAGGAGCTCACACCGACTGGCTCGTTGGTTTAGCAGGACGTCTAAGTGAGGTCCAAGCTGAGCAAAGAGCACTCTTCCTCCTTTACCCTGCTAGGCCCACGGAAGAGGTAGAGCTAACTAGGCCTTGATCAGACCAGGCCTCCTTCAGGGATCTTGCCACACTTCGAAGCCTGCACAGTAAAAGACACTTAGCGAAGTTGCCAGGGTTTCGCCATGCTCTCCCTCGGCAGCTCCACTACTGCAGGGACTCATGTTTGCTGTGAACTAGGATAGGTGGCCCTGCTTCAAAAAGCAGTCTTTTCCCCTTTGGAAATGTGGATTTTTGTAGCCTAGGAGCTGTTTGCGAAACCCTAGGAAGTCCCAGCTTCTACTCACTGCAGGCACGCCCGGGCAGGAAACGAGTATGTTTCCCCAGAGAAACAGGCTGCTTGCAAGTGTCGAGAAGAGCTTCTCAGGTGCCCAGTGTGTCCGTTTGTTTCCCTTCGCAGCTCCCGTACTGCAGGTACTTATGCTGGGTGCTAACAAGAGTTGGTTGGCTCTGCCGACAAAAGCAGCCTTTTCCCTTTGGAAGCTTGGATTGTAGTGTCTCAGGGGCTGCTTGCCAAACCTTGAAGTTGCCCAGGTTATAGCCTCCGCAGGTACGCTTGCGTAGCAATCGAGCACTTTCTACCGAAGAACAGGGTTCCTGTCACGCTGGAGGAGAGTTAATCCCGCAGACCTCGTTCCTCCTGGGAAAGCGCAAGGCCACCCTGAGCCTCAGGGTAGTGCCTAAGTTTCCAACGGGCAAGCTCTGCGTGACTCGGTTTCCATGAGGTCTCCACCGTTGTTGTGCTTCAATGGAACGCGAGGATAGCTTTCAGGACTCCAAGCACTCTGGCCTCCGCACCGTTTCCCATGCTACCACACGGATTCCCCCCACGTCTCCTCTCTGCCTGCTGAGCAACAAGCAGCCGTGTAGGCCCTTCAGAACACTGCTTGCATGCAGAGACCAAGGCGGGACACTGCTCTCTGTCTTCCTTTGGAAACCTAGGTTGTCGGAGCTTACCCACCTCACGAAGACAATCTGAGCCGGTTTCATGAGCTGGGGAACGTGGACTCAGTGAGGACCAGGGCCCTACCTGCACTCAGAAAATCACTCTGCTCAGCCTTCCATCCAGGAGCTCACACCGACTGGCTCGTTGGTTTAGCAGGACGTCTAAGTGAGGTCCAAGCTGAGCAAAGAGCACTCTTCCTCCTTTACCCTGCTAGGCCCACGGAAGAGGTAGAGCCAACTAGGCCTCGCTCAGACCAGGCCTCCTTCAGGGATCTTGCCACACTTCGAAGCCTGCACAGTAAAAGATACTTAGCGAAGTTGCCAGGGTTTCGCCATGCTCTCCCTCGGCAGCTCCACTACTGCAGGTACTCATGTTTGCTTTGAACTAGTATAGGTGTCCCTGCTTCCAAAAGCAGTCTTTTCCCCTTTGGAAATGTGGATTCTTGTAGCCTAGGAGCTGTTTGCGAAACCCTAGGAAGGCCCAGCTTCTACTCACTGCAGGCACGCCCGGGGAGGAAACGAGTATGTTTCCCCAGAGAAACAGGCTGCTTGCAAGTGTCGAGGGGAGCTTCTCAGGTGCCCAGTGTGTCCCGTTTGTTTCCCTTCGCAGCTCCCGTACTGCAGGTACTTATACTGGGTGCTAACAAGGGTTCGTTGGCTCTGCCGACAAAAGCAGCCTTTTCCCTTTGGAAGCTTGGATTGTAGTGTCTCAGGGGCTGCTTGCCAAACCTTGAAGTTGCCCAGGTTATAGCCTCCGCAGGTACGCTTGCGTAGCAAACGAGCACTTTCTACCGAAGAACAGGGTTCCTGTCACGCTGGAGGAGAGTTAATCCCGCAGACCTCCTTCCTCCTGGGAAAGCGCAAGGCCACCCTGAGCCTCAGGGTAGTGCCTAAGTTTCCAATGGGCAAGCTCTGCGTGCCTCGGTTTCCATGAGGTCTCCACCGTTGTTGTGCTTCAATGGAACGCGAGGATAGCTTTCAGGACTCCAAGCACTCTGACCTCCGCACCTTTTCCCATGCTACCACACGGATCCCCCGCACGTCTCCTCTCTGCCTGCTGAGCAACAAGCAGCCGTGTAGGCCCTTCAGAACACTTCTTGCATGCAGAGCCCAAGGCGGCACACTGCTCTCTGTCTTCCTTTGGAAACCTAGGTTGTCGCAGCTTACCCAGCTCACCAAGACAGTCTGAGCCGCTCTCATGAGCTGGGGAAAGTGGACTCAGTGAGGACCAGGGCCCTACCTGCACTCAGAAAATCACTCTGCTCAGCCTTCCATCCAGGAGCTCACACCGACTGGCTCGTTGGTTTAGCAGGACGTCTAAGTGAGGTCCAAGCTGAGCAAAGAACACACTTCCTCCTTTACCCTGCTAGGCCCACGGAAGAGGTAGAGCCAACTAGGCCTCGCTCAGGCCAGCCCTCCTTCAGGGATCTTGCCACAGTTCGAAGCCTGCACAGTAAAAGTTATTTAGCGAAGTTGCCAGGGTTTCGCCATGCTCTCCCTCGGCAGCTCCACTACTGCAGGGACTCATGTTTGCTGTGAACTAGGATAGGTGGCCCACTTCCAAAAGCAGTCTTTTCCCCTTTGGAAATGTGGATTCTTGTAGCCTCGGAGCTGTTTGCAAAACCCAAGGAAGGCCCAGCTTCTACTCACGGCAGGCACGCCCGGGGAGGAAACGAGTATGTTTCCCCAGAGAAACAGGCTGCTTGCAAGTATCGAGCGGAGCTTCTCAGGTGCCCAGTGTTTCCCGTTTGTTTCCCTTCGCAGCTCCCGTACTGCAGGTACTTATGCTGGGTGCTAACAAGGCTTGGTTGGCTCTGCCGACAAAAGCAGCCTTTTCCTTTTGGAAGCTTGGATTGTAGTGTCTCAGGGGCTGCTTGCCAAACCTTGAAGTTGCCCAGGTTATAGCCTCCGCAGGTACGCTTGCGTAGCAAACGAGCACTTTCTACCGATGAACAGGGTTCCTGTCACGCTGGAGGAGAGTTAATCCCGCAGACCTCGTTCCTCCTGGGAAAGCGCAAGTCCACCCTGAGCCTCAGGGTAGTGCCTAAGTTTCCAACGGGCAAGCTCTGCGTGCCTCGGTTTCCATGAGGTCTCCACCGTTGTTGTGCTTCAATGGAACGCGAGGATAGCTTTCAGGACTCCAAGCACTCTGACCTCCGCACCGTTTCCCATGCTACCACACGGATCCCCCCCACGTCTCCTCTCTGCCTGCTGAGCAACAAGCAGCCATGTAGGCCCTTCGGAACACTTCTGCATGAAGAGCCCAAGGCGGCACACTGCTCTCTGTCTTCCTTTGGAAACCTAGGTTGTCGCAGCTTACCCAGCTCACGAAGACAGTCTGAGCCGGTCTCATGAGCTGGGGAACGTGGACTCAGTGAGGACCAGGGCCCTACCTACACTCAGAAAATCACTCTGCTCAGCCTTCCATCCAGGAGCTCACACCGACTGGCTCGTTGGTTTAGCAGGACGTCTAAGTGAGGTCCAAGCTGAGCAAAGAACACACTTCCTCCTTTACCCTGCTAGGCCCACGGAAGAGGTAGAGCCAACTAGGCCTCGCTCAGGCCAGCCCTCCTTCAGGGATCTTGCCACACTTCGAAGCCTGCACAGTAAAAGATACTTAGCGAAGTTGCCAGGGTTTCACCATGCTCTCCCTCGGCAGCTCCACTACTGCAGGGACTCATGTTTGCTGTGAACTAGGATAGGTGGCCCACTTCAAAAAGCAGTCTTTTCCCCTTTGGAAAGGTGGATTCTTGTAGCCTAGGAGCTGTTTGCGAAACCATAGAAAGGCCCAGCTTTTACTCACTGCAGGCACGCCCGGGGAGGAAACGAGTATGTTTCCCCAGAGAAACAGGCTGCTTGCAAGTGTCGAGGGGAGCTTCTCAGGTGCCCAGTGTGTCCCGTTTGTTTCCCTTCGCAGCTCCCGTACTGCAGGTACTTATGCTGGGTGCTAACAAGGGTTCGTTGGCTCTGCCGACAAAAGCAGCCTTTTCCCTTTGGAAGCTTGGATTGTAGTGTCTCAGGGGCTGCTTGCCAAAACTTGAAGTTGCCCAGGTTATAGCCTCCGTAGGTACGCTTGTGTAGCAAACGAGCACTTTCACCCGATGAACAGCGTTCCTATCACGCTACAGGAGAGTTAATCCTGCAGACCTCGTTCCTCCTGGGAAAGCGCAAGGCCACCCTGAGCCTCAGGGTAGTGCCTAAGTTTCCACAGGGCAAGCTCTGCGTGCCTCGGTTTCCATGAGGTCTCCATCGTTGTTGTGCTTCAATGGAACGCGAGGATAGCTTTCAGGACTCCAAGCACTCTGACCTCCGCACCATTTCCCATGCTACCACACAGATCCCCCCACGTCTCCTCTCTGCCTGCTGAGCAACAAGCAGCCGTGTAGGCCCTTCAGAACCCTTCTTGCATGCAGAACCCAAGGCGGCACACTGCTCTCTATCTTCCTTTGGAAACCTAGGTGGTCGCAGCTTGTCCCAGCTCACGAAGACAGTCTGAGCCGTTCTCATGAGCTGGGAGACGTGGACTCAGTGAGGACCAGGGCCCTACCTGCACTCAGAAAATCACTCTGCTCAGCCTTCCATCCAGGAGCTCACACCGACTGGCTCGTTGGTTTAGCAGGACGTCTAAGTGAGGTCCAAGCTGAGCAAAGAGCACTCTTCCTCCTTTACCCTGCTAGGCCCACGGAAGAGGTAGAGCTAACTAGGCCTTGATCAGACCAGGCCTCCTTCAGGGATCTTGCCACACTTCGAAGCCTGCACAGTAAAAGACACTTAGCGAAGTTGCCAGGGTTTCGCCATGCTCTCCCTCGGCAGCTCCACTACTGCAGGGACTCATGTTTGCTGTGAACTAGGATAGGTGGCCCTGCTTCAAAAAGCAGTCTTTTCCCCTTTGGAAATGTGGATTTTTGTAGCCTAGGAGCTGTTTGCGAAACCCTAGGAAGTCCCAGCTTCTACTCACTGCAGGCACGCCCGGGCAGGAAACGAGTATGTTTCCCCAGAGAAACAGGCTGCTTGCAAGTGTCGAGAAGAGCTTCTCAGGTGCCCAGTGTGTCCGTTTGTTTCCCTTCGCAGCTCCCGTACTGCAGGTACTTATGCTGGGTGCTAACAAGAGTTGGTTGGCTCTGCCGACAAAAGCAGCCTTTTCCCTTTGGAAGCTTGGATTGTAGTGTCTCAGGGGCTGCTTGCCAAACCTTGAAGTTGCCCAGGTTATAGCCTCCGCAGGTACGCTTGCGTAGCAATCGAGCACTTTCTACCGAAGAACAGGGTTCCTGTCACGCTGGAGGAGAGTTAATCCCGCAGACCTCGTTCCTCCTGGGAAAGCGCAAGGCCACCCTGAGCCTCAGGGTAGTGCCTAAGTTTCCAACGGGCAAGCTCTGCGTGACTCGGTTTCCATGAGGTCTCCACCGTTGTTGTGCTTCAATGGAACGCGAGGATAGCTTTCAGGACTCCAAGCACTCTGGCCTCCGCACCGTTTCCCATGCTACCACACGGATTCCCCCCACGTCTCCTCTCTGCCTGCTGAGCAACAAGCAGCCGTGTAGGCCCTTCAGAACACTGCTTGCATGCAGAGACCAAGGCGGGACACTGCTCTCTGTCTTCCTTTGGAAACCTAGGTTGTCGGAGCTTACCCACCTCACGAAGACAATCTGAGCCGGTTTCATGAGCTGGGGAACGTGGACTCAGTGAGGACCAGGGCCCTACCTGCACTCAGAAAATCACTCTGCTCAGCCTTCCATCCAGGAGCTCACACCGACTGGCTCGTTGGTTTAGCAGGACGTCTAAGTGAGGTCCAAGCTGAGCAAAGAGCACTCTTCCTCCTTTACCCTGCTAGGCCCACGGAAGAGGTAGAGCCAACTAGGCCTCGCTCAGACCAGGCCTCCTTCAGGGATCTTGCCACACTTCGAAGCCTGCACAGTAAAAGATACTTAGCGAAGTTGCCAGGGTTTCGCCATGCTCTCCCTCGGCAGCTCCACTACTGCAGGTACTCATGTTTGCTTTGAACTAGTATAGGTGTCCCTGCTTCCAAAAGCAGTCTTTTCCCCTTTGGAAATGTGGATTCTTGTAGCCTAGGAGCTGTTTGCGAAACCCTAGGAAGGCCCAGCTTCTACTCACTGCAGGCACGCCCGGGGAGGAAACGAGTATGTTTCCCCAGAGAAACAGGCTGCTTGCAAGTGTCGAGGGGAGCTTCTCAGGTGCCCAGTGTGTCCCGTTTGTTTCCCTTCGCAGCTCCCGTACTGCAGGTACTTATACTGGGTGCTAACAAGGGTTCGTTGGCTCTGCCGACAAAAGCAGCCTTTTCCCTTTGGAAGCTTGGATTGTAGTGTCTCAGGGGCTGCTTGCCAAACCTTGAAGTTGCCCAGGTTATAGCCTCCGCAGGTACGCTTGCGTAGCAAACGAGCACTTTCTACCGAAGAACAGGGTTCCTGTCACGCTGGAGGAGAGTTAATCCCGCAGACCTCCTTCCTCCTGGGAAAGCGCAAGGCCACCCTGAGCCTCAGGGTAGTGCCTAAGTTTCCAATGGGCAAGCTCTGCGTGCCTCGGTTTCCATGAGGTCTCCACCGTTGTTGTGCTTCAATGGAACGCGAGGATAGCTTTCAGGACTCCAAGCACTCTGACCTCCGCACCTTTTCCCATGCTACCACACGGATCCCCCGCACGTCTCCTCTCTGCCTGCTGAGCAACAAGCAGCCGTGTAGGCCCTTCAGAACACTTCTTGCATGCAGAGCCCAAGGCGGCACACTGCTCTCTGTCTTCCTTTGGAAACCTAGGTTGTCGCAGCTTACCCAGCTCACCAAGACAGTCTGAGCCGCTCTCATGAGCTGGGGAAAGTGGACTCAGTGAGGACCAGGGCCCTACCTGCACTCAGAAAATCACTCTGCTCAGCCTTCCATCCAGGAGCTCACACCGACTGGCTCGTTGGTTTAGCAGGACGTCTAAGTGAGGTCCAAGCTGAGCAAAGAACACACTTCCTCCTTTACCCTGCTAGGCCCACGGAAGAGGTAGAGCCAACTAGGCCTCGCTCAGGCCAGCCCTCCTTCAGGGATCTTGCCACAGTTCGAAGCCTGCACAGTAAAAGTTATTTAGCGAAGTTGCCAGGGTTTCGCCATGCTCTCCCTCGGCAGCTCCACTACTGCAGGGACTCATGTTTGCTGTGAACTAGGATAGGTGGCCCACTTCCAAAAGCAGTCTTTTCCCCTTTGGAAATGTGGATTCTTGTAGCCTCGGAGCTGTTTGCAAAACCCAAGGAAGGCCCAGCTTCTACTCACGGCAGGCACGCCCGGGGAGGAAACGAGTATGTTTCCCCAGAGAAACAGGCTGCTTGCAAGTATCGAGCGGAGCTTCTCAGGTGCCCAGTGTTTCCCGTTTGTTTCCCTTCGCAGCTCCCGTACTGCAGGTACTTATGCTGGGTGCTAACAAGGCTTGGTTGGCTCTGCCGACAAAAGCAGCCTTTTCCTTTTGGAAGCTTGGATTGTAGTGTCTCAGGGGCTGCTTGCCAAACCTTGAAGTTGCCCAGGTTATAGCCTCCGCAGGTACGCTTGCGTAGCAAACGAGCACTTTCTACCGATGAACAGGGTTCCTGTCACGCTGGAGGAGAGTTAATCCCGCAGACCTCGTTCCTCCTGGGAAAGCGCAAGTCCACCCTGAGCCTCAGGGTAGTGCCTAAGTTTCCAACGGGCAAGCTCTGCGTGCCTCGGTTTCCATGAGGTCTCCACCGTTGTTGTGCTTTAATGGAACGCGAGGATAGCTTTCAGGACTCCAAGCACTCTGACCTCCGCACCGTTTCCCATGCTACCACACGGATCCCCCCCACGTCTCCTCTCTGCCTGCTGAGCAACAAGCAGCCGTGTAGGCCCTTCGGAACACTTCTGCATGAAGAGCCCAAGGCGGCACACTGCTCTCTGTCTTCCTTTGGAAACCTAGGTTGTCGCAGCTTACCCAGCTCACGAAGACAGTCTGAGCCGGTCTCATGAGCTGGGGAACGTGGACTCAGTGAGGACCAGGGCCCTACCTACACTCAGAAAATCACTCTGCTCAGCCTTCCATCCAGGAGCTCACACCGACTGGCTCGTTGGTTTAGCAGGACGTCTAAGTGAGGTCCAAGCTGAGCAAAGAACACACTTCCTCCTTTACCCTGCTAGGCCCACGGAAGAGGTAGAGCCAACTAGGCCTCGCTCAGGCCAGCCCTCCTTCAGGGATCTTGCCACACTTCGAAGCCTGCACAGTAAAAGATACTTAGCGAAGTTGCCAGGGTTTCACCATGCTCTCCCTCGGCAGCTCCACTACTGCAGGGACTCATGTTTGCTGTGAACTAGGATAGGTGGCCCACTTCAAAAAGCAGTCTTTTCCCCTTTGGAAAGGTGGATTCTTGTAGCCTAGGAGCTGTTTGCGAAACCATAGAAAGGCCCAGCTTTTACTCACTGCAGGCACGCCCGGGGAGGAAACGAGTATGTTTCCCCAGAGAAACAGGCTGCTTGCAAGTGTCGAGGGGAGCTTCTCAGGTGCCCAGTGTGTCCCGTTTGTTTCCCTTCGCAGCTCCCGTACTGCAGGTACTTATGCTGGGTGCTAACAAGGGTTCGTTGGCTCTGCCGACAAAAGCAGCCTTTTCCCTTTGGAAGCTTGGATTGTAGTGTCTCAGGGGCTGCTTGCCAAAACTTGAAGTTGCCCAGGTTATAGCCTCCGTAGGTACGCTTGTGTAGCAAACGAGCACTTTCACCCGATGAACAGCGTTCCTATCACGCTACAGGAGAGTTAATCCTGCAGACCTCGTTCCTCCTGGGAAAGCGCAAGGCCACCCTGAGCCTCAGGGTAGTGCCTAAGTTTCCACAGGGCAAGCTCTGCGTGCCTCGGTTTCCATGAGGTCTCCATCGTTGTTGTGCTTCAATGGAACGCGAGGATAGCTTTCAGGACTCCAAGCACTCTGACCTCCGCACCATTTCCCATGCTACCACACAGATCCCCCCACGTCTCCTCTCTGCCTGCTGAGCAACAAGCAGCCGTGTAGGCCCTTCAGAACCCTTCTTGCATGCAGAACCCAAGGCGGCACACTGCTCTCTGTCTTCCTTTGGAAACCTAGGTGGTCGCAGCTTGTCCCAGCTCACGAAGACAGTCTGAGCCGTTCTCATGAGCTGGGAGACGTGGACTCAGTGAGGACCAGGGCCCTACCTGCACTCAGAAAATCACTCTGCTCAGCCTTCCATCCAGGAGCTCACACCGACTGGCTCGTTGGTTTAGCAGGACGTCTAAGTGAGGTCCAAGCTGAGCAAAGAGCACTCTTCCTCCTTTACCCTGCTAGGCCCACGGAAGAGGTAGAGCTAACTAGGCCTTGATCAGACCAGGCCTCCTTCAGGGATCTTGCCACACTTCGAAGCCTGCACAGTAAAAGACACTTAGCGAAGTTGCCAGGGTTTCGCCATGCTCTCCCTCGGCAGCTCCACTACTGCAGGGACTCATGTTTGCTGTGAACTAGGATAGGTGGCCCTGCTTCAAAAAGCAGTCTTTTCCCCTTTGGAAATGTGGATTTTTGTAGCCTAGGAGCTGTTTGCGAAACCCTAGGAAGTCCCAGCTTCTACTCACTGCAGGCACGCCCGGGCAGGAAACGAGTATGTTTCCCCAGAGAAACAGGCTGCTTGCAAGTGTCGAGAAGAGCTTCTCAGGTGCCCAGTGTGTCCGTTTGTTTCCCTTCGCAGCTCCCGTACTGCAGGTACTTATGCTGGGTGCTAACAAGGCTTGGTTGGCTCTGCCGACAAAAGCAGCCTTTTCCCTTTGGAAGCTTGGATTGTAGTGTCTCAGGGGCTGCTTGCCAAACCTTGAAGTTGCCCAGGTTATAGCCTCCGCAGGTACGCTTGCGTAGCAATCGAGCACTTTCTACCGATGAACAGCGTTCCTATCACGCTACAGGAGAGTTAATCCTGCAGACCTCGTTCCTCCTGGGAAAGCGCAAGGCCACCCTGAGCCTCAGGGTAGTGCCTAAGTTTGCTCCGTGCAAGCTCTGCGTGCCTCGGTTTCCATGAGGTCTCCACCGTTGTTGTGCTTCAGTGGAACGCGAGGATAGCTTTCAGGACTGCAAGCACTCTGGCCTCCGCACCGTTTCCCATGTTACCACACGGATCCCTCCCACGTCTCCTCTCTGCCTGCTGAGGAACAAGCAGCCGTGTAGGCCCTTCAGAACACTTCTTGCATGCAGAGCCCAAGGCGGGACACTGCTCTCTGTCTTCCTTTGGAAACCTAGGTTGTCGGAGCTTACCCACCTCACGAAGACAATCTGAGCCGGTTTCATGAGCTGGGGAACGTGGACTCAGTGAGGACCAGGGCCCTACCTGCACTCTGAAAATCACTCTGCTCAGCCTTCCATCCAGGAGCTCACACCGACTGGCTCGTTGGTTTAGCAGGACGTCTAAGTGAGGTCCAAGCTGAGCAAAGAGCACTCTTCCTCCTTTACCCTGCTAGGCCCACGGAAGAGGTAGAGCCAACTAGGCCTCGCTCAGACCAGGCCTCCTTCAGGGATCTTGCCACACTTCGAAGCCTGCACAGTAAAAGATACTTAGCGAAGTTGCCAGGGTTTCGCCATGCTCTCCCTCGGCAGCTCCACTACTGCAGGTACTCATGTTTGCTTTGAACTAGTATAGGTGTCCCTGCTTCCAAAAGCAGTCTTTTCCCCTTTGGAAATGTGGATTCTTGTAGCCTAGGAGCTGTTTGCGAAACCCTAGGAAGGCCCAGCTTCTACTCACTGCAGGCACGCCCGGGGAGGAAACGAGTATGTTTCCCCAGAGAAACAGGCTGCTTGCAAGTGTCGAGGGGAGCTTCTCAGGTGCCCAGTGTGTCCCGTTTGTTTCCCTTCGCAGCTCCCGTACTGCAGGTACTTATACTGGGTGCTAACAAGGGTTGGTTGGCTCTGCCGACAAAAGCAGCCTTTTCCCTTTGGAAGCTTGGATTGTAGTGTCTCAGGGGCTGCTTGCCAAACCTTGAAGTTGCCCAGGTTATAGCCTCCAGAGGTACGCTTGCGTAGCAAACGAGCACTTTCTACCGATGAACAGGGTTCCTGTCACGCTGGAGGAGAGTTAATCCCGCAGACCTCGTTCCTCCTGGGAAAGCGCAAGTCCACCCTGAGCCTCAGGGTAGTGCCTAAGTTTCCAACGGGCAAGCTCTGCGTGCCTCGGTTTCCATGAGGTCTCCACCGTTGTTGTGCTTTAATGGAACGCGAGGATAGCTTTCAGGACTCCAAGCACTCTGACCTCCGCACCGTTTCCCATGCTACCACACGGATCCACCCCACGTCTCCTCTCTGCCTGCTGAGCAACAAGCAGCCGTGTAGGCCCTTCGGAACACTTCTGCATGACGAGCCCAAGGCGGCACACTGCTCTCTGTCTTCCTTTGGAAACCTAGGTTGTCGCAGCTTACCCAGCTCACGAAGCCAGTCTGAGCCGGTCTCATGAGCTGGGGAACGTGGACTCAGTGAGGACCAGGGCCCTACCTACACTCAGAAAATCACTCTGCTCAGCCTTCCATCCAGGAGCTCACACCGACTGGCTCGTTGGTTTAGCAGGACGTCTAAGTGAGGTCCAAGCTGAGCAAAGAACACACTTCCTCCTTTACCCTGCTAGGCCCACGGAAGAGGTAGAGCCAACTAGGCCTCGCTCAGGCCAGCCCTCCTTCAGGGATCTTGCCACACTTCGAAGCCTGCACAGTAAAAGATACTTAGCGAAGTTGCCAGGGTTTCACCATGCTCTCCCTCGGCAGCTCCACTACTGCAGGGACTCATGTTTGCTGTGAACTAGGATAGGTGGCCCACTTCAAAAAGCAGTCTTTTCCCCTTTGGAAAGGTGGATTCTTGTAGCCTAGGAGCTGTTTGCGAAACCATAGAAAGGCCCAGCTTTTACTCACTGCAGGCACGCCCGGGGAGGAAACGAGTATGTTTCCCCAGAGAAACAGGCTGCTTGCAAGTGTCGAGGGGAGCTTCTCAGGTGCCCAGTGTGTCCCGTTTGTTTCCCTTCGCAGCTCCCGTACTGCAGGTACTTATGCTGGGTGCTAACAAGGGTTCGTTGGCTCTGCCGACAAAAGCAGCCTTTTCCCTTTGGAAGCTTGGATTGTAGTGTCTCAGGGGCTGCTTGCCAAAACTTGAAGTTGCCCAGGTTATAGCCTCCGTAGGTACGCTTGTGTAGCAAACGAGCACTTTCACCCGATGAACAGCGTTCCTATCACGCTACAGGAGAGTTAATCCTGCAGACCTCGTTCCTCCTGGGAAAGCGCAAGGCCACCCTGAGCCTCAGGGTAGTGCCTAAGTTTCCACAGGGCAAGCTCTGCGTGCCTCGGTTTCCATGAGGTCTCCATCGTTGTTGTGCTTCAATGGAACGCGAGGATAGCTTTCAGGACTCCAAGCACTCTGACCTCCGCACCATTTCCCATGCTACCACACAGATCCCCCCACGTCTCCTCTCTGCCTGCTGAGCAACAAGCAGCCGTGTAGGCCCTTCAGAACCCTTCTTGCATGCAGAACCCAAGGCGGCACACTGCTCTCTGTCTTCCTTTGGAAACCTAGGTGGTCGCAGCTTGTCCCAGCTCACGAAGACAGTCTGAGCCGTTCTCATGAGCTGGGAGACGTGGACTCAGTGAGGACCAGGGCCCTACCTGCACTCAGAAAATCACTCTGCTCAGCCTTCCATCCAGGAGCTCACACCGACTGGCTCGTTGGTTTAGCAGGACGTCTAAGTGAGGTCCAAGCTGAGCAAAGAGCACTCTTCCTCCTTTACCCTGCTAGGCCCACGGAAGAGGTAGAGCTAACTAGGCCTTGATCAGACCAGGCCTCCTTCAGGGATCTTGCCACACTTCGAAGCCTGCACAGTAAAAGACACTTAGCGAAGTTGCCAGGGTTTCGCCATGCTCTCCCTCGGCAGCTCCACTACTGCAGGGACTCATGTTTGCTGTGAACTAGGATAGGTGGCCCTGCTTCAAAAAGCAGTCTTTTCCCCTTTGGAAATGTGGATTTTTGTAGCCTAGGAGCTGTTTGCGAAACCCTAGGAAGTCCCAGCTTCTACTCACTGCAGGCACGCCCGGGCAGGAAACGAGTATGTTTCCCCAGAGAAACAGGCTGCTTGCAAGTGTCGAGAAGAGCTTCTCAGGTGCCCAGTGTGTCCGTTTGTTTCCCTTCGCAGCTCCCGTACTGCAGGTACTTATGCTGGGTGCTAACAAGAGTTGGTTGGCTCTGCCGACAAAAGCAGCCTTTTCCCTTTGGAAGCTTGGATTGTAGTGTCTCAGGGGCTGCTTGCCAAACCTTGAAGTTGCCCAGGTTATAGCCTCCGCAGGTACGCTTGCGTAGCAATCGAGCACTTTCTACCGATGAACAGCGTTCCTATCACGCTACAGGAGAGTTAATCCTGCAGACCTCGTTCCTCCTGGGAAAGCGCAAGGCCACCCTGAGCCTCAGGGTAGTGCCTAAGTTTGCTCCGTGCAAGCTCTGCGTGCCTCGGTTTCCATGAGGTCTCCACCGTTGTTGTGCTTCAGTGGAACGCGAGGATAGCTTTCAGGACTGCAAGCACTCTGGCCTCCGCACCGTTTCCCATGTTACCACACGGATCCCTCCCACGTCTCCTCTCTGCCTGCTGAGGAACAAGCAGCCGTGTAGGCCCTTCAGAACACTTCTTGCATGCAGAGCCCAAGGCGGGACACTGCTCTCTGTCTTCCTTTGGAAACCTAGGTTGTCGGAGCTTACCCAGCTCACGAAGACAGTCTGAGCCGGTTTCATGAGCTGGGGAACGGGGACTCAGTGAGGACCAGGGCCCTTCCTGCACTCAGAAAATCACTCTGCTCAGCCTTCCATCCAGGAACTGACACCGGCTGTCTCGTTGGTTTAACAGGACGTCTAAGGGAAGTCCAAGCTGAGCAAGAGCACAATTCCTCCTTTACCCTGCTAGGCCCCCGGAAGAGGTAGAGACTACTAGGCCTCGCTCAGGCCATCCCTCCTTCAGGGATCTTGCCACAGTTCGAAGCCTGCACAGTAAAAGATACTTAGCGAAGTTGCCAGGGTTTCGCCATGCTCTACCTCGGCAGCTCCACTACTGTAGGGACTCATGTTTGCTGTGAACGAGGATAGGTGGCCCTGCTTCAAAAAGCAGTCTTTTCCCCATTGGAAATGTGGATTTTTGTAGCCTAGGAGCTGTTTGCGAAACCCTAGGAAGTCCCAGCTTCTACTCACTGCAGGCACGCCCGGGCAGGAAACGAGTATGTTTCCCCAGAGAAACAGGCTGCTTGCAAGTGTCGAGAAGAGCTTCTCAGGTGCCCAGTGTGTCCCGTTTGTTTCCCTTCGCAGCTCCCGTACTGCAGGTACTTATGCTGGGTGCTAACAAGAGTTGGTTGGCTCTGCCGACAAAAGCAGCCTTTTCCCTTTGGAAGCTTGGATTGTAGTGTCTCAGGGGCTGCTTGCCAAACCTTGAAGTTGCCCAGGTTATAGCCTCCGCAGGTACGCTTGCGTAGCAAACGAGCACTTTCTACCGAAGAACAGGGTTCCTGTCACGCTGGAGGAGAGTTAATCCCGCAGACCTCGTTCCTCCTGGGAAAGCGCAAGGCCACCCTGAGCCTCAGGGTAGTGCCTAAGTTTCCAACGGGCAAGCTCTGCGTGACTCGGTTTCCATGAGGTCTCCACCGTTGTTGTGCTTCAATGGAACGCGAGGATAGCTTTCAGGACTCCAAGCACTCTGACCTCCGCACCGTTTCCCATGCTACCACACGGATCCCCCCCACGTCTCCTCTCTGCCTGCTGAGCAACAAGCAGCCGTGTAGGCCCTTCAGAACCCTTCTTGCATGCAGAGCCCAAGGCGGCACACTGGTCTCTGTCTTCCTTTGGAAACCTAGGTTGTCGCAGCTTAACCAGCTCACCAAGACAGTCTGAGCCGGTCTCATGATCTGGGGAAAGTGGACTCAGTGAGGACCAGGGCCCTACCTGCACTCAGAAAATCACTCTGCTCAGCCTTCCATCCAGGAGCTCACACCGACTGGCTCGTTGGTTTAGCAGGACGTCTAAGTGAGGTCCAAGCTGAGCAAAGAACACACTTCCTCCTTTACCCTGCTAGGCCCACGGAAGAGGTAGAGCCAACTAGGCCTCGCTCAGGCCAGCCCTCCTTCAGGGATCTTGCCACAGTTCGAAGCCTCCACAGTAAAAGTTATTTAGCGAAGTTGCCAGGGTTTCGCCATGCTCTCCCTCGGCAGCTCCACTACTGCAGGGACTCATGTTTGCTGTGAACTAGGATAGGTGGCCCACTTCAAAAAGCAGTCTTTTCCCCTTTGGAAATGTGGATTCTTGTAGCCTCGGAGCTGTTTGCAAAACCCTAGGAAGGCCCAGCTTCTACTCACGGCAGGCACGCCCTGGGAGGAAACGAGTATGTTTCCCCAGAGAAACAGGCTGCTTGCAAGTGTCGAGCGGAGCTTCTCAGGTGCCCAGTGTGTCCCGTTTGTTTCCCTTCGCAGCTGACATCCTGCAGGTACTTATGCTGGGGGCTAACAAGGGTAGGTGGCTCTTCCGACAAAAGCAGCCTTTTCCTTTTGGAAGCTTGGATTGTAGTGTCTCAGGGGCTGCTTGCCAAACCTTGAAGTTGCCCAGGTTATAGCCTCCAGAGGTACGCTTGAGTAGCAAACGAGCACTTTCACCCGAGGAACAGGGTTCCTGTCACGCTGGAGGAGAGTTAATCCCGCAGACCTCGTTCCTCCTGGGAAAGCGCAAGGCCACCCTGAGCCTCAGGGTAGTGCCTAAGTTTCCACAGGGCAAGCTCTGCGTGCCTCGGTTTCCATGAGGTCTCCATCGTTGTTGTGCTTCAATGGAACGCGAGGATAGCTTTCAGGACTCCAAGCACTCTGACCTCCGCACCATTTCCCATGCTACCACACAGATCCCCCCACGTCTCCTCTCTGCCTGCTGAGCAACAAGCAGCCGTGTAGGCCCTTCGGAACACTTCTTGCATGCAGAACCCAAGGCGGCACACTGCTCTCTGTCTTCCTTTGGAAACCTAGGTGGTCGCAGCTTGCCCCAGCTCACGAAGACAGTCTGAGCCGTTCTCATGAGCTGGGAGACGTGGACTCAGTGAGGACCAGGGCCCTACCTGCACTCAGAAAATCACTCTGCTCAGCCTTCCATCCAGGAGCTCACACCGACTGGCTCGTTGGTTTAGCAGGAGGTCTAAGTGAGGTCCAAGCTGAGCAAAGAACACACATCCTCCTTTACCCTGCTAGGCCCACGGAAGAGGAAGAGCCAACTAGGCCTCGCTCAGGCCAGCCCTCCTTCAGGGATCTTGCCACACTTCGAAGCCTGCACAGTAAAAGATATTAGCGAAGTTGCCAGGGTTTCACCATGCTCTCCCTCGGCAGCTCCACTACTGCAGGGACTCATGTTTGCTGTGAACTAGGATAGGTGGCCCACTTCAAAAAGCAGTCTTTTCCCCTTTGGAAAGGTGGATTCTTGTAGCCTCGGAGCTGTTTGCGAAACCCTAGGAAGGCCCAGCTTCTACTCACTGCAGGCACGCCCGGGCAGGAAACGAGTATGTTTCCCGAAAGAAACAGGCTGCTTGCAAGTGTCGAGGGGAGCTTCTCAGTTGCCCAGTGTTTCCCGTTTGTTTCCCTTCGCAGCTCCCGTACTGCAGGTACTTATGCTGGGTGCTAACAAGGGTTGGTTGGCTCTGCCGACAAAAGCAGCCTTTTCCCTTTGGAAGCTTGGATTGTAGTGTCTCAGGGGCTGCTTGCCAAACCTTGAAGTTGCCCAGGTTATAGCCTCCGCAGGTACGCTTGCGTAGCAAACGAGCACTTTCTACCGATGAACAGGGTTCCTGTCACGCTGGAGGAGAGTTAATCCCGCAGACCTCGTTCCTCCTGGGAAAGCGCAAGTCCACCCTGAGCCTCAGGGTAGTGCCTAAGTTTCCAACGGGCAAGCTCTGCGTGCCTCGGTTTCCATGAAGTCTCCATCGTTGTTGTGCTTTAATGGAACGCGAGGATAGCTTTCAGTACTCCAAGCACTCTGACCTCCGCACCGTTTCCCATGCTACCACACGGATCCCCCCCACGTCTCCTCTCTGCCTGCTGAGCAACAAGCAGCCGTGTAGGCCCTTCAGAACACTTCTGCATGCAGAGCCCAAGGCGGCACACTGCTCTCTGTCTTCCTTTGGAAACCTAGGTTGTCGCAGCTTACCCAGCTCACCAAGACAGTCTGAGCCGGTCTCATGAGCTGGGGAACGTGGACTCAGTGAGGACCAGGACCCTACCTGCACTCAGAAAATCACTCTGCTCAGCCTTCCATCCAGGAGCTCACACCGACTGGCTCGTTGGTTTAGCAGGACGTCTAAGTGAGGTCCAAGCTGAGCAAAGAACACACTTCCTCCTTTACCCTGCTAGGCCCACGGAAGAGGTAGAGCCAACTAGGCCTCGCTCAGACCAGCCCTCCTTCAGGGATCTTGCCACACTTCGAAGCCTGCACAGTAAAAGATATTTAGCGAAGTTGCCAGGGTTTCGCCATTCTCCCTCGGCAGCTCCACTACTGCAGGGACTCATGTTTGCTGTGAACTAGGATAGGTGGCCCACTTCAAAGAGCAGTCTTTTCCCCTTTGGAAAGGTGGATTCTTGTAGCCTAGGAGCTGTTTGCGAAACCATAGGAAGGCCCAGCTTTTACTCACTGCAGGCACGCCCGGGGAGGAAACGAGTATGTTTCCCCAGAGAAACAGGCTGCTGGCAAGTGTCGAGGGGAGCTTCTCAGGTGCCCAGTGTGTCCGTTTGTTTCCCTTCGCAGCTCCCGTACTGCAGGTACTTATGCTGGGTGCTAACAAGGGTTCGTTGGCTCTGCCGACAAAAGCAGCCTTTTCCCTTTGGAAGCTTGGATTGTAGTGTCTCAGGGGCTGCTTGCCAAACCTTGAAGTTGACCAGGTTATAGCCTCCGCAGGTACGCTTGCGTAGCAAACGAGCACTTTCACCCGATGAACAGCGTTCCTATCACGCTGCAGGAGAGTTAATCCTGCAGACCTCGTTCCTCCTGGGAAAGCGCAAGGCCACCCTGAGCCTCAGGGTAGTGCCTAAGTTTGCTCCGTGCAAGCTCTGCGTGCCTCGGTTTCCATGAGGTCTCCACCGTGGTTGTGCCTCAATGGAACGCGAGGATAGCTTTCAGGACTCCAAGCACTCTGGCCTCCGCACCGTTTCCCATGCTACCACACGGATTCCCCCCACGTCTCCTCTCTGCCTGCTGAGCAACAAGCAGCCGTGTAGGCCCTTCAGAACACTGCTTGCATGCAGAGACCAAGGCGGGACACTGCTCTCTGTCTTCCTTTGGAAACCTAGGTTGTCGGAGCTTACCCACCTCACGAAGACAATCTGAGCCGGTTTCATGAGCTGGGGAACGTGGACTCAGTGAGGACCAGGGCCCTACCTGCACTCTGAAAATCACTCTGCTCAGCCTTCCATCCAGGAGCTCACACCGACTGGCTCGTTGGTTTAGCAGGACGTCTAAGTGAGGTCCAAGCTGAGCAAAGAGCACTCTTCCTCCTTTACCCTGCTAGGCCCACGGAAGAGGTAGAGCCAACTAGGCCTCGCTCAGACCAGGCCTCCTTCAGGGATCTTGCCACACTTCGAAGCCTGCACAGTAAAAGATACTTAGCGAAGTTGCCAGGGTTTCGCCATGCTCTCCCTCGGCAGCTCCACTACTGCAGGTACTCATGTTTGCTTTGAACTAGTATAGGTGTCCCTGCTTCCAAAAGCAGTCTTTTCCCCTTTGGAAATGTGGATTCTTGTAGCCTCGGAGCTGTTTGCAAAACCCTAGGAAGGCCCAGCTTCTACTCACGGCAGGCACGCCCGGGGAGGAAACGAGTATGTTTCCCCAGAGAAACAGGCTGCTTGCAAGTGTCGAGGGGAGCTTCTCAGGTGCCCAGTGTTTCCCGTTTGTTTCCCTTCGCAGCTCCCGTACTGCAGGTACTTATGCTGGGTGCTAACAAGGCTTGGTTGGCTCTGCCGACAAAAGCAGCCTTTTCCCTTTGGAAGCTTGGATTGTAGTGTCTCTGGGGCTGCTTGCCAAACCTTGAAGTTGCCCAGGTTATAGCCTCCGCAGGTACGCTTGCGTAGCAAACGAGCACTTTCACCCGATGAACAGCGTTCCTATCACGCTACAGGAGAGTTAATCCTGCAGACCTCGTTCCTCCTGGGAAAGCGCAAGTCCACCCTGAGCCTCAGGGTAGTGCCTAAGTTTCCAACGGGCAAGCTCTGCGTGCCTCGGTTTCCATGAGGTCTCCACCGTTGTTGTGCTTTAATGGAACGCGAGGATAGCTTTCAGGACTCCAAGCACTCTGACCTCCGCACCGTTTCCCATGCTACCACACGGATCCCCCCCACGTCTCCTCTCTGCCTGCTGAGCAACAAGCAGCCGTGTAGGCCCTTCGGAACACTTCTGCATGAAGAGCCCAAGGCGGCACACTGCTCTCTGTCTTCCTTTGGAAACCTAGGTTGTCGCAGCTTACCCAGCTCACGAAGACAGTCTGAGCCGGTCTCATGAGCTGGGGAACGTGGACTCAGTGAGGACCAGGGCCCTACCTGCACTCAGAAAATCACTCTGCTCAGCCTTCCATCCAGGAGCTCACACCGACTGGCTCGTTGGTTTAGCAGGACGTCTAAGTGAGGTCCAAGCTGAGCAAAGAACACACTTCCTCCTTTACCCTGCTAGGCCCACGGAAGAGGTAGAGCCAACTAGGCCTCGCTCAGGCCAGCCCTCCTTCAGGGATCTTGCCACACTTCGAAGCCTGCACAGTAAAAGATACTTAGCGAAGTTGCCAGGGTTTCACCATGCTCTCCCTCGGCAGCTCCACTACTGCAGGGACTCATGTTTGCTGTGAACTAGGATAGGTGGCCCACTTCAAAAAGCAGTCTTTTCCCCTTTGGAAAGGTGGATTCTTGTAGCCTAGGAGCTGTTTGCGAAACCATAGAAAGGCCCAGCTTTTACTCACTGCAGGCACGCCCGGGGAGGAAACGAGTATGTTTCCCCAGAGAAACAGGCTGCTTGCAAGTGTCGAGGGGAGCTTCTCAGGTGCCCAGTGTGTCCCGTTTGTTTCCCTTCGCAGCTCCCGTACTGCAGGTACTTATGCTGGGTGCTAACAAGGGTTCGTTGGCTCTGCCGACAAAAGCAGCCTTTTCCCTTTGGAAGCTTGGATTGTAGTGTCTCAGGGGCTGCTTGCCAAAACTTGAAGTTGCCCAGGTTATAGCCTCCGTAGGTACGCTTGTGTAGCAAACGAGCACTTTCACCCGATGAACAGCGTTCCTATCACGCTACAGGAGAGTTAATCCTGCAGACCTCGTTCCTCCTGGGAAAGCGCAAGGCCACCCTGAGCCTCAGGGTAGTGCCTAAGTTTCCACAGGGCAAGCTCTGCGTGCCTCGGTTTCCATGAGGTCTCCATCGTTGTTGTGCTTCAATGGAACGCGAGGATAGCTTTCAGGACTCCAAGCACTCTGACCTCCGCACCATTTCCCATGCTACCACACAGATCCCCCCACGTCTCCTCTCTGCCTGCTGAGCAACAAGCAGCCGTGTAGGCCCTTCAGAACCCTTCTTGCATGCAGAACCCAAGGCGGCACACTGCTCTCTGTCTTCCTTTGGAAACCTAGGTGGTCGCAGCTTGTCCCAGCTCACGAAGACAGTCTGAGCCGTTCTCATGAGCTGGGAGACGTGGACTCAGTGAGGACCAGGGCCCTACCTGCACTCAGAAAATCACTCTGCTCAGCCTTCCATCCAGGAGCTCACACCGACTGGCTCGTTGGTTTAGCAGGACGTCTAAGTGAGGTCCAAGCTGAGCAAAGAGCACTCTTCCTCCTTTACCCTGCTAGGCCCACGGAAGAGGTAGAGCTAACTAGGCCTTGATCAGACCAGGCCTCCTTCAGGGATCTTGCCACACTTCGAAGCCTGCACAGTAAAAGACACTTAGCGAAGTTGCCAGGGTTTCGCCATGCTCTCCCTCGGCAGCTCCACTACTGCAGGGACTCATGTTTGCTGTGAACTAGGATAGGTGGCCCTGCTTCAAAAAGCAGTCTTTTCCCCTTTGGAAATGTGGATTTTTGTAGCCTAGGAGCTGTTTGCGAAACCCTAGGAAGTCCCAGCTTCTACTCACTGCAGGCACGCCCGGGCAGGAAACGAGTATGTTTCCCCAGAGAAACAGGCTGCTTGCAAGTGTCGAGAAGAGCTTCTCAGGTGCCCAGTGTGTCCGTTTGTTTCCCTTCGCAGCTCCCGTACTGCAGGTACTTATGCTGGGTGCTAACAAGAGTTGGTTGGCTCTGCCGACAAAAGCAGCCTTTTCCCTTTGGAAGCTTGGATTGTAGTGTCTCAGGGGCTGCTTGCCAAACCTTGAAGTTGCCCAGGTTATAGCCTCCGCAGGTACGCTTGCGTAGCAATCGAGCACTTTCTACCGAAGAACAGGGTTCCTGTCACGCTGGAGGAGAGTTAATCCCGCAGACCTCGTTCCTCCTGGGAAAGCGCAAGGCCACCCTGAGCCTCAGGGTAGTGCCTAAGTTTCCAACGGGCAAGCTCTGCGTGACTCGGTTTCCATGAGGTCTCCACCGTTGTTGTGCTTCAATGGAACGCGAGGATAGCTTTCAGGACTCCAAGCACTCTGGCCTCCGCACCGTTTCCCATGCTACCACACGGATTCCCCCCACGTCTCCTCTCTGCCTGCTGAGCAACAAGCAGCCGTGTAGGCCCTTCAGAACACTGCTTGCATGCAGAGACCAAGGCGGGACACTGCTCTCTGTCTTCCTTTGGAAACCTAGGTTGTCGGAGCTTACCCACCTCACGAAGACAATCTGAGCCGGTTTCATGAGCTGGGGAACGTGGACTCAGTGAGGACCAGGGCCCTACCTGCACTCAGAAAATCACTCTGCTCAGCCTTCCATCCAGGAGCTCACACCGACTGGCTCGTTGGTTTAGCAGGACGTCTAAGTGAGGTCCAACCTGAGCAAAGAGCACTCTTCCTCCTTTACCCTGCTAGGCCCACGGAAGAGGTAGAGCCAACTAGGCCTCGCTCAGACCAGGCCTCCTTCAGGGATCTTGCCACACTTCGAAGCCTGCACAGTAAAAGATACTTAGCGAAGTTGCCAGGGTTTCGCCATGCTCTCCCTCGGCAGCTCCACTACTGCAGGTACTCATGTTTGCTTTGAACTAGTATAGGAGTCCCTGCTTCCAAAAGCAGTCTTTTCCCCTTTGGAAATGTGGATTCTTGTAGCCTAGGAGCTGTTTGCGAAACCCTAGGAAGGCCCAGCTTCTACTCACTGCAGGCACGCCCGGGGAGGAAACGAGTATGTTTCCCCAGAGAAACAGGCTGCTTGCAAGTGTCGAGGGGAGTTTCTCAGGTGCCCAGTGTGTCCCGTTTGTTTCCCTTCGCAGCTCCCGTACTGCAGGTACTTATGCTGGGTGCTAACAAGGGTTGGTTGGCTCTGCCGACAAAAGCAGCCTTTTCCCTTTGGAAGCTTGGATTGTAGTGTCTCAGGGGCTGCTTGCCAAACCTTGAAGTTGCCCAGGTTATAGCCTCCGCAGGTACTCTTGCGTAGCAAACGAGCACTTTCTACCGAAGAACAGGGTTCCTGTCACGCTGGAGGAGAGTTAATCCCGCAGACCTCGTTCCTCCTGGGAAAGCGCAAGTCCACCCTGAGCCTCAGGGTAGTGCCTAAGTTTCCAATGGGCAAGCTCTGCGTGCCTCGGTTTCCATGAGGTCTCCACCGTTGTTGTGCTTCAATGGAACGCGAGGATAGCTTTCAGGACTCCAAGCACTCTGACCTCCGCACCTTTTCCCATGCTACCACACGGATCCCCCGCACGTCTCCTCTCTGCCTGCTGAGCAACAAGCAGCCGTGTAGGCCCTTCAGAACACTTCTTGCATGCAGAGCCCAAGGCGGCACACTGCTCTCTGTCTTCCTTTGGAAACCTAGGTTGTCGCAGCTTACCCAGCTCACCAAGACAGTCTGAGCCGCTCTCATGAGCTGGGGAAAGTGGACTCAGTGAGGACCAGGGCCCTACCTGCACTCAGAAAATCACTCTGCTCAGCCTTCCATCCAGGAGCTCACACCGACTGGCTCGTTGGTTTAGCAGGACGTCTAAGTGAGGTCCAAGCTGAGCAAAGAACACACTTCCTCCTTTACCCTGCTAGGCCCACGGAAGAGGTAGAGCCAACTAGGCCTCGCTCAGGCCAGCCCTCCTTCAGGGATCTTGCCACAGTTCGAAGCCTGCACAGTAAAAGTTATTTAGCGAAGTTGCCAGGGTTTCGCCATGCTCTCCCTCGGCAGCTCCACTACTGCAGGGACTCATGTTTGCTGTGAACTAGGATAGGTGGCCCACTTCCAAAAGCAGTCTTTTCCCCTTTGGAAATGTGGATTCTTGTAGCCTCGGAGCTGTTTGCAAAACCCTAGGAAGGCCCAGCTTCTACTCACGGCAGGCACGCCCGGGGAGGAAACGAGTATGTTTCCCCAGAGAAACAGGCTGCTTGCAAGTGTCGAGGGGAGCTTCTCAGGTGCCCAGTGTTTCCCGTTTGTTTCCCTTCGCAGCTCCCGTACTGCAGGTACTTATGCTGGGTGCTAACAAGGCTTGGTTGGCTCTGCCGACAAAAGCAGCCTTTTCCCTTTGGAAGCTTGGATTGTAGTGTCTCAGGGGCTGCTTGCCAAACCTTGAAGTTGCCCAGGTTATAGCCTCCGCAGGTACGCTTGCGTAGCAAACGAGCACTTTCTACCGATGAACAGGGTTCCTGTCACGCTGGAGGAGAGTTAATCCCGCAGACCTCGTTCCTCCTGGGAAAGCGCAAGTCCACCCTGAGCCTCAGGGTAGTGCCTAAGTTTCCAACGGGCAAGCTCTGCGTGCCTCGGTTTCCATGAGGTCTCCACCGTTGTTGTGCTTTAATGGAACGCGAGGATAGCTTTCAGGACTCCAAGCACTCTGACCTCCGCACCGTTTCCCATGCTACCACACGGATCCCCCCCACGTCTCCTCTCTGCCTGCTGAGCAACAAGCAGCCGTGTAGGCCCTTCGGAACACTTCTGCATGAAGAGCCCAAGGCGGCACACTGCTCTCTGTCTTCCTTTGGAAACCTAGGTTGTCGCAGCTTACCCAGCTCACGAAGACAGTCTGAGCCGGTCTCATGAGCTGGGGAACGTGGACTCAGTGAGGACCAGGGCCCTACCTGCACTCAGAAAATCACTCTGCTCAGCCTTCCATCCAGGAGCTCACACCGACTGGCTCGTTGGTTTAGCAGGACGTCTAAGTGAGGTCCAAGCTGAGCAAAGAACACACTTCCTCCTTTACCCTGCTAGGCCCACGGAAGAGGTAGAGCCAACTAGGCCTCGCTCAGGCCAGCCCTCCTTCAGGGATCTTGCCACACTTCGAAGCCTGCACAGTAAAAGATACTTAGCGAAGTTGCCAGGGTTTCACCATGCTCTCCCTCGGCAGCTCCACTACTGCAGGGACTCATGTTTGCTGTGAACTAGGATAGGTGGCCCACTTCAAAAAGCAGTCTTTTCCCCTTTGGAAAGGTGGATTCTTGTAGCCTAGGAGCTGTTTGCGAAACCATAGAAAGGCCCAGCTTTTACTCACTGCAGGCACGCCCGGGGAGGAAACGAGTATGTTTCCCCAGAGAAACAGGCTGCTTGCAAGTGTCGAGGGGAGCTTCTCAGGTGCCCAGTGTGTCCCGTTTGTTTCCCTTCGCAGCTCCCGTACTGCAGGTACTTATGCTGGGTGCTAACAAGGGTTCGTTGGCTCTGCCGACAAAAGCAGCCTTTTCCCTTTGGAAGCTTGGATTGTAGTGTCTCAGGGGCTGCTTGCCAAAACTTGAAGTTGCCCAGGTTATAGCCTCCGTAGGTACGCTTGTGTAGCAAACGAGCACTTTCACCCGATGAACAGCGTTCCTATCACGCTACAGGAGAGTTAATCCTGCAGACCTCGTTCCTCCTGGGAAAGCGCAAGGCCACCCTGAGCCTCAGGGTAGTGCCTAAGTTTCCACAGGGCAAGCTCTGCGTGCCTCGGTTTCCATGAGGTCTCCATCGTTGTTGTGCTTCAATGGAACGCGAGGATAGCTTTCAGGACTCCAAGCACTCTGACCTCCGCACCATTTCCCATGCTACCACACAGATCCCCCCACGTCTCCTCTCTGCCTGCTGAGCAACAAGCAGCCGTGTAGGCCCTTCAGAACCCTTCTTGCATGCAGAACCCAAGGCGGCACACTGCTCTCTGTCTTCCTTTGGAAACCTAGGTGGTCGCAGCTTGTCCCAGCTCACGAAGACAGTCTGAGCCGTTCTCATGAGCTGGGAGACGTGGACTCAGTGAGGACCAGGGCCCTACCTGCACTCAGAAAATCACTCTGCTCAGCCTTCCATCCAGGAGCTCACACCGACTGGCTCGTTGGTTTAGCAGGACGTCTAAGTGAGGTCCAAGCTGAGCAAAGAGCACTCTTCCTCCTTTACCCTGCTAGGCCCACGGAAGAGGTAGAGCTAACTAGGCCTTGATCAGACCAGGCCTCCTTCAGGGATCTTGCCACACTTCGAAGCCTGCACAGTAAAAGACACTTAGCGAAGTTGCCAGGGTTTCGCCATGCTCTCCCTCGGCAGCTCCACTACTGCAGGGACTCATGTTTGCTGTGAACTAGGATAGGTGGCCCTGCTTCAAAAAGCAGTCTTTTCCCCTTTGGAAATGTGGATTTTTGTAGCCTAGGAGCTGTTTGCGAAACCCTAGGAAGTCCCAGCTTCTACTCACTGCAGGCACGCCCGGGCAGGAAACGAGTATGTTTCCCCAGAGAAACAGGCTGCTTGCAAGTGTCGAGAAGAGCTTCTCAGGTGCCCAGTGTGTCCGTTTGTTTCCCTTCGCAGCTCCCGTACTGCAGGTACTTATGCTGGGTGCTAACAAGAGTTGGTTGGCTCTGCCGACAAAAGCAGCCTTTTCCCTTTGGAAGCTTGGATTGTAGTGTCTCAGGGGCTGCTTGCCAAACCTTGAAGTTGCCCAGGTTATAGCCTCCGTAGGTACGCTTGCGTAGCAATCGAGCACTTTCTACCGAAGAACAGGGTTCCTGTCACGCTGGAGGAGAGTTAATCCCGCAGACCTCGTTCCTCCTGGGAAAGCGCAAGGCCACCCTGAGCCTCAGGGTAGTGCCTAAGTTTCCAACGGGCAAGCTCTGCGTGACTCGGTTTCCATGAGGTCTCCACCGTTGTTGTGCTTCAATGGAACGCGAGGATAGCTTTCAGGACTCCAAGCACTCTGACCTCCGCACCATTTCCCATGCTACCACACAGATCCCCCCACGTCTCCTCTCTGCCTGCTGAGCAACAAGCAGCCGTGTAGGCCCTTCGGAACACTTCTTGCATGCAGAACCCAAGGCGGCACACTGCTCTCTGTCTTCCTTTGGAAACCTAGGTGGTCGCAGCTTGCCCCAGCTCACGAAGACAGTCTGAGCCGTTCTCATGAGCTGGGAGACGTGGACTCAGTGAGGACCAGGGCCCTACCTGCACTCAGAAAATCACTCTGCTCAGCGTTCCATCCAGGAGCTCACACCGACTGGCTCGTTGGTTTAGCAGGACGTCTAAGTGAGGTCCAAGCTGAGCAAAGAGCACACTTCCTCCTTTACCCTGCTAGGCCCACGGAAGAGGTAGGGCCAACTAGGCCTCGCTCAGGCCAGCCCTCCTTCAGGGATCTTGCCACAGTTCGAAGCCTGCACAGTAAAAGTTATTTAGCGAAGTTGCCAGGGTTTCGCCATGCTCTCCCTCGGCAGCTCCACTACTGCAGGGACTCATGTTTGCTGTGAACTAGGATAGGTGGCCCACTTCAAAAAGCAGTCTTTTCCCCTTTGGAAATGTGGATTCTTGTAGCCTCGGAGCTGTTTGCAAAACCCTAGGAAGGCCCAGCTTCTACTCACGGCAGGCACGCCCTGGGAGGAAACGAGTATGTTTCCCCAGAGAAACAGGCTGCTTGCAAGTGTCGAGCGGAGCTTCTCAGGTGCCCAGTGTGTCCCGTTTGTTTCCCTTCGCAGCTGACATCCTGCAGGTACTTATGCTGGGGGCTAACAAGGGTAGGTGGCTCTTCCGACAAAAGCAGCCTTTTCCTTTTGGAAGCTTGGATTGTAGTGTCTCAGGGGCTGCTTGCCAAACCTTGAAGTTGCCCAGGTTATAGCCTCCAGAGGTACGCTTGAGTAGCAAACGAGCACTTTCACCCGAGGAACAGGGTTCCTGTCACGCTGGAGGAGAGTTAATCCCGCAGCCCTCGTTCTTCCTGGGAAAGCGCAAGGCCACCCTGAGCCTCAGGGTAGTGCCTAAGTTTCCACAGGGCAAGCTCTGCGTGCCTCGGTTTCCATGAGGTCTCCATCGTTGTTGTGCTTCAATGGAACGCGAGGATAGCTTTCAGGACTCCAAGCACTCTGACCTCCGCAGCATTTCCCATGCTACCACACAGATCCCCCCACGTCTCCTCTCTGCCTGCTGAGCAACAAGCAGCCGTGTAGGCCCTTCGGAACACTTCTTGCATGCAGAACCCAAGGCGGCACACTGCTCTCTGTCTTCCTTTGGAAACCTAGGTGGTCGCAGCTTGCCCCAGCTCACGAAGACAGTCTGAGCCGTTCTCATGAGCTGGGAGACGTGGACTCAGTGAGGACCAGGGCCCTACCTGCACTCAGAAAATCACTCTGCTCAGCCTTCCATCCAGGAGCTCACACCGACTGGCTCGTTGGTTTAGCAGGAGGTCTAAGTGAGGTCCAAGCTGAGCAAAGAACACACATCCTCCTTTACCCTGCTAGGCCCACGGAAGAGGAAGAGCCAACTAGGCCTCGCTCAGGCCAGCCCTCCTTCAGGGATCTTGCCACACTTCGAAGCCTGCACAGTAAAAGATATTAGCGAAGTTGCCAGGGTTTCACCATGCTCTCCCTCGGCAGCTCCACTACTGCAGGGACTCATGTTTGCTGTTAACTAGGATAGGTGGCCCACTTCAAAAAGCAGTCTTTTCCCCTTTGGAAAGGTGGATTCTTGTAGCCTCGGAGCTGTTTGCGAAACCCTAGGAAGGCCCAGCTTCTACTCACTGCAGGCACGCCCGGGCAGGAAACGAGTATGTTTCCCGAAAGAAACAGGCTGCTTGCAAGTGTCGAGGGGAGCTTCTCAGTTGCCCAGTGTTTCCCGTTTGTTTCCCTTCGCAGCTCCCGTACTGCAGGTACTTATGCTGGGTGCTAACAAGGGTTGGTTGGCTCTGCCGACAAAAGCAGCCTTTTCCCTTTGGAAGCTTGGATTGTAGTGTCTCAGGGGCTGCTTGCCAAACCTTGAAGTTGCCCAGGTTATAGCCTCCGCAGGTACGCTTGCGTAGCAAACGAGCACTTTCTACCGATGAACAGGGTTCCTGTCACGCTGGAGGAGAGTTAATCCCGCAGACCTCCTTCCTCCTGGGAAAGCGCAAGTCCACCCTGAGCCTCAGGGTAGTGCCTAAGTTTCCAACGGGCAAGCTCTGCGTGCCTCGGTTTCCATGAAGTCTCCATCGTTGTTGTGCTTTAATGGAACGAGAGGATAGCTTTCAGTACTCCAAGCACTCTGACCTCCGCACCGTTTCCCATGCTACCACACGGATCCCCCCCACGTCTCCTCTCTGCCTGCTGAGCAACAAGCAGCCGTGTAGGCCCTTCAGAACACTTCTGCATGCAGAGCCCAAGGCGGCACACTGCTCTCTGTCTTCCTTTGGAAACCTAGGTTGTCGCAGCTTACCCAGCTCACCAAGACAGTCTGAGCCGGTCTCATGAGCTGGGGAACGTGGACTCAGTGAGGACCAGGACCCTACCTGCACTCAGAAAATCACTCTGCTCAGCCTTCCATCCAGGAGCTCACACCGACTGGCTCGTTGGTTTAGCAGGACGTCTAAGTGAGGTCCAAGCTGAGCAAAGAACACACTTCCTCCTTTACCCTGCTAGGCCCACGGAAGAGGTAGAGCCAACTAGGCCTCGCTCAGACCAGCCCTCCTTCAGGGATCTTGCCACACTTCGAAGCCTGCACAGTAAAAGATATTTAGCGAAGTTGCCAGGGTTTCGCCATTCTCCCTCGGCAGCTCCACTACTGCAGGGACTCATGTTTGCTGTGAACTAGGATAGGTGGCCCACTTCAAAGAGCAGTCTTTTCCCCTTTGGAAAGGTGGATTCTTGTAGCCTAGGAGCTGTTTGCGAAACCATAGGAAGGCCCAGCTTTTACTCACTGCAGGCACGCCCGGGGAGGAAACGAGTATGTTTCCCCAGAGAAACAGGCTGCTGGCAAGTGTCGAGGGGAGCTTCTCAGGTGCCCAGTGTGTCCGTTTGTTTCCCTTCGCAGCTCCCGTACTGCAGGTACTTATGCTGGGTGCTAACAAGGGTTCGTTGGCTCTGCCGACAAAAGCAGCCTTTTCCCTTTGGAAGCTTGGATTGTAGTGTCTCAGGGGCTGCTTGCCAAACCTTGAAGTTGACCAGGTTATAGCCTCCGCAGGTACGCTTGCGTAGCAAACGAGCACTTTCACCCGATGAACAGCGTTCCTATCACGCTGCAGGAGAGTTAATCCTGCAGACCTCGTTCCTCCTGGGAAAGCGCAAGGCCACCCTGAGCCTCAGGGTAGTGCCTAAGTTTGCTCCGTGCAAGCTCTGCGTGCCTCGGTTTCCATGAGGTCTCCACCGTGGTTGTGCCTCAATGGAACGCGAGGATAGCTTTCAGGACTCCAAGCACTCTGGCCTCCGCACCGTTTCCCATGCTACCACACGGATTCCCCCCACGTCTCCTCTCTGCCTGCTGAGCAACAAGCAGCCGTGTAGGCCCTTCAGAACACTGCTTGCATGCAGAGACCAAGGCGGGACACTGCTCTCTGTCTTCCTTTGGAAACCTAGGTTGTCGGAGCTTACCCACCTCACGAAGACAATCTGAGCCGGTTTCATGAGCTGGGGAACGTGGACTCAGTGAGGACCAGGGCCCTACCTGCACTCTGAAAATCACTCTGCTCAGCCTTCCATCCAGGAGCTCACACCGACTGGCTCGTTGGTTTAGCAGGACGTCTAAGTGAGGTCCAAGCTGAGCAAAGAGCACTCTTCCTCCTTTACCCTGCTAGGCCCATGGAAGAGGTAGAGCCAACTAGGCCTCGCTCAGACCAGGCCTCCTTCAGGGATCTTGCCACACTTCGAAGCCTGCACAGTAAAAGATACTTAGCGAAGTTGCCAGGGTTTCGCCATGCTCTCCCTCGGCAGCTCCACTACTGCAGGTACTCATGTTTGCTTTGAACTAGTATAGGTGTCCCTGCTTCCAAAAGCAGTCTTTTCCCCTTTGGAAATGTGGATTCTTGTAGCCTAGGAGCTGTTTGCGAAACCCTAGGAAGGCCCAGCTTCTACTCACTGCAGGCACGCCCGGGGAGGAAACGAGTATGTTTCCCCTGAGAAACAGGCTGCTTGCAAGTGTCGAGGGGAGCTTCTCAGGTGCCCAGTGTGTCCCGTTTGTTTCCCTTCGCAGCTCCCGTACTGCAGGTACTTATGCTGGGTGCTAACAAGGCTTGGTTGGCTCTGCCGACAAAAGCAGCCTTTTCCCTTTGGAAGCTTGGATTGTAGTGTCTCAGGGGCTGCTTGCCAAACCTTGAAGTTGCCCAGGTTATAGCCTCCGCAGGTACGCTTGCGTAGCAAACGAGCACTTTCTACCGATGAACAGGGTTCCTGTCACGCTGGAGGAGAGTTAATCCCGCAGACCTCGTTCCTCCTGGGAAAGCGCAAGTCCACCCTGAGCCTCAGGGTAGTGCCTAAGTTTCCAACGGGCAAGCTCTGCGTGCCTCGGTTTCCATGAGGTCTCCACCGTTGTTGTGCTTTAATGGAACGCGAGGATAGCTTTCAGGACTCCAAGCACTCTGACCTCCGCACCGTTTCCCATGCTACCACACGGATCCCCCCCACGTCTCCTCTCTGCCTGCTGAGCAACAAGCAGCCGTGTAGGCCCTTCGGAACACTTCTGCATGAAGAGCCCAAGGCGGCACACTGCTCTCTGTCTTCCTTTGGAAACCTAGGTTGTCGCAGCTTACCCAGCTCACGAAGACAGTCTGAGCCGGTCTCATGAGCTGGGGAACGTGGACTCAGTGAGGACCAGGGCCCTACCTGCACTCAGAAAATCACTCTGCTCAGCCTTCCATCCAGGAGCTCACACCGACTGGCTCGTTGGTTTAGCAGGACGTCTAAGTGAGGTCCAAGCTGAGCAAAGAACACACTTCCTCCTTTACCCTGCTAGGCCCACGGAAGAGGTAGAGCCAACTAGGCCTCGCTCAGGCCAGCCCTCCTTCAGGGATCTTGCCACACTTCGAAGCCTGCACAGTAAAAGATACTTAGCGAAGTTGCCAGGGTTTCACCATGCTCTCCCTCGGCAGCTCCACTACTGCAGGGACTCATGTTTGCTGTGAACTAGGATAGGTGGCCCACTTCAAAAAGCAGTCTTTTCCCCTTTGGAAAGGTGGATTCTTGTAGCCTAGGAGCTGTTTGCGAAACCATAGAAAGGCCCAGCTTTTACTCACTGCAGGCACGCCCGGGGAGGAAACGAGTATGTTTCCCCAGAGAAACAGGCTGCTTGCAAGTGTCGAGGGGAGCTTCTCAGGTGCCCAGTGTGTCCCGTTTGTTTCCCTTCGCAGCTCCCGTACTGCAGGTACTTATGCTGGGTGCTAACAAGGGTTCGTTGGCTCTGCCGACAAAAGCAGCCTTTTCCCTTTGGAAGCTTGGATTGTAGTGTCTCAGGGGCTGCTTGCCAAAACTTGAAGTTGCCCAGGTTATAGCCTCCGTAGGTACGCTTGTGTAGCAAACGAGCACTTTCACCCGATGAACAGCGTTCCTATCACGCTACAGGAGAGTTAATCCTGCAGACCTCGTTCCTCCTGGGAAAGCGCAAGGCCACCCTGAGCCTCAGGGTAGTGCCTAAGTTTCCACAGGGCAAGCTCTGCGTGCCTCGGTTTCCATGAGGTCTCCATCGTTGTTGTGCTTCAATGGAACGCGAGGATAGCTTTCAGGACTCCAAGCACTCTGACCTCCGCAGCATTTCCCATGCTACCACACAGATCCCCCCACGTCTCCTCTCTGCCTGCTGAGCAACAAGCAGCCGTGTAGGCCCTTCAGAACCCTTCTTGCATGCAGAACCCAAGGCGGCACACTGCTCTCTGTCTTCCTTTGGAAACCTAGGTGGTCGCAGCTTGTCCCAGCTCACGAAGACAGTCTGAGCCGTTCTCATGAGCTGGGAGACGTGGACTCAGTGAGGACCAGGGCCCTACCTGCACTCAGAAAATCACTCTGCTCAGCCTTCCATCCAGGAGCTCACACCGACTGGCTCGTTGGTTTAGCAGGACGTCTAAGTGAGGTCCAAGCTGAGCAAAGAGCACTCTTACTCCTTTACCCTGCTAGGCCCACGGAAGAGGTAGAGCTAACTAGGCCTTGATCAGACCAGGCCTCCTTCAGGGATCTTGCCACACTTCGAAGCCTGCACAGTAAAAGACACTTAGCGAAGTTGCCAGGGTTTCGCCATGCTCTCCCTCGGCAGCTCCACTACTGCAGGGACTCATGTTTGCTGTGAACTAGGATAGGTGGCCCTGCTTCAAAAAGCAGTCTTTTCCCCTTTGGAAATGTGGATTTTTGTAGCCTAGGAGCTGTTTGCGAAACCCTAGGAAGTCCCAGCTTCTACTCACTGCAGGCACGCCCGGGCAGGAAACGAGTATGTTTCCCCAGAGAAACAGGCTGCTTGCAAGTGTCGAGAAGAGCTTCTCAGGTGCCCAGTGTGTCCGTTTGTTTCCCTTCGCAGCTCCCGTACTGCAGGTACTTATGCTGGGTGCTAACAAGAGTTGGTTGGCTCTGCCGACAAAAGCAGCCTTTTCCCTTTGGAAGCTTGGATTGTAGTGTCTCAGGGGCTGCTTGCCAAACCTTGAAGTTGCCCAGGTTATAGCCTCCGTAGGTACGCTTGCGTAGCAATCGAGCACTTTCTACCGAAGAACAGGGTTCCTGTCACGCTGGAGGAGAGTTAATCCCGCAGACCTCGTTCCTCCTGGGAAAGCGCAAGGCCACCCTGAGCCTCAGGGTAGTGCCTAAGTTTCCAACGGGCAAGCTCTGCGTGACTCGGTTTCCATGAGGTCTCCACCGTTGTTGTGCTTCAATGGAACGCGAGGATAGCTTTCAGGACTCCAAGCACTCTGACCTCCGCACCATTTCCCATGCTACCACACAGATCCCCCCACGTCTCCTCTCTGCCTGCTGAGCAACAAGCAGCCGTGTAGGCCCTTCGGAACACTTCTTGCATGCAGAACCCAAGGCGGCACACTGCTCTCTGTCTTCCTTTGGAAACCTAGGTGGTCGCAGCTTGCCCCAGCTCACGAAGACAGTCTGAGCCGTTCTCATGAGCTGGGAGACGTGGACTCAGTGAGGACCAGGGCCCTACCTGCACTCAGAAAATCACTCTGCTCAGCGTTCCATCCAGGAGCTCACACCGACTGGCTCGTTGGTTTAGCAGGACGTCTAAGTGAGGTCCAAGCTGAGCAAAGAGCACACTTCCTCCTTTACCCTGCTAGGCCCACGGAAGAGGTAGGGCCAACTAGGCCTCGCTCAGGCCAGCCCTCCTTCAGGGATCTTGCCACAGTTCGAAGCCTGCACAGTAAAAGTTATTTAGCGAAGTTGCCAGGGTTTCGCGATGCTCTCCCTCGGCAGCTCCACTACTGCAGGGACTCATGTTTGCTGTGAACTAGGATAGGTGGCCCACTTCAAAAAGCAGTCTTTTCCCCTTTGGAAATGTGGATTCTTGTAGCCTCGGAGCTGTTTGCAAAACCCTAGGAAGGCCCAGCTTCTACTCACGGCAGGCACGCCCTGGGAGGAAACGAGTATGTTTCCCCAGAGAAACAGGCTGCTTGCAAGTGTCGAGCGGAGCTTCTCAGGTGCCCAGTGTGTCCCGTTTGTTTCCCTTCGCAGCTGACATCCTGCAGGTACTTATGCTGGGGGCTAACAAGGGTAGGTGGCTCTTCCGACAAAAGCAGCCTTTTCCTTTTGGAAGCTTGGATTGTAGTGTCTCAGGGGCTGCTTGCCAAACCTTGAAGTTGCCCAGGTTATAGCCTCCAGAGGTACGCTTGAGTAGCAAACGAGCACTTTCACCCGAGGAACAGGGTTCCTGTCACGCTGGAGGAGAGTTAATCCCGCAGACCTCGTTCTTCCTGGGAAAGCGCAAGGCCACCCTGAGCCTCAGGGTAGTGCCTAAGTTTCCACAGGGCAAGCTCTGCGTGCCTCGGTTTCCATGAGGTCTCCATCGTTGTTGTGCTTCAATGGAACGCGAGGATAGCTTTCAGGACTCCAAGCACTCTGACCTCCGCACCATTTCCCATGCTACCACACAGATCCCCCCACGTCTCCTCTCTGCCTGCTGAGCAACAAGCAGCCGTGTAGGCCCTTCGGAACACTTCTTGCATGCAGAACCCAAGGCGGCACACTGCTCTCTGTCTTCCTTTGGAAACCTAGGTGGTCGCAGCTTGCCCCAGCTCACGAAGACAGTCTGAGCCGTTCTCATGAGCTGGGAGACGTGGACTCAGTGAGGACCAGGGCCCTACCTGCACTCAGAAAATCACTCTGCTCAGCCTTCCATCCAGGAGCTCACACCGACTGGCTCGTTGGTTTAGCAGGAGGTCTAAGTGAGGTCCAAGCTGAGCAAAGAACACACATCCTCCTTTACCCTGCTAGGCCCACGGAAGAGGAAGAGCCAACTAGGCCTCGCTCAGGCCAGCCCTCCTTCAGGGATCTTGCCACACTTCGAAGCCTGCACAGTAAAAGATATTAGCGAAGTTGCCAGGGTTTCACCATGCTCTCCCTCGGCAGCTCCACTACTGCAGGGACTCATGTTTGCTGTTAACTAGGATAGGTGGCCCACTTCAAAAAGCAGTCTTTTCCCCTTTGGAAAGGTGGATTCTTGTAGCCTCGGAGCTGTTTGCGAAACCCTAGGAAGGCCCAGCTTCTACTCACTGCAGGCACGCCCGGGCAGGAAACGAGTATGTTTCCCGAAAGAAACAGGCTGCTTGCAAGTGTCGAGGGGAGCTTCTCAGTTGCCCAGTGTTTCCCGTTTGTTTCCCTTCGCAGCTCCCGTACTGCAGGTACTTATGCTGGGTGCTAACAAGGGTTGGTTGGCTCTGCCGACAAAAGCAGCCTTTTCCCTTTGGAAGCTTGGATTGTAGTGTCTCAGGGGCTGCTTGCCAAACCTTGAAGTTGCCCAGGTTATAGCCTCCGCAGGTACGCTTGCGTAGCAAACGAGCACTTTCTACCGATGAACAGGGTTCCTGTCACGCTGGAGGAGAGTTAATCCCGCAGACCTCGTTCCTCCTGGGAAAGCGCAAGTCCACCCTGAGCCTCAGGGTAGTGCCTAAGTTTCCAACGGGCAAGCTCTGCGTGCCTCGGTTTCCATGAAGTCTCCATCGTTGTTGTGCTTTAATGGAACGAGAGGATAGCTTTCAGTACTCCAAGCACTCTGACCTCCGCACCGTTTCCCATGCTACCACACGGATCCCCCCCACGTCTCCTCTCTGCCTGCTGAGCAACAAGCAGCCGTGTAGGCCCTTCAGAACACTTCTGCATGCAGAGCCCAAGGCGGCACACTGCTCTCTGTCTTCCTTTGGAAACCTAGGTTGTCGCAGCTTACCCAGCTCACCAAGACAGTCTGAGCCGGTCTCATGAGCTGGGGAACGTGGACTCAGTGAGGACCAGGACCCTACCTGCACTCAGAAAATCACTCTGCTCAGCCTTCCATCCAGGAGCTCACACCGACTGGCTCGTTGGTTTAGCAGGACGTCTAAGTGAGGTCCAAGCTGAGCAAAGAACACACTTCCTCCTTTACCCTGCTAGGCCCACGGAAGAGGTAGAGCCAACTAGGCCTCGCTCAGACCAGCCCTCCTTCAGGGATCTTGCCACACTTCGAAGCCTGCACAGTAAAAGATATTTAGCGAAGTTGCCAGGGTTTCGCCATTCTCCCTCGGCAGCTCCACTACTGCAGGGACTCATGTTTGCTGTGAACTAGGATAGGTGGCCCACTTCAAAGAGCAGTCTTTTCCCCTTTGGAAAGGTGGATTCTTGTAGCCTAGGAGCTGTTTGCGAAACCATAGGAAGGCCCAGCTTTTACTCACTGCAGGCACGCCCGGGGAGGAAACGAGTATGTTTCCCCAGAGAAACAGGCTGCTGGCAAGTGTCGAGGGGAGCTTCTCAGGTGCCCAGTGTGTCCGTTTGTTTCCCTTCGCAGCTCCCGTACTGCAGGTACTTATGCTGGGTGCTAACAAGGGTTCGTTGGCTCTGCCGACAAAAGCAGCCTTTTCCCTTTGGAAGCTTGGATTGTAGTGTCTCAGGGGCTGCTTGCCAAACCTTGAAGTTGACCAGGTTATAGCCTCCGCAGGTACGCTTGCGTAGCAAACGAGCACTTTCACCCGATGAACAGCGTTCCTATCACGCTGCAGGAGAGTTAATCCTGCAGACCTCGTTCCTCCTGGGAAAGCGCAAGGCCACCCTGAGCCTCAGGGTAGTGCCTAAGTTTGCTCCGTGCAAGCTCTGCGTGCCTCGGTTTCCATGAGGTCTCCACCGTGGTTGTGCCTCAATGGAACGCGAGGATAGCTTTCAGGACTCCAAGCACTCTGGCCTCCGCACCGTTTCCCATGCTACCACACGGATTCCCCCCACGTCTCCTCTCTGCCTGCTGAGCAACAAGCAGCCGTGTAGGCCCTTCAGAACACTGCTTGCATGCAGAGACCAAGGCGGGACACTGCTCTCTGTCTTCCTTTGGAAACCTAGGTTGTCGGAGCTTACCCACCTCACGAAGACAATCTGAGCCGGTTTCATGAGCTGGGGAACGTGGACTCAGTGAGGACCAGGGCCCTACCTGCACTCTGAAAATCACTCTGCTCAGCCTTCCATCCAGGAGCTCACACCGACTGGCTCGTTGGTTTAGCAGGACGTCTAAGTGAGGTCCAAGCTGAGCAAAGAGCACTCTTCCTCCTTTACCCTGCTAGGCCCATGGAAGAGGTAGAGCCAACTAGGCCTCGCTCAGACCAGGCCTCCTTCAGGGATCTTGCCACACTTCGAAGCCTGCACAGTAAAAGATACTTAGCGAAGTTGCCAGGGTTTCGCCATGCTCTCCCTCGGCAGCTCCACTACTGCAGGTACTCATGTTTGCTTTGAACTAGTATAGGTGTCCCTGCTTCCAAAAGCAGTCTTTTCCCCTTTGGAAATGTGGATTCTTGTAGCCTAGGAGCTGTTTGCGAAACCCTAGGAAGGCCCAGCTTCTACTCACTGCAGGCACGCCCGGGGAGGAAACGAGTATGTTTCCCCTGAGAAACAGGCTGCTTGCAAGTGTCGAGGGGAGCTTCTCAGGTGCCCAGTGTGTCCCGTTTGTTTCCCTTCGCAGCTCCCGTACTGCAGGTACTTATGCTGGGTGCTAACAAGGGTTGGTTGGCTCTGCCGACAAAAGCAGCCTTTTCCCTTTGGAAGCTTGGATTGTAGTGTCTCAGGGGCTGCTTGCCAAACCTTGAAGTTGCCCAGGTTATAGCCTCCGCAGGTACGCTTGCGTAGCAAACGAGCACTTTCTACCGAAGAACAGGGTTCCTGTCACGCTGGAGGAGAGTTAATCCCGCAGACCTCGTTCCTCCTGGGAAAGCGCAAGGCCACCCTGAGCCTCAGGGTAGTGCCTAAGTTTCCAATGGGCAAGCTCTGCGTGCCTCGGTTTCCATGAGGTCTCCACCGTTGTTGTGCTTCAATGGAACGCGAGGATAGCTTTCAGGACTCCAAGCACTCTGACCTCCGCACCTTTTCCCATGCTACCACACGGATCCCCCGCACGTCTCCTCTCTGCCTGCTGAGCAACAAGCAGCCGTGTAGGCCCTTCAGAACACTTCTTGCATGCAGAGACCAAGGCGGGACACTGCTCTCTGTCTTCCTTTGGAAACCTAGGTTGTCGCAGCTTACCCAGCTCACCAAGACAGTCTGAGCCGCTCTCATGAGCTGGGGAAAGTGGACTCAGTGAGGACCAGGGCCCTACCTGCACTCTGAAAATCACTCTGCTCAGCCTTCCATCCAGGAGCTCACACCGACTGGCTCGTTGGTTTAGCAGGACGTCTAAGTGAGGTCCAAGGTGAGCAAAGAACACACTTCCTCCTTTACCCTGCTAGGCCCACGGAAGAGGTAGAGCCAACTAGGCCTCGCTCAGGCCAGCCCTCCTTCAGGGATCTTGCCACACTTCGAAGCCTGCACAGTAAAAGTTATTTAGCGAAGTTGCCAGGGTTTCGCCATGCTCTCCCTCGGCAGCTCCACTACTGCAGGGACTCATGTTTGCTGTGAACTAGGATAGGTGGCCCACTTCCAAAAGCAGTCTTTTCCCCTTTGGAAATGTGGATTCTTGTAGCCTCGGAGCTGTTTGCAAAACCCTAGGAAGGCCCAGCTTCTACTCACAGCAGGCACGCCCGGGGAGGAAACGAGTATGTTTCCCCAGAGAAACAGGCTGCTTGCAAGTGTCGAGGGGAGCTTCTCAGGTGCCCAGTGTTTCCCGTTTGTTTCCCTTCGCAGCTCCCGTACTGCAGGTACTTATGCTGGGTGCTAACAAGGCTTGGTTGGCTCTGCCGACAAAAGCAGCCTTTTCCCTTTGGAAGCTTGGATTGTAGTGTCTCAGGGGCTGCTTGCCAAACCTTGAAGTTGCCCAGGTTATAGCCTCCGCAGGTACGCTTGCGTAGCAAACGAGCACTTTCACCCGATGAACAGCGTTCCTATCACGCTACAGGAGAGTTAATCCTGCAGACCTCGTTCCTCCTGGGAAAGCGCAAGTCCACCCTGAGCCTCAGGGTAGTGCCTAAGTTTCCAACGGGCAAGCTCTGCGTGCCTCGGTTTCCATGAGGTCTCCACCGTTGTTGTGCTTTAATGGAACGCGAGGATAGCTTTCAGGACTCCAAGCACTCTGACCTCCGCACCGTTTCCCATGCTACCACACGGATCCCCCCCACGTCTCCTCTCTGCCTGCTGAGCAACAAGCAGCCGTGTAGGCCCTTCGGAACACTTCTGCATGAACAGCCCAAGGCGGCACACTGCTCTCTGTCTTCCTTTGGAAACCTAGGTTGTCGCAGCTTACCCAGCTCACGAAGACAGTCTGAGCCGGTCTCATGAGCTGGGGAACGTGGACTCAGTGAGGACCAGGGCCCTACCTGCACTCAGAAAATCACTCTGCTCAGCCTTCCATCCAGGAGCTCACACCGACTGGCTCGTTGGTTTAGCAGGACGTCTAAGTGAGGTCCAAGCTGAGCAAAGAACACACTTCCTCCTTTACCCTGCTAGGCCCACGGAAGAGGTAGAGCCAACTAGGCCTCGCTCAGGCCAGCCCTCCTTCAGGGATCTTGCCACACTTCGAAGCCTGCACAGTAAAAGATACTTAGCGAAGTTGCCAGGGTTTCACCATGCTCTCCCTCGGCAGCTCCACTACTGCAGGGACTCATGTTTGCTGTGAACTAGGATAGGTGGCCCACTTCAAAAAGCAGTCTTTTCCCCTTTGGAAAGGTGGATTCTTGTAGCCTAGGAGCTGTTTGCGAAACCATAGAAAGGCCCAGCTTTTACTCACTGCAGGCACGCCCGGGGAGGAAACGAGTATGTTTCCCCAGAGAAACAGGCTGCTTGCAAGTGTCGAGGGGAGCTTCTCAGGTGCCCAGTGTGTCCCGTTTGTTTCCCTTCGCAGCTCCCGTACTGCAGGTACTTATGCTGGGTGCTAACAAGGGTTCGTTGGCTCTGCCGACAAAAGCAGCCTTTTCCCTTTGGAAGCTTGGATTGTAGTGTCTCAGGGGCTGCTTGCCAAAACTTGAAGTTGCCCAGGTTATAGCCTCCGTAGGTACGCTTGTGTAGCAAACGAGCACTTTCACCCGATGAACAGCGTTCCTATCACGCTACAGGAGAGTTAATCCTGCAGACCTCGTTCCTCCTGGGAAAGCGCAAGGCCACCCTGAGCCTCAGGGTAGTGCCTAAGTTTCCACAGGGCAAGCTCTGCGTGCCTCGGTTTCCATGAGGTCTCCATCGTTGTTGTGCTTCAATGGAACGCGAGGATAGCTTTCAGGACTCCAAGCACTCTGACCTCCGCACCATTTCCCATGCTACCACACAGATCCCCCCACGTCTCCTCTCTGCCTGCTGAGCAACAAGCAGCCGTGTAGGCCCTTCAGAACCCTTCTTGCATGCAGAACCCAAGGCGGCACACTGCTCTCTGTCTTCCTTTGGAAACCTAGGTGGTCGCAGCTTGTCCCAGCTCACGAAGACAGTCTGAGCCGTTCTCATGAGCTGGGAGACGTGGACTCAGTGAGGACCAGGGCCCTACCTGCACTCAGAAAATCACTCTGCTCAGCCTTCCATCCAGGAGCTCACACCGACTGGCTCGTTGGTTTAGCAGGACGTCTAAGTGAGGTCCAAGCTGAGCAAAGAGCACTCTTCCTCCTTTACCCTGCTAGGCCCACGGAAGAGGTAGAGCTAACTAGGCCTTGATCAGACCAGGCCTCCTTCAGGGATCTTGCCACACTTCGAAGCCTGCACAGTAAAAGACACTTAGCGAAGTTGCCAGGGTTTCGCCATGCTCTCCCTCGGCAGCTCCACTACTGCAGGGACTCATGTTTGCTGTGAACTAGGATAGGTGGCCCTGCTTCAAAAAGCAGTCTTTTCCCCTTTGGAAATGTGGATTTTTGTAGCCTAGGAGCTGTTTGCGAAACCCTAGGAAGTCCCAGCTTCTACTCACTGCAGGCACGCCCGGGCAGGAAACGAGTATGTTTCCCCAGAGAAACAGGCTGCTTGCAAGTGTCGAGAAGAGCTTCTCAGGTGCCCAGTGTGTCCGTTTGTTTCCCTTCGCAGCTCCCGTACTGCAGGTACTTATGCTGGGTGCTAACAAGAGTTGGTTGGCTCTGCCGACAAAAGCAGCCTTTTCCCTTTGGAAGCTTGGATTGTAGTGTCTCAGGGGCTGCTTGCCAAACCTTGAAGTTGCCCAGGTTATAGCCTCCGCAGGTACGCTTGCGTAGCAATCGAGCACTTTCTACCGAAGAACAGGGTTCCTGTCACGCTGGAGGAGAGTTAATCCCGCAGACCTCGTTCCTCCTGGGAAAGCGCAAGGCCACCCTGAGCCTCAGGGTAGTGCCTAAGTTTCCAACGGGCAAGCTCTGCGTGACTCGGTTTCCATGAGGTCTCCACCGTTGTTGTGCTTCAATGGAACGCGAGGATAGCTTTCAGGACTCCAAGCACTCTGGCCTCCGCACCGTTTCCCATGCTACCACACGGATTCCCCCCACGTCTCCTCTCTGCCTGCTGAGCAACAAGCAGCCGTGTAGGCCCTTCAGAACACTGCTTGCATGCAGAGACCAAGGCGGGACACTGCTCTCTGTCTTCCTTTGGAAACCTAGGTTGTCGGAGCTTACCCACCTCACGAAGACAATCTGAGCCGGTTTCATGAGCTGGGAGACGTGGACTCAGTGAGGACCAGGGCCCTACCTGCACTCTGAAAATCACTCTGCTCAGCCTTCCATCCAGGAGCTCACACCGACTGGCTCGTTGGTTTAGCAGGACGTCTAAGTGAGGTCCAAGCTGAGCAAAGAGCACTCTTCCTCCTTTACCCTGCTAGGCCCACGGAAGAGGTAGAGCCAACTAGGCCTCGCTCAGACCAGGCCTCCTTCAGGGATCTTGCCACACTTCGAAGCCTGCACAGTAAAAGATACTTAGCGAAGTTGCCAGGGTTTCGCCATGCTCTCCCTCGGCAGCTCCACTACTGCAGGTACTCATGTTTGCTTTGAACTAGTATAGGTGTCCCTGCTTCCAAAAGCAGTCTTTTCCCCTTTGGAAATGTGGATTCTTGTAGCCTAGGAGCTGTTTGCGAAACCCTAGGAAGGCCCAGCTTCTACTCACTGCAGGCACGCCCGGGGAGGAAACGAGTATGTTTCCCCAGAGAAACAGGCTGCTTGCAAGTGTCGAGGGGAGCTTCTCAGGTGCCCAGTGTGTCCCGTTTGTTTCCCTTCGCAGCTCCCGTACTGCAGGTACTTATGCTGGGTGCTAACAAGGGTTGGTTGGCTCTGCCGACAAAAGCAGCCTTTTCCCTTTGGAAGCTTGGATTGTAGTGTCTCAGGGGCTGCTTGCCAAACCTTGAAGTTGCCCAGGTTATAGCCTCCGCAGGTACGCTTGCGTAGCAAACGAGCACTTTCTACCGAAGAACAGGGTTCCTGTCACGCTGGAGGAGAGTTAATCCCGCAGACCTCGTTCCTCCTGGGAAAGCGCAAGGCCACCCTGAGCCTCAGGGTAGTGCCTAAGTTTCCAATGGGCAAGCTCTGCGTGCCTCGGTTTCCATGAGGTCTCCACCGTTGTTGTGCTTCAATGGAACGCGAGGATAGCTTTCAGGACTCCAAGCACTCTGACCTCCGCACCTTTTCCCATGCTACCACACGGATCCCCCGCACGTCTCCTCTCTGCCTGCTGAGCAACAAGCAGCCGTGTAGGCCCTTCAGAACACTTCTTGCATGCAGAGCCCAAGGCGGCACACTGCTCTCTGTCTTCCTTTGGAAACCTAGGTTGTCGCAGCTTACCCAGCTCACCAAGACAGTCTGAGCCGCTCTCATGAGCTGGGGAAAGTGGACTCAGTGAGGACCAGGGCCCTACCTGCACTCAGAAAATCACTCTGCTCAGCCTTCCATCCAGGAGCTCACACCGACTGGCTCGTTGGTTTAGCAGGACGTCTAAGTGAGGTCCAAGCTGAGCAAAGAACACACTTCCTCCTTTACCCTGCTAGGCCCACGGAAGAGGTAGAGCCAACTAGGCCTCGCTCAGGCCAGCCCTCCTTCAGGGATCTTGCCACAGTTCGAAGCCTGCACAGTAAAAGTTATTTAGCGAAGTTGCCAGGGTTTCGCCATGCTCTCCCTCGGCAGCTCCACTACTGCAGGGACTCATGTTTGCTGTGAACTAGGATAGGTGGCCCACTTCCAAAAGCAGTCTTTTCCCCTTTGGAAATGTGGATTCTTGTAGCCTCGGAGCTGTTTGCAAAACCCTAGGAAGGCGCAGCTTCTACTCACGGCAGGCACGCCCGGGGAGGAAACGAGTATGTTTCCCCAGAGAAACAGGCTGCTTGCAAGTGTCGAGGGGAGCTTCTCAGGTGCCCAGTGTTTCCCGTTTGTTTCCCTTCGCAGCTCCCGTACTGCAGGTACTTATGCTGGGTGCTAACAAGGCTTGGTTGGCTCTGCCGACAAAAGCAGCCTTTTCCCTTTGGAAGCTTGGATTGTAGTGTCTCAGGGGCTGCTTGCCAAACCTTGAAGTTGCCCAGGTTATAGCCTCCGCAGGTACGCTTGCGTAGCAAACGAGCACTTTCTACCGATGAACAGGGTTCCTGTCACGCTGGAGGAGAGTTAATCCCGCAGACCTCGTTCCTCCTGGGAAAGCGCAAGTCCACCCTGAGCCTCAGGGTAGTGCCTAAGTTTCCAACGGGCAAGCTCTGCGTGCCTCGGTTTCCATGAGGTCTCCACCGTTGTTGTGCTTTAATGGAACGCGAGGATAGCTTTCAGGACTCCAAGCACTCTGACCTCCGCACCGTTTCCCATGCTACCACACGGATCCCCCCCACGTCTCCTCTCTGCCTGCTGAGCAACAAGCAGCCGTGTAGGCCCTTCGGAACACTTCTGCATGAAGAGCCCAAGGCGGCACACTGCTCTCTGTCTTCCTTTGGAAACCTAGGTTGTCGCAGCTTACCCAGCTCACGAAGACAGTCTGAGCCGGTCTCATGAGCTGGGGAACGTGGACTCAGTGAGGACCAGGGCCCTACCTGCACTCAGAAAATCACTCTGCTCAGCCTTCCATCCAGGAGCTCACACCGACTGGCTCGTTGGTTTAGCAGGACGTCTAAGTGAGGTCCAAGCTGAGCAAAGAACACACTTCCTCCTTTACCCTGCTAGGCCCACGGAAGAGGTAGAGCCAACTAGGCCTCGCTCAGGCCAGCCCTCCTTCAGGGATCTTGCCACACTTCGAAGCCTGCACAGTAAAAGATACTTAGCGAAGTTGCCAGGGTTTCACCATGCTCTCCCTCGGCAGCTCCACTACTGCAGGGACTCATGTTTGCTGTGAACTAGGATAGGTGGCCCACTTCAAAAAGCAGTCTTTTCCCCTTTGGAAAGGTGGATTCTTGTAGCCTAGGAGCTGTTTGCGAAACCATAGAAAGGCCCAGCTTTTACTCACTGCAGGCACGCCCGGGGAGGAAACGAGTATGTTTCCCCAGAGAAACAGGCTGCTTGCAAGTGTCGAGGGGAGCTTCTCAGGTGCCCAGTGTGTCCCGTTTGTTTCCCTTCGCAGCTCCCGTACTGCAGGTACTTATGCTGGGTGCTAACAAGGGTTCGTTGGCTCTGCCGACAAAAGCAGCCTTTTCCCTTTGGAAGCTTGGATTGTAGTGTCTCAGGGGCTGCTTGCCAAAACTTGAAGTTGCCCAGGTTATAGCCTCCGTAGGTACGCTTGTGTAGCAAACGAGCACTTTCACCCGATGAACAGCGTTCCTATCACGCTACAGGAGAGTTAATCCTGCAGACCTCGTTCCTCCTGGGAAAGCGCAAGGCCACCCTGAGCCTCAGGGTAGTGCCTAAGTTTCCACAGGGCAAGCTCTGCGTGCCTCGGTTTCCATGAGGTCTCCATCGTTGTTGTGCTTCAATGGAACGCGAGGATAGCTTTCAGGACTCCAAGCACTCTGACCTCCGCACCATTTCCCATGCTACCACACAGATCCCCCCACGTCTCCTCTCTGCCTGCTGAGCAACAAGCAGCCGTGTAGGCCCTTCAGAACCCTTCTTGCATGCAGAACCCAAGGCGGGACACTGCTCTCTGTCTTCCTTTGGAAACCTAGGTGGTCGCAGCTTGTCCCAGCTCACGAAGACAGTCTGAGCCGTTCTCATGAGCTGGGAGACGTGGACTCAGTGAGGACCAGGGCCCTACCTGCACTCAGAAAATCACTCTGCTCAGCCTTCCATCCAGGAGCTCACACCGACTGGCTCGTTGGTTTAGCAGGACGTCTAAGTGAGGTCCAAGCTGAGCAAAGAGCACTCTTCCTCCTTTACCCTGCTAGGCCCACGTAAGAGGTAGAGCTAACTAGGCCTTGATCAGACCAGGCCTCCTTCAGGGATCTTGCCACACTTCGAAGCCTGCACTGTAAAAGACACTTAGCGAAGTTGCCAGGGTTTCGCCATGCTCTCCCTCGGCAGCTCCACTACTGCAGGGACTCATGTTTGCTGTGAACTAGGATAGGTGGCCCTGCTTCAAAAAGCAGTCTTTTCCCCTTTGGAAATGTGGATTTTTGTAGCCTAGGAGCTGTTTGCGAAACCCTAGGAAGTCCCAGCTTCTACTCACTGCAGGCACGCCCGGGCAGGAAACGAGTATGTTTCCCCAGAGAAACAGGCTGCTTGCAAGTGTCGAGAAGAGCTTCTCAGGTGCCCAGTGTGTCCGTTTGTTTCCCTTCGCAGCTCCCGTACTGCAGGTACTTATGCTGGGTGCTAACAAGAGTTGGTTGGCTCTGCCGACAAAAGCAGCCTTTTCCCTTTGGAAGCTTGGATTGTAGTGTCTCAGGGGCTGCTTGCCAAACCTTGAAGTTGCCCAGGTTATAGCCTCCGCAGGTACGCTTGCGTAGCAATCGAGCACTTTCTACCGAAGAACAGGGTTCCTGTCACGCTGGAGGAGAGTTAATCCCGCAGACCTCGTTCCTCCTGGGAAAGCGCAAGGCCACCCTGAGCCTCAGGGTAGTGCCTAAGTTTCCAACGGGCAAGCTCTGCGTGACTCGGTTTCCATGAGGTCTCCACCGTTGTTGTGCTTCAATGGAACGCGAGGATAGCTTTCAGGACTCCAAGCACTCTGACCTCCGCACCATTTCCCATGCTACCACACAGATCCCCCCACGTCTCCTCTCTGCCTGCTGAGCAACAAGCAGCCGTGTAGGCCCTTCGGAACACTTCTTGCATGCAGAACCCAAGGCGGCACACTGCTCTCTGTCTTCCTTTGGAAACCTAGGTGGTCGCAGCTTGCCCCAGCTCACGAAGACAGTCTGAGCCGTTCTCATGAGCTGGGAGACGTGGACTCAGTGAGGACCAGGGCCCTACCTGCACTCAGAAAATCACTCTGCTCAGCGTTCCATCCAGGAGCTCACACCGACTGGCTCGTTGGTTTAGCAGGACGTCTAAGTGAGGTCCAAGCTGAGCAAAGAGCACACTTCCTCCTTTACCCTGCTAGGCCCACGGAAGAGGTAGGGCCAACTAGGCCTCGCTCAGGCCAGCCCTCCTTCAGGGATCTTGCCACAGTTCGAAGCCTGCACAGTAAAAGTTATTTAGCGAAGTTGCCAGGGTTTCGCCATGCTCTCCCTCGGCAGCTCCACTACTGCAGGGACTCATGTTTGCTGTGAACTAGGATAGGTGGCCCACTTCCAAAAGCAGTCTTTTCCCCTTTGGAAATGTGGATTCTTGTAGCCTCGGAGCTGTTTGCAAAACCCTAGGAAGGCCCAGCTTCTACTCACGGCAGGCACGCCCGGGGAGGAAACGAGTATGTTTCCCCAGAGAAACAGGCTGCTTGCAAGTGTCGAGCGGAGCTTCTCAGGTGCCCAGTGTGTCCCGTTTGTTTCCCTTCGCAGCTGACATCCTGCAGGTACTTATGCTGGGGGCTAACAAGGGTAGGTGGCTCTTCCGACAAAAGCAGCCTTTTCCTTTTGGAAGCTTGGATTGTAGTGTCTCAGGGGCTGCTTGCCAAACCTTGAAGTTGCCCAGGTTATAGCCTCCAGAGGTACGCTTGAGTAGCAAACGAGCACTTTCACCCGAGGAACAGGGTTCCTGTCACGCTGGAGGAGAGTTAATCCCGCAGACCTCGTTCCTCCTGGGAAAGTGCAAGGCCACCCTGAGCCTCAGGGTAGTGCCTAAGTTTCCACAGGGCAAGCTCTGCGTGCCTCGGTTTCCATGAGGTCTCCATCGTTGTTGTGCTTCAATGGAACGCGAGGATAGCTTTCAGGACTCCAAGCACTCTGACCTCCGCACCATTTCCCATGCTACCACACAGATCCCCCCACGTCTCCTCTCTGCCTGCTGAGCAACAAGCAGCCGTGTAGGCCCTTTGGAACACTTCTTGCATGCAGAACTCAAGGCGGCACACTGCTCTCTGTCTTCCTTTGGAAACCTAGGTGGTCGCAGCTTGCCCCAGCTCACGAAGACAGTCTGAGCCGGTTTCATGAGCTGGGGAACGGGGACTCAGTGAGGACCAGGGCCCTACCTGCACTCAGAAAATCACTCTGCTCAGCCTTCCATCCAGGAACTCAAACCGACTGGCTCGTTGGTTTAGCAGGACGTCTAAGTGAGGTCCAAGCTGAGCAAGAGCACAATTCCTCCTTTACCCTGCTAGGCCCCCGGAAGAGGTAGAGACAACTAGGCCTCGCTCAGGCCAGCCCTCCTTCAGGGATCTTGCCACAGTTCGAAGCCTGCACAGTAAAAGATACTTAGCGAAGTTGGCAGGGTTTCGCCATGCTCTCCCTCGGCAGCTCCACTACTGCAGGGACTCATGTTTGCTTTGAACTAGCATAGGTGTCCCTGCTTCCAAAAGCAGTCTTTTCCCCTTTGGAAATGTGGATTTTTGTAGCCTAGTAGCTGTTTGCGAAACCCTAGGAAGGCCCAGCTTCTACTCACTGCAGGCACGCCCGGGCAGGAAACGAGTATGTTTCCCCAGAGAAACAGGCTGCTTGCAAGTGTCGAGGGGAGCTTTTCAGTTGCCCAGTGTTTCCCGTTTGTTTCCCTTCGCAGCTCCCGTACTGCAGGTACTTATGCTGGGTGCTAACAAGGGTTGGTTGGCTCTGCCGACAAAAGCAGCCTTTTCCCTTTGGAAGCTTGGATTGTAGTGTCTCAGGGGCTGCTTGCCAAACCTTGAAGTTGCCCAGGTTATAGCCTCCGCAGGTACGCTTGCGTAGCAAACGAGCACTTTCTACCGATGAACAGGGTTCCTGTCACGCTGGAGGAGAGTTAATCCCGCAGACCTCGTTCCTCCTGGGAAAGCGCAAGTCCACCCTGAGCCTCAGGGTAGTGCCTAAGTTTCCAATGGGCAAGCTCTGCGTGCCTCGGTTTCCATGAGGTCTCCACCGTTGTTGTGCTTTAATGGAACGCGAGGATAGCTTTCAGGACTCCAAGCACTCTGACCTCCGCACCGTTTCCCATGCTACCACACGGATACCCCCACGTCTCCTCTCTGCCTGCTGAGCAACAAGCAGCCGTGTAGGCCCTTCAGAACACTTCTGCATGCAGAGCCCAAGGCGGCACCCTGCTCTTTGTCTTCCTTTGGAAACCTAGGTTGTCGCAGCTTACCCAGCTTACGAAGACAGTCTGAGCCGGCCTCATGAGCTGGGGAACGTGGACTCAGTGAGGACCAGGGCCCTACCTGCACTCAGAAAATCACTCTGCTCAGCCTTCCATCCAGGAGCTCACACCGACTGGCTCGTTGGTTTAGCAGGACGTCTAAGTGAGGTCCAAGCTGAGCAAAGAACACACTTCCTCCTTTACCCTGCTAGGCCCACGGAAGAGGTAGAGCCAACTAGGCCTCGCTCAGGCCAGCCCTCCTTCAGGGATCTTGCCACACTTCGAAGCCTGCACAGTAAAAGATATTTAGCGAAGTTGCCAGGGTTTCGCCATTCTCCCTCGGCAGCTCCACTACTGCAGGGACTCATGTTTGCTGTGAACTAGGATAGGTGGCCCACTTCAAAGAGCAGTCTTTTCCCCTTTGGAAAGGTGGATTCCTGTAGCCTAGGAGCTGTTTGCGAAACCATAGGAAGGCACAGCTTTTACTCACTGCAGGCACGCCCGGGGAGGAAACGAGTATGTTTCCCCAGAGAAACAGGCTGCTTGCAAGTGTCGAGGGGAGCTTCTCAGGTGCCCAGTGTGTCCCGTTTGTTTCCCTTCGCAGCTCCCGTACTGCAGGTACTTATGCTGGGTGCTAACAAGGGTTCGTTGGCTCTGCCGACAAAAGCAGCCTTTTCCCTTTGGAAGCTTGGATTGTAGTGTCTCAGGGGCTGCTTGCCAAAACTTGAAGTTGACCAGGTTATAGCCTCCGCAGGTACGCTTGCGTAGCAAACGAGCACTTTCACCCGATGAACAGCGTTCCTATCACGCTACAGGAGAGTTAATCCTGCAGACCTCGTTCCTCCTGGGAAAGCGCAAGGCCACCCTGAGCCTCAGGGTAGTGCCTAAGTTTGCTCCGTGCAAGCTCTGCGTGCCTCGGTTTCCATGAGGTCTCCACCGTTGTTGTGCTTCAGTGGAACGCGAGGATAGCTTTCAGGACTGCAAGCACTCTGGCCTCCGCACCGTTTCCCATGTTACCACACGGATCCCTCCCACGTCTCCTCTCTGCCTGCTGAGGAACAAGCAGCCGTGTAGGCCCTTCAGAACACTTCTTGCATGCAGAGCCCAAGGCGGGACACTGCTCTCTGTCTTCCTTTGGAAACCTAGGTTGTCGGAGCTTACCCAGCCCACGAAGACAGTCTGAGCCGGTTTCATGAGCTGGGGAACGGGGACTCAGTGAGGACCAGGGCCCTACCTGCACTCAGAAAATCACTCTGCTCAGCCTTCCATCCAGGAACTGACACCGGCTGTCTCGTTGGTTTAACAGGACGTCTAAGGGAAGTCCAAGCTGAGCAAGAGCACAATTCCTCCTTTACCCTGCTAGGCCCCCGGAAGAGGTAGAGACTACTAGGCCTCGCTCAGGCCATCCCTCCTTCAGGGATCTTGCCACAGTTCGAAGCCTGCACAGTAAAAGATACTTAGCGAAGTTGCCAGGGTTTCGCCATGCTCTACCTCGGCAGCTCCACTACTGTAGGGACTCATGTTTGCTGTGAACGAGGATAGGTGGCCCTGCTTCAAAAAGCAGTCTTTTCCCCATTGGAAATGTGGATTTTTGTAGCCTAGGAGCTGTTTGCGAAACCCTAGGAAGTCCCAGCTTCTACTCACTGCAGGCACGCCCGGGCAGGAAACGAGTATGTTTCCCCAGAGAAACAGGCTGCTTGCAAGTGTCGAGAAGAGCTTCTCAGGTGCCCAGTGTGTCCCGTTTGTTTCCCTTCGCAGCTCCCGTACTGCAGGTACTTATGCTGGGTGCTAACAAGAGTTGGTTGGCTCTGCCGACAAAAGCAGCCTTTTCCCTTTGGAAGCTTGGATTGTAGTGTCTCAGGGGCTGCTTGCCAAACCTTGAAGTTGCCCAGGTTATAGCCTCCGCAGGTACGCTTGCGTAGCAAACGAGCACTTTCTACCGAAGAACAGGGTTCCTGTCACGCTGGAGGAGAGTTAATCCCGCAGACCTCGTTCCTCCTGGGAAAGCGCAAGGCCACCCTGAGCCTCAGGGTAGTGCCTAAGTTTCCAACGGGCAAGCTCTGCGTGACTCGGTTTCCATGAGGTCTCCACCGTTGTTGTGCTTCAATGGAACGCGAGGATAGCTTTCAGGACTCCAAGCACTCTGACCTCCGCACCGTTTCCCATGCTACCACACGGATCCCCCCCACGTCTCCTCTCTGCCTGCTGAGCAACAAGCAGCCGTGTAGGCCCTTCAGAACCCTTCTTGCATGCAGAGCCCAAGGCGGCACACTGCTCTCTGTCTTCCTTTGGAAACCTAGGTTGTCGCAGCTTACCCAGCTCACCAAGACAGTCTGAGCCGGTCTCATGAGCTGGGGAACGTGGACTCAGTGAGGACCAGGGCCCTACCTGCACTCAGAAAATCACTCTGCTCAGCCTTCCATCCAGGAGCTCACACCGACTGGCTCGTTGGTTTAGCAGGACGTCTAAGTGAGGTCCAAGCTGAGCAAAGAACACACTTCCTCCTTTACCCTGCTAGGCCCACGGAAGAGGTAGAGCCAACTAGGCCTCGCTCAGGCCAGCCCTCCTTCAGGGATCTTGCCACAGTTCGAAGCCTGCACAGTAAAAGTTATTTAGCGAAGTTGCCAGGGTTTCGCCATGCTCTCCCTCGGCAGCTCCACTACTGCAGGGACTCATGTTTGCTGTGAACTAGGATAGGTGGCCCACTTCCAAAAGCAGTCTTTTCCCCTTTGGAAATGTGGATTCTTGTAGCCTCGGAGCTGTTTGCAAAACCCTAGGAAGGCCCAGCTTCTACTCACGGCAGGCACGCCCTGGGAGGAAACGAGTATGTTTCCCCAGAGAAACAGGCTGCTTGCAAGTGTCGAGCGGAGCTTCTCAGGTGCCCAGTGTGTCCCGTTTGTTTCCCTTCGCAGCTGACATCCTGCAGGTACTTATGCTGGGGGCTAACAAGGGTAGGTGGCTCTTCCGACAAAAGCAGCCTTTTCCTTTTGGAAGCTTGGATTGTAGTGTCTCAGGGGCTGCTTGCCAAACCTTGAAGTTGCCCAGGTTATAGCCTCCAGAGGTACGCTTGCGTAGCAAACGAGCACTTTCACCCGAGGAACAGGGTTCCTGTCACGCTGGAGGAGAGTTAATCCCGCAGACCTCGTTCCTCCTGGGAAAGCGCAAGGCCACCCTGAGCCTCAGGGTAGTGCCTAAGTTTCCACAGGGCAAGCTCTGCGTGCCTCGGTTTCCATGAGGTCTCCATCGTTGTTGTGCTTCAATGGAACGCGAGGATAGCTTTCAGGACTCCAAGCACTCTGACCTCCGCACCATTTCCCATGCTACCACACAGATCCCCCCACGTCTCCTCTCTGCCTGCTGAGCAACAAGCAGCCGTGTAGGCCCTTTGGAACACTTCTTGCATGCAGAACTCAAGGCGGCACACTGCTCTCTGTCTTCCTTTGGAAACCTAGGTGGTCGCAGCTTGCCCCAGCTCACGAAGACAGTCTGAGCCGGTTTCATGAGCTGGGGAACGGGGACTCAGTGAGGACCAGGGCCCTACCTGCACTCAGAAAATCACTCTGCTCAGCCTTCCATCCAGGAACTCAAACCGACTGGCTCGTTGGTTTAGCAGGACGTCTAAGTGAGGTCCAAGCTGAGCAAGAGCACAATTCCTCCTTTACCCTGCTAGGCCCCCGGAAGAGGTAGAGACAACTAGGCCTCGCTCAGGCCAGCCCTCCTTCAGGGATCTTGCCACAGTTCGAAGCCTGCACAGTAAAAGATACTTAGCGAAGTTGGCAGGGTTTCGCCATGCTCTCCCTCGGCAGCTCCACTACTGCAGGGACTCATGTTTGCTTTGAACTAGCATAGGTGTCCCTGCTTCCAAAAGCAGTCTTTTCCCCTTTGGAAATGTGGATTTTTGTAGCCTAGTAGCTGTTTGCGAAACCCTAGGAAGGCCCAGCTTCTACTCACTGCAGGCACGCCCGGGCAGGAAACGAGTATGTTTCCCCAGAGAAACAGGCTGCTTGCAAGTGTCGAGGGGAGCTTTTCAGTTGCCCAGTGTTTCCCGTTTGTTTCCCTTCGCAGCTCCCGTACTGCAGGTACTTATGCTGGGTGCTAACAAGGGTTGGTTGGCTCTGCCGACAAAAGCAGCCTTTTCCCTTTGGAAGCTTGGATTGTAGTGTCTCAGGGGCTGCTTGCCAAACCTTGAAGTTGCCCAGGTTATAGCCTCCGCAGGTACGCTTGCGTAGCAAACGAGCACTTTCTACCGATGAACAGGGTTCCTGTCACGCTGGAGGAGAGTTAATCCCGCAGACCTCGTTCCTCCTGGGAAAGCGCAAGTCCACCCTGAGCCTCAGGGTAGTGCCTAAGTTTCCAATGGGCAAGCTCTGCGTGCCTCGGTTTCCATGAGGTCTCCACCGTTGTTGTGCTTTAATGGAACGCGAGGATAGCTTTCAGGACTCCAAGCACTCTGACCTCCGCACCGTTTCCCATGCTACCACACGGATACCCCCACGTCTCCTCTCTGCCTGCTGAGCAACAAGCAGCCGTGTAGGCCCTTCAGAACACTTCTGCATGCAGAGCCCAAGGCGGCACCCTGCTCTTTGTCTTCCTTTGGAAACCTAGGTTGTCGCAGCTTACCCAGCTTACGAAGACAGTCTGAGCCGGCCTCATGAGCTGGGGAACGTGGACTCAGTGAGGACCAGGGCCCTACCTGCACTCAGAAAATCACTCTGCTCAGCCTTCCATCCAGGAGCTCACACCGACTGGCTCGTTGGTTTAGCAGGACGTCTAAGTGAGGTCCAAGCTGAGCAAAGAACACACTTCCTCCTTTACCCTGCTAGGCCCACGGAAGAGGTAGAGCCAACTAGGCCTCGCTCAGGCCAGCCCTCCTTCAGGGATCTTGCCACACTTCGAAGCCTGCACAGTAAAAGATATTTAGCGAAGTTGCCAGGGTTTCGCCATTCTCCCTCGGCAGCTCCACTACTGCAGGGACTCATGTTTGCTGTGAACTAGGATAGGTGGCCCACTTCAAAGAGCAGTCTTTTCCCCTTTGGAAAGGTGGATTCCTGTAGCCTAGGAGCTGTTTGCGAAACCATAGGAAGGCACAGCTTTTACTCACTGCAGGCACGCCCGGGGAGGAAACGAGTATGTTTCCCCAGAGAAACAGGCTGCTTGCAAGTGTCGAGGGGAGCTTCTCAGGTGCCCAGTGTGTCCCGTTTGTTTCCCTTCGCAGCTCCCGTACTGCAGGTACTTATGCTGGGTGCTAACAAGGGTTCGTTGGCTCTGCCGACAAAAGCAGCCTTTTCCCTTTGGAAGCTTGGATTGTAGTGTCTCAGGGGCTGCTTGCCAAAACTTGAAGTTGACCAGGTTATAGCCTCCGCAGGTACGCTTGCGTAGCAAACGAGCACTTTCACCCGATGAACAGCGTTCCTATCACGCTACAGGAGAGTTAATCCTGCAGACCTCGTTCCTCCTGGGAAAGCGCAAGGCCACCCTGAGCCTCAGGGTAGTGCCTAAGTTTGCTCCGTGCAAGCTCTGCGTGCCTCGGTTTCCATGAGGTCTCCACCGTTGTTGTGCTTCAGTGGAACGCGAGGATAGCTTTCAGGACTGCAAGCACTCTGGCCTCCGCACCGTTTCCCATGTTACCACACGGATCCCTCCCACGTCTCCTCTCTGCCTGCTGAGGAACAAGCAGCCGTGTAGGCCCTTCAGAACACTTCTTGCATGCAGAGCCCAAGGCGGGACACTGCTCTCTGTCTTCCTTTGGAAACCTAGGTTGTCGGAGCTTACCCAGCCCACGAAGACAGTCTGAGCCGGTTTCATGAGCTGGGGAACGGGGACTCAGTGAGGACCAGGGCCCTACCTGCACTCAGAAAATCACTCTGCTCAGCCTTCCATCCAGGAACTGACACCGGCTGTCTCGTTGGTTTAACAGGACGTCTAAGGGAAGTCCAAGCTGAGCAAGAGCACAATTCCTCCTTTACCCTGCTAGGCCCCCGGAAGAGGTAGAGACTACTAGGCCTCGCTCAGGCCATCCCTCCTTCAGGGATCTTGCCACAGTTCGAAGCCTGCACAGTAAAAGATACTTAGCGAAGTTGCCAGGGTTTCGCCATGCTCTACCTCGGCAGCTCCACTACTGTAGGGACTCATGTTTGCTGTGAACGAGGATAGGTGGCCCTGCTTCAAAAAGCAGTCTTTTCCCCATTGGAAATGTGGATTTTTGTAGCCTAGGAGCTGTTTGCGAAACCCTAGGAAGTCCCAGCTTCTACTCACTGCAGGCACGCCCGGGCAGGAAACGAGTATGTTTCCCCAGAGAAACAGGCTGCTTGCAAGTGTCGAGAAGAGCTTCTCAGGTGCCCAGTGTGTCCCGTTTGTTTCCCTTCGCAGCTCCCGTACTGCAGGTACTTATGCTGGGTGCTAACAAGAGTTGGTTGGCTCTGCCGACAAAAGCAGCCTTTTCCCTTTGGAAGCTTGGATTGTAGTGTCTCAGGGGCTGCTTGCCAAACCTTGAAGTTGCCCAGGTTATAGCCTCCGCAGGTACGCTTGCGTAGCAAACGAGCACTTTCTACCGAAGAACAGGGTTCCTGTCACGCTGGAGGAGAGTTAATCCCGCAGACCTCGTTCCTCCTGGGAAAGCGCAAGGCCACCCTGAGCCTCAGGGTAGTGCCTAAGTTTCCAACGGGCAAGCTCTGCGTGACTCGGTTTCCATGAGGTCTCCACCGTTGTTGTGCTTCAATGGAACGCGAGGATAGCTTTCAGGACTCCAAGCACTCTGACCTCCGCACCGTTTCCCATGCTACCACACGGATCCCCCCCACGTCTCCTCTCTGCCTGCTGAGCAACAAGCAGCCGTGTAGGCCCTTCAGAACCCTTCTTGCATGCAGAGCCCAAGGCGGCACACTGCTCTCTGTCTTCCTTTGGAAACCTAGGTTGTCGCAGCTTACCCAGCTCACCAAGACAGTCTGAGCCGGTCTCATGAGCTGGGGAACGTGGACTCAGTGAGGACCAGGGCCCTACCTGCACTCAGAAAATCACTCTGCTCAGCCTTCCATCCAGGAGCTCACACCGACTGGCTCGTTGGTTTAGCAGGACGTCTAAGTGAGGTCCAAGCTGAGCAAAGAACACACTTCCTCCTTTACCCTGCTAGGCCCACGGAAGAGGTAGAGCCAACTAGGCCTCGCTCAGGCCAGCCCTCCTTCAGGGATCTTGCCACAGTTCGAAGCCTGCACAGTAAAAGTTATTTAGCGAAGTTGCCAGGGTTTCGCCATGCTCTCCCTCGGCAGCTCCACTACTGCAGGGACTCATGTTTGCTGTGAACTAGGATAGGTGGCCCACTTCCAAAAGCAGTCTTTTCCCCTTTGGAAATGTGGATTCTTGTAGCCTCGGAGCTGTTTGCAAAACCCTAGGAAGGCCCAGCTTCTACTCACGGCAGGCACGCCCTGGGAGGAAACGAGTATGTTTCCCCAGAGAAACAGGCTGCTTGCAAGTGTCGAGCGGAGCTTCTCAGGTGCCCAGTGTGTCCCGTTTGTTTCCCTTCGCAGCTGACATCCTGCAGGTACTTATGCTGGGGGCTAACAAGGGTAGGTGGCTCTTCCGACAAAAGCAGCCTTTTCCTTTTGGAAGCTTGGATTGTAGTGTCTCAGGGGCTGCTTGCCAAACCTTGAAGTTGCCCAGGTTATAGCCTCCAGAGGTACGCTTGCGTAGCAAACGAGCACTTTCACCCGAGGAACAGGGTTCCTGTCACGCTGGAGGAGAGTTAATCCCGCAGACCTCGTTCCTCCTGGGAAAGCGCAAGGCCACCCTGAGCCTCAGGGTAGTGCCTAAGTTTCCACAGGGCAAGCTCTGCGTGCCTCGGTTTCCATGAGGTCTCCATCGTTGTTGTGCTTCAATGGAACGCGAGGATAGCTTTCAGGACTCCAAGCACTCTGACCTCCGCAGCATTTCCCATGCTACCACACAGATCCCCCCACGTCTCCTCTCTGCCTGCTGAGCAACAAGCAGCCGTGTAGGCCCTTCGGAACACTTCTTGCATGCAGAACCCAAGGCGGCACACTGCTCTCTGTCTTCCTTTGGAAACCTAGGTGGTCGCAGCTTGCCCCAGCTCACGAAGACAGTCTGAGCCGTTCTCATGAGCTGGGAGACGTGGACTCAGTGAGGACCAGGGCCCTACCTGCACTCAGAAAATCACTCTGCTCAGCCTTCCATCCAGGAGCTCACACCGACTGGCTCGTTGGTTTAGCAGGAGGTCTAAGTGAGGTCCAAGCTGAGCAAAGAACACACATCCTCCTTTACCCTGCTAGGCCCACGGAAGAGGAAGAGCCAACTAGGCCTCGCTCAGGCCAGCCCTCCTTCAGGGATCTTGCCACACTTCGAAGCCTGCACAGTAAAAGATATTAGCGAAGTTGCCAGGGTTTCACCATGCTCTCCCTCGGCAGCTCCACTACTGCAGGGACTCATGTTTGCTGTGAACTAGGATAGGTGGCCCACTTCAAAAAGCAGTCTTTTCCCCTTTGGAAAGGTGGATTCTTGTAGCCTCGGAGCTGTTTGCGAAACCCTAGGAAGGCCCAGCTTCTACTCACTGCAGGCACGCCCGGGCAGGAAACGAGTATGTTTCCCGAAAGAAACAGGCTGCTTGCAAGTGTCGAGGGGAGCTTCTCAGTTGCCCAGTGTTTCCCGTTTGTTTCCCTTCGCAGCTCCCGTACTGCAGGTACTTATGCTGGGTGCTAACAAGGGTTGGTTGGCTCTGCCGACAAAAGCAGCCTTTTCCCTTTGGAAGCTTGGATTGTAGTGTCTCAGGGGCTGCTTGCCAAACCTTGAAGTTGCCCAGGTTATAGCCTCCGCAGGTACGCTTGCGTAGCAAACGAGCACTTTCTACCGATGAACAGGGTTCCTGTCACGCTGGAGGAGAGTTAATCCCGCAGACCTCGTTCCTCCTGGGAAAGCGCAAGTCCACCCTGAGCCTCAGGGTAGTGCCTAAGTTTCCAACGGGCAAGCTCTGCGTGCCTCGGTTTCCATGAAGTCTCCATCGTTGTTGTGCTTTAATGGAACGCGAGGATAGCTTTCAGTACTCCAAGCACTCTGACCTCCGCCCCGTTTCCCATGCAACCACACGGAACCCCCCCACGTCTCCTCTCTGCCTGCTGAGCAACAAGCAGCCGTGTAGGCCCTTCGGAACACTTCTGCATGAAGAGCCCAAGGCGGCACACTGCTCTCTGTCTTCCTTTGGAAACCTAGGTTGTCGCAGCTTACCCAGCTCACGAAGACAGTCTGAGCCGGTCTCATGAGCTGGGGAACGTGGACTCAGTGAGGACCAGGGCCCTACCTGCACTCAGAAAATCACTCTGCTCAGCCTTCCATCCAGGAGCTCACACCGACTGGCTCGTTGGTTTAGCAGGACGTCTAAGTGAGGTCCAAGCTGAGCAAAGAACACACTTCCTCCTTTACCCTGCTAGGCCCACGGAAGAGGTAGAGCCAACTAGGCCTCGCTCAGGCCAGCCCTCCTTCAGGGATCTTGCCACACTTCGAAGCCTGCACAGTAAAAGATACTTAGCGAAGTTGCCAGGGTTTCACCATGCTCTCCCTCGGCAGCTCCACTACTGCAGGGACTCATGTTTGCTGTGAACTAGGATAGGTGGCCCACTTCAAAAAGCAGTCTTTTCCCCTTTGGAAAGGTGGATTCTTGTAGCCTAGGAGCTGTTTGCGAAACCATAGAAAGGCCCAGCTTTTACTCACTGCAGGCACGCCCGGGGAGGAAACGAGTATGTTTCCCCAGAGAAACAGGCTGCTTGCAAGTGTCGAGGGGAGCTTCTCAGGTGCCCAGTGTGTCCCGTTTGTTTCCCTTCGCAGCTCCCGTACTGCAGGTACTTATGCTGGGTGCTAACAAGGGTTCGTTGGCTCTGCCGACAAAAGCAGCCTTTTCCCTTTGGAAGCTTGGATTGTAGTGTCTCAGGGGCTGCTTGCCAAAACTTGAAGTTGCCCAGGTTATAGCCTCCGTAGGTACGCTTGTGTAGCAAACGAGCACTTTCACCCGATGAACAGCGTTCCTATCACGCTACAGGAGAGTTAATCCTGCAGACCTCGTTCCTCCTGGGAAAGCGCAAGGCCACCCTGAGCCTCAGGGTAGTGCCTAAGTTTCCACAGGGCAAGCTCTGCGTGCCTCGGTTTCCATGAGGTCTCCATCGTTGTTGTGCTTCAATGGAACGCGAGGATAGCTTTCAGGACTCCAAGCACTCTGACCTCCGCACCATTTCCCATGCTACCACACAGATCCCCCCACGTCTCCTCTCTGCCTGCTGAGCAACAAGCAGCCGTGTAGGCCCTTCAGAACCCTTCTTGCATGCAGAACCCAAGGCGGCACACTGCTCTCTGTCTTCCTTTGGAAACCTAGGTGGTCGCAGCTTGTCCCAGCTCACGAAGACAGTCTGAGCCGTTCTCATGAGCTGGGAGACGTGGACTCAGTGAGGACCAGGGCCCTACCTGCACTCAGAAAATCACTCTGCTCAGCCTTCCATCCAGGAGCTCACACCGACTGGCTCGTTGGTTTAGCAGGACGTCTAAGTGAGGTCCAAGCTGAGCAAAGAGCACTCTTCCTCCTTTACCCTGCTAGGCCCACGTAAGAGGTAGAGCTAACTAGGCCTTGATCAGACCAGGCCTCCTTCAGGGATCTTGCCACACTTCGAAGCCTGCACAGTAAAAGACACTTAGCGAAGTTGCCAGGGTTTCGCCATGCTCTCCCTCGGCAGCTCCACTACTGCAGGGACTCATGTTTGCTGTGAACTAGGATAGGTGGCCCTGCTTCAAAAAGCAGTCTTTTCCCCTTTGGAAATGTGGATTTTTGTAGCCTAGGAGCTGTTTGCGAAACCCTAGGAAGTCCCAGCTTCTACTCACTGCAGGCACGCCCGGGGAGGAAACGAGTATGTTTCCCCAGAGAAACAGGCTGCTTGCAAGTGTCGAGAAGAGCTTCTCAGGTGCCCAGTGTGTCCGTTTGTTTCCCTTCGCAGCTCCCGTACTGCAGGTACTTATGCTGGGTGCTAACAAGAGTTGGTTGGCTCTGCCGACAAAAGCAGCCTTTTCCCTTTGGAAGCTTGGATTGTAGTGTCTCAGGGGCTGCTTGCCAAACCTTGAAGTTGCCCAGGTTATAGCCTCCGCAGGTACGCTTGCGTAGCAATCGAGCACTTTCTACCGAAGAACAGGGTTCCTGTCACGCTGGAGGAGAGTTAATCCCGCAGACCTCGTTCCTCCTGGGAAAGCGCAAGGCCACCCTGAGCCTCAGGGTAGTGCCTAAGTTTCCAACGGGCAAGCTCTGCGTGACTCGGTTTCCATGAGGTCTCCACCGTTGTTGTGCTTCAATGGAACGCGAGGATAGCTTTCAGGACTCCAAGCACTCTGACCTCCGCACCATTTCCCATGCTACCACACAGATCCCCCCACGTCTCCTCTCTGCCTGCTGAGCAACAAGCAGCCGTGTAGGCCCTTCGGAACACTTCTTGCATGCAGAACCCAAGGCGGCACACTGCTCTCTGTCTTCCTTTGGAAACCTAGGTGGTCGCAGCTTGCCCCAGCTCACGAAGACAGTCTGAGCCGTTCTCATGAGCTGGGAGACGTGGACTCAGTGAGGACCAGGGCCCTACCTGCACTCAGAAAATCACTCTGCTCAGCGTTCCATCCAGGAGCTCACACCGACTGGCTCGTTGGTTTAGCAGGACGTCTAAGTGAGGTCCAAGCTGAGCAAAGAGCACACTTCCTCCTTTACCCTGCTAGGCCCACGGAAGAGGTAGGGCCAACTAGGCCTCGCTCAGGCCAGCCCTCCTTCAGGGATCTTGCCACAGTTCGAAGCCTGCACAGTAAAAGTTATTTAGCGAAGTTGCCAGGGTTTCGCCATGCTCTCCCTCGGCAGCTCCACTACTGCAGGGACTCATGTTTGCTGTGAACTAGGATAGGTGGCCCACTTCCAAAAGCAGTCTTTTCCCCTTTGGAAATGTGGATTCTTGTAGCCTCGGAGCTGTTTGCAAAACCCTAGGAAGGCCCAGCTTCTACTCACGGCAGGCACGCCCGGGGAGGAAACGAGTATGTTTCCCCAGAGAAACAGGCTGCTTGCAAGTGTCGAGCGGAGCTTCTCAGGTGCCCAGTGTGTCCCGTTTGTTTCCCTTCGCAGCTGACATCCTGCAGGTACTTATGCTGGGGGCTAACAAGGGTAGGTGGCTCTTCCGACAAAAGCAGCCTTTTCCTTTTGGAAGCTTGGATTGTAGTGTCTCAGGGGCTGCTTGCCAAACCTTGAAGTTGCCCAGGTTATAGCCTCCAGAGGTACGCTTGAGTAGCAAACGAGCACTTTCACCCGAGGAACAGGGTTCCTGTCACGCTGGAGGAGAGTTAATCCCGCAGACCTCGTTCCTCCTGGGAAAGTGCAAGGCCACCCTGAGCCTCAGGGTAGTGCCTAAGTTTCCACAGGGCAAGCTCTGCGTGCCTCGGTTTCCATGAGGTCTCCATCGTTGTTGTGCTTCAATGGAACGCGAGGATAGCTTTCAGGACTCCAAGCACTCTGACCTCCGCACCATTTCCCATGCTACCACACAGATCCCCCCACGTCTCCTCTCTGCCTGCTGAGCAACAAGCAGCCGTGTAGGCCCTTTGGAACACTTCTTGCATGCAGAACTCAAGGCGGCACACTGCTCTCTGTCTTCCTTTGGAAACCTAGGTGGTCGCAGCTTGCCCCAGCTCACGAAGACAGTCTGAGCCGGTTTCATGAGCTGGGGAACGGGGACTCAGTGAGGACCAGGGCCCTACCTGCACTCAGAAAATCACTCTGCTCAGCCTTCCATCCAGGAACTCAAACCGACTGGCTCGTTGGTTTAGCAGGACGTCTAAGTGAGGTCCAAGCTGAGCAAGAGCACAATTCCTCCTTTACCCTGCTAGGCCCCCGGAAGAGGTAGAGACAACTAGGCCTCGCTCAGGCCAGCCCTCCTTCAGGGATCTTGCCACAGTTCGAAGCCTGCACAGTAAAAGATACTTAGCGAAGTTGGCAGGGTTTCGCCATGCTCTCCCTCGGCAGCTCCACTACTGCAGGGACTCATGTTTGCTTTGAACTAGCATAGGTGTCCCTGCTTCCAAAAGCAGTCTTTTCCCCTTTGGAAATGTGGATTTTTGTAGCCTAGTAGCTGTTTGCGAAACCCTAGGAAGGCCCAGCTTCTACTCACTGCAGGCACGCCCGGGCAGGAAACGAGTATGTTTCCCCAGAGAAACAGGCTGCTTGCAAGAGTCGAGGGGAGCTTTTCAGTTGCCCAGTGTTTCCCGTTTGTTTCCCTTCGCAGCTCCCGTACTGCAGGTACTTATGCTGGGTGCTAACAAGGGTTGGTTGGCTCTGCCGACAAAAGCAGCCTTTTCCCTTTGGAAGCTTGGATTGTAGTGTCTCAGGGGCTGCTTGCCAAACCTTGAAGTTGCCCAGGTTATAGCCTCCGCAGGTACGCTTGCGTAGCAAACGAGCACTTTCTACCGATGAACAGGGTTCCTGTCACGCTGGAGGAGAGTTAATCCCGCAGACCTCGTTCCTCCTGGGAAAGCGCAAGTCCACCCTGAGCCTCAGGGTAGTGCCTAAGTTTCCAATGGGCAAGCTCTGCGTGCCTCGGTTTCCATGAGGTCTCCACCGTTGTTGTGCTTTAATGGAACGCGAGGATAGCTTTCAGGACTCCAAGCACTCTGACCTCCGCACCGTTTCCCATGCTACCACACGGATACCCCCACGTCTCCTCTCTGCCTGCTGAGCAACAAGCAGCCGTGTAGGCCCTTCAGAACACTTCTGCATGCAGAGCCCAAGGCGGCACCCTGCTCTTTGTCTTCCTTTGGAAACCTAGGTTGTCGCAGCTTACCCAGCTTACGAAGACAGTCTGAGCCGGCCTCATGAGCTGGGGAACGTGGACTCAGTGAGGACCAGGGCCCTACCTGCACTCAGAAAATCACTCTGCTCAGCCTTCCATCCAGGAGCTCACACCGACTGGCTCGTTGGTTTAGCAGGACGTCTAAGTGAGGTCCAAGCTGAGCAAAGAACACACTTCCTCCTTTACCCTGCTAGGCCCACGGAAGAGGTAGAGCCAACTAGGCCTCGCTCAGGCCAGCCCTCCTTCAGGGATCTTGCCACACTTCGAAGCCTGCACAGTAAAAGATATTTAGCGAAGTTGCCAGGGTTTCGCCATTCTCCCTCGGCAGCTCCACTACTGCAGGGACTCATGTTTGCTGTGAACTAGGATAGGTGGCCCACTTCAAAGAGCAGTCTTTTCCCCTTTGGAAAGGTGGATTCCTGTAGCCTAGGAGCTGTTTGCGAAACCATAGGAAGGCACAGCTTTTACTCACTGCAGGCACGCCCGGGGAGGAAACGAGTATGTTTCCCCAGAGAAACAGGCTGCTTGCAAGTGTCGAGGGGAGCTTCTCAGGTGCCCAGTGTGTCCCGTTTGTTTCCCTTCGCAGCTCCCGTACTGCAGGTACTTATGCTGGGTGCTAACAAGGGTTCGTTGGCTCTGCCGACAAAAGCAGCCTTTTCCCTTTGGAAGCTTGGATTGTAGTGTCTCAGGGGCTGCTTGCCAAAACTTGAAGTTGACCAGGTTATAGCCTCCGCAGGTACGCTTGCGTAGCAAACGAGCACTTTCACCCGATGAACAGCGTTCCTATCACGCTACAGGAGAGTTAATCCTGCAGACCTCGTTCCTCCTGGGAAAGCGCAAGGCCACCCTGAGCCTCAGGGTAGTGCCTAAGTTTGCTCCGTGCAAGCTCTGCGTGCCTCGGTTTCCATGAGGTCTCCACCGTTGTTGTGCTTCAGTGGAACGCGAGGATAGCTTTCAGGACTGCAAGCACTCTGGCCTCCGCACCGTTTCCCATGTTACCACACGGATCCCTCCCACGTCTCCTCTCTGCCTGCTGAGGAACAAGCAGCCGTGTAGGCCCTTCAGAACACTTCTTGCATGCAGAGCCCAAGGCGGGACACTGCTCTCTGTCTTCCTTTGGAAACCTAGGTTGTCGGAGCTTACCCAGCCCACGAAGACAGTCTGAGCCGGTTTCATGAGCTGGGGAACGGGGACTCAGTGAGGACCAGGGCCCTACCTGCACTCAGAAAATCACTCTGCTCAGCCTTCCATCCAGGAACTGACACCGGCTGTCTCGTTGGTTTAACAGGACGTCTAAGGGAAGTCCAAGCTGAGCAAGAGCACAATTCCTCCTTTACCCTGCTAGGCCCCCGGAAGAGGTAGAGACTACTAGGCCTCGCTCAGGCCATCCCTCCTTCAGGGATCTTGCCACAGTTCGAAGCCTGCACAGTAAAAGATACTTAGCGAAGTTGCCAGGGTTTCGCCATGCTCTACCTCGGCAGCTCCACTACTGTAGGGACTCATGTTTGCTGTGAACGAGGATAGGTGGCCCTGCTTCAAAAAGCAGTCTTTTCCCCATTGGAAATGTGGATTTTTGTAGCCTAGGAGCTGTTTGCGAAACCCTAGGAAGTCCCAGCTTCTACTCACTGCAGGCACGCCCGGGCAGGAAACGAGTATGTTTCCCCAGAGAAACAGGCTGCTTGCAAGTGTCGAGAAGAGCTTCTCAGGTGCCCAGTGTGTCCCGTTTGTTTCCCTTCGCAGCTCCCGTACTGCAGGTACTTATGCTGGGTGCTAACAAGAGTTGGTTGGCTCTGCCGACAAAAGCAGCCTTTTCCCTTTGGAAGCTTGGATTGTAGTGTCTCAGGGGCTGCTTGCCAAACCTTGAAGTTGCCCAGGTTATAGCCTCCGCAGGTACGCTTGCGTAGCAAACGAGCACTTTCTACCGAAGAACAGGGTTCCTGTCACGCTGGAGGAGAGTTAATCCCGCAGACCTCGTTCCTCCTGGGAAAGCGCAAGGCCACCCTGAGCCTCAGGGTAGTGCCTAAGTTTCCAACGGGCAAGCTCTGCGTGACTCGGTTTCCATGAGGTCTCCACCGTTGTTGTGCTTCAATGGAACGCGAGGATAGCTTTCAGGACTCCAAGCACTCTGACCTCCGCACCGTTTCCCATGCTACCACACGGATCCCCCCCACGTCTCCTCTCTGCCTGCTGAGCAACAAGCAGCCGTGTAGGCCCTTCAGAACCCTTCTTGCATGCAGAGCCCAAGGCGGCACACTGCTCTCTGTCTTCCTTTGGAAACCTAGGTTGTCGCAGCTTACCCAGCTCACCAAGACAGTCTGAGCCGGTCTCATGAGCTGGGGAACGTGGACTCAGTGAGGACCAGGGCCCTACCTGCACTCAGAAAATCACTCTGCTCAGCCTTCCATCCAGGAGCTCACACCGACTGGCTCGTTGGTTTAGCAGGACGTCTAAGTGAGGTCCAAGCTGAGCAAAGAACACACTTCCTCCTTTACCCTGCTAGGCCCACGGAAGAGGTAGAGCCAACTAGGCCTCGCTCAGGCCAGCCCTCCTTCAGGGATCTTGCCACAGTTCGAAGCCTGCACAGTAAAAGTTATTTAGCGAAGTTGCCAGGGTTTCGCCATGCTCTCCCTCGGCAGCTCCACTACTGCAGGGACTCATGTTTGCTGTGAACTAGGATAGGTGGCCCACTTCAAAAAGCAGTCTTTTCCCCTTTGGAAATGTGGATTCTTGTAGCCTCGGAGCTGTTTGCAAAACCCTAGGAAGGCCCAGCTTCTACTCACGGCAGGCACGCCCTGGGAGGAAACGAGTATGTTTCCCCAGAGAAACAGGCTGCTTGCAAGTGTCGAGCGGAGCTTCTCAGGTGCCCAGTGTGTCCCGTTTGTTTCCCTTCGCAGCTGACATCCTGCAGGTACTTATGCTGGGGGCTAACAAGGGTAGGTGGCTCTTCCGACAAAAGCAGCCTTTTCCTTTTGGAAGCTTGGATTGTAGTGTCTCAGGGGCTGCTTGCCAAACCTTGAAGTTGCCCAGGTTATAGCCTCCAGAGGTACGCTTGCGTAGCAAACGAGCACTTTCACCCGAGGAACAGGGTTCCTGTCACGCTGGAGGAGAGTTAATCCCGCAGACCTCGTTCCTCCTGGGAAAGCGCAAGGCCACCCTGAGCCTCAGGGTAGTGCCTAAGTTTCCACAGGGCAAGCTCTGCGTGCCTCGGTTTCCATGAGGTCTCCATCGTTGTTGTGCTTCAATGGAACGCGAGGATAGCTTTCAGGACTCCAAGCACTCTGACCTCCGCAGCATTTCCCATGCTACCACACAGATCCCCCCACGTCTCCTCTCTGCCTGCTGAGCAACAAGCAGCCGTGTAGGCCCTTCGGAACACTTCTTGCATGCAGAACCCAAGGCGGCACACTGCTCTCTGTCTTCCTTTGGAAACCTAGGTGGTCGCAGCTTGCCCCAGCTCACGAAGACAGTCTGAGCCGTTCTCATGAGCTGGGAGACGTGGACTCAGTGAGGACCAGGGCCCTACCTGCACTCAGAAAATCACTCTGCTCAGCCTTCCATCCAGGAGCTCACACCGACTGGCTCGTTGGTTTAGCAGGAGGTCTAAGTGAGGTCCAAGCTGAGCAAAGAACACACATCCTCCTTTACCCTGCTAGGCCCACGGAAGAGGAAGAGCCAACTAGGCCTCGCTCAGGCCAGCCCTCCTTCAGGGATCTTGCCACACTTCGAAGCCTGCACAGTAAAAGATATTAGCGAAGTTGCCAGGGTTTCACCATGCTCTCCCTCGGCAGCTCCACTACTGCAGGGACTCATGTTTGCTGTGAACTAGGATAGGTGGCCCACTTCAAAAAGCAGTCTTTTCCCCTTTGGAAAGGTGGATTCTTGTAGCCTCGGAGCTGTTTGCGAAACCCTAGGAAGGCCCAGCTTCTACTCACTGCAGGCACGCCCGGGCAGGAAACGAGTATGTTTCCCGAAAGAAACAGGCTGCTTGCAAGTGTCGAGGGGAGCTTCTCAGTTGCCCAGTGTTTCCCGTTTGTTTCCCTTCGCAGCTCCCGTACTGCAGGTACTTATGCTGGGTGCTAACAAGGGTTGGTTGGCTCTGCCGACAAAAGCAGCCTTTTCCCTTTGGAAGCTTGGATTGTAGTGTCTCAGGGGCTGCTTGCCAAACCTTGAAGTTGCCCAGGTTATAGCCTCCGCAGGTACGCTTGCGTAGCAAACGAGCACTTTCTACCGATGAACAGGGTTCCTGTCACGCTGGAGGAGAGTTAATCCCGCAGACCTCGTTCCTCCTGGGAAAGCGCAAGTCCACCCTGAGCCTCAGGGTAGTGCCTAAGTTTCCAACGGGCAAGCTCTGCGTGCCTCTGTTTCCATGAAGTCTCCACCGTTGTTGTGCTTTAATGGAACGCGAGGATAGCTTTCAGGACTCCAAGCACTCTGACCTCCGCACCGTTTCCCATGCTACCACACGGATCCCCCCCACGTCTCCTCTCTGCCTGCTGAGCAACAAGCAGCCGTGTAGGCCCTTCAGAACCCTTCTTGCATGCAGAGCCCAAGGCGGCACACTGCTCTCTGTCTTCCTTTGGAAACCTAGGTTGTCGCAGCTTACCCAGCTCACCAAGACAGTCTGAGCCGCTCTCATGAGATGGGGAAAGTGGACTCAGTGAGGACCAGGGCCCTACCTGCACTCAGAAAATCACTCTGCTCAGCGTTCCATCCAGGAGCTCAAACCGACTGGCTCGTTGGTTTAGCAGGACGTCTAAGTGAGGTCCAAGCTGAGCAAAGAGCACACTTCCTCCTTTACCCTGCTAGGCCCACGGAAGAGGTAGGGCCAACTAGGCCTCGCTCAGGCCAGCCCTCCTTCAGGGATCTTGCTACACTTCGAAGCCTGCACAGTAAAAGATACTTAGCGGAGTTGCCAGGGTTTCGCCATGCTCTCCCTCGGCAGCTCCACTACTGCAGGGACTCATGTTTGCTGTGAACTAGGATAGGTGGCCCTGCTTCAAAAAGCAGTCTTTTCCCCTTTGGAATAGTGGATTTTTGTAGCCTAGGAGCTGTTTGCGAAACCCTAGGAAGTCCCAGCTTCTACTCACTGCAGGCACGCCCGGGCAGGAAACGAGTATGTTTCCCCAGAGAAACAGGCTGCTTGCAAGTGTTGAGAAGAGCTTCTCAGGTGCCCAGTGTGTCCCGTTTGTTTCCCTTCGCAGCTCCCGTACTGCAGGTACTTATGCTGGGTGCTAACAAGAGTTGGTTGGCTCTGCCGACAAAAGCAGCCTTTTCCCTTTGGAAGCTTGGATTGTAGTGTCTCAGGGGCTGCTTGCCAAACCTTGAAGTTGCCCAGGTTATAGCCTCCGCAGGTACGCTTGCGTAGCAAACGAGCACTTTCTACCGAAGAACAGGGTTCCTGTCACGCTGGAGGAGAGTTAATCCCGCAGACCTCGTTCCTCCTGGGAAAGCGCAAGGCCACCCTGAGCCTCAGGGTAGTGCCTAAGTTTCCAACGGGCAAGCTCTGCGTGACTCGGTTTCCATGAGGTCTCCACCGTTGTTGTGCTTCAATGGAACGCGAGGATAGCTTTCAGGACTCCAAGCACTCTGACCTCCGCACCATTTCCCATGCTACCACACGGATTCCCCCCACGTCTCCTCTCTGCCTGCTGAGCAACAAGCAGCCGTGTAGGCCCTTCAGAACACTTCTGCATGCAGAGGCCAAGGCGGCACACTGCTCTCTGTCTTCCTTTGGAAACCTAGGTTGTCGCAGCTTACCCAGCTCACGAAGACAGTCTGAGCCGGTCTCATGAGCTGGGGAACGTGGACTCAGTAGGACCAGGGCCCTACCTGCACTCAGAAAATCACTCTGCTCAGCCTTCCATCCAGGAGCTCACACCGACTGGCTCGTTGGTTTAGCAGGAGGTCTAAGTGAGGTCCAAGCTGAGCAAAGAACACACTTCCTCCTTTACCCTGCTAGGCCCACGGAAGAGGTAGAGCCAACTAGGCCTCGCTCAGGCCAGCCCTCCTTCAGGGATCTTGCCACACTTCGAAGCCTGCACAGTAAAAGATACTTAGCGAAGTTGCCAGGGTTTCACCATGCTCTCCCTCGGCAGCTCCACTACTGCAGGGACTCATGTTTGCTGTGAACTAGGATAGGTGGCCCACTTCAAAAAGCAGTCTTTTCCCCTTTGGAAAGGTGGATTCTTGTAGCCTCGGAGCTGTTTGCGAAACCCTAGGAAGGCCCAGCTACTACTCACGGCAGGCACGCCCGGGGAGGAAACGAGTATGTTTCCCCAGAGAAACAGGCTGCTTGCAAGTGTCGAGGGGAGCTTCTCAGGTGCCCAGTGTGTCCCGTTTGTTTCCCTTCGCAGCTCCCGTACTGCAGGTACTTATGCTGGGTGCTAACAAGGGTTCGTTGGCTCTGCCGACAAAAGCAGCCTTTTCCCTTTGGAAGCTTGGATTGTAGTGTCTCAGGGGCTGCTTGCCAAAACTTGAAGTTGACCAGGTTATAGCCTCCGTAGGTACGCTTGCGTAGCAAACGAGCACTTTCACCCGATGAACAGCGTTCCTATCACGCTACAGGAGAGTTAATCCTGCAGACCTCGTTCCTCCTGGGAAAGCGCAAGGCCACCCTGAGCCTCAGGGTAGTGCCTAAGTTTGCTCCGTGCAAGCTCTGCGTGCCTCGGTTTCCATGAGGTCTCCACCGTTGTTGTGCTTCAGTGGAACGCGAGGATAGCTTTCAGGACTCCAAGCACTCTGGCCTCCGCACCGTTTCCCATGTTACCACACGGATCCCTCCCACGTCTCCTCTCTGCCTGCTGAGCAACAAGCAGCCGTGTAGGCCCTTCAGACCACTTCTTGCATGCAGAGCCCAAGGCGGCACACTGCTCTCTGTCTTCCTTTGGAAACCTAGGTTGTCGGAGCTTACCCAGCTCACGAAGACAGTCTGAGCCGGTTTCATGAGCTGGGGAACGGGGACTCAGTGAGGACCAGGGCCCTACCTGCACTCAGAAAATCACTCTGCTCAGCGTTCCATCCAGGAGCTCACACCGACTGGCTCGTTGGTTTAGCAGGACGTCTAAGTGAGGTCCAAGCTGAGCAAAGAACACACTTCCTCCTTTACCCTGCTAGGCCCACGGAAGAGGTAGAGCCAACTAGGCCTCGCTCAGGCCAGCCCTCCTTCAGGGATCTTGCCACACTTCGAAGCCTGCACAGTAAAAGATACTTAGCGAAGTTGCCAGGGTTTCACCATGCTCTCCCTCGGCAGCTCCACTACTGCAGGGACTCATGTTTGCTGTGAACTAGGATAGGTGGCCCACTTCAAAAAGCAGTCTTTTCCCCTTTGGAAAGGTGGATTCTTGTAGCCTCGGAGCTGTTTGCGAAACCCTAGGAAGGCCCAGCTACTACTCACGGCAGGCACGCCCGGGGAGGAAACGAGTATGTTTCCCCAGAGAAACAGGCTGCTTGCAAGTGTCGAGGGGAGCTTCTCAGGTGCCCAGTGTGTCCCGTTTGTTTCCCTTCGCAGCTCCCGTACTGCAGGTACTTATGCTGGGTGCTAACAAGGGTTCGTTGGCTCTGCCGACAAAAGCAGCCTTTTCCCTTTGGAAGCTTGGATTGTAGTGTCTCAGGGGCTGCTTGCCAAAACTTGAAGTTGACCAGGTTATAGCCTCCGTAGGTACGCTTGCGTAGCAAACGAGCACTTTCACCCGATGAACAGCGTTCCTATCACGCTACAGGAGAGTTAATCCTGCAGACCTCGTTCCTCCTGGGAAAGCGCAAGGCCACCCTGAGCCTCAGGGTAGTGCCTAAGTTTGCTCCGTGCAAGCTCTGCGTGCCTCGGTTTCCATGAGGTCTCCACCGTTGTTGTGCTTCAGTGGAACGCGAGGATAGCTTTCAGGACTCCAAGCACTCTGGCCTCCGCACCGTTTCCCATGTTACCACACGGATCCCTCCCACGTCTCCTCTCTGCCTGCTGAGCAACAAGCAGCCGTGTAGGCCCTTCAGACCACTTCTTGCATGCAGAGCCCAAGGCGGCACACTGCTCTCTGTCTTCCTTTGGAAACCTAGGTTGTCGGAGCTTACCCAGCTCACGAAGACAGTCTGAGCCGGTTTCATGAGCTGGGGAACGGGGACTCAGTGAGGACCAGGGCCCTACCTGCACTCAGAAAATCACTCTGCTCAGCGTTCCATCCAGGAGCTCACACCGACTGGCTCGTTGGTTTAGCAGGACGTCTAAGTGAGGTCCAAGCTGAGCAAAGAACACACTTCCTCCTTTACCCTGCTAGGCCCACGGAAGAGGTAGAGCCAACTAGGCCTCGCTCAGGCCAGCCCTCCTTCAGGGATCTTGCCACACTTCGAAGCCTGCACAGTAAAAGATACTTAGCGAAGTTGCCAGGGTTTCACCATGCTCTCCCTCGGCAGCTCCACTACTGCAGGGACTCATGTTTGCTGTGAACTAGGATAGGTGGCCCACTTCAAAAAGCAGTCTTTTCCCCTTTGGAAAGGTGGATTCTTGTAGCCTCGGAGCTGTTTGCGAAACCCTAGGAAGGCCCAGCTACTACTCACGGCAGGCACGCCCGGGGAGGAAACGAGTATGTTTCCCCAGAGAAACAGGCTGCTTGCAAGTGTCGAGGGGAGCTTCTCAGGTGCCCAGTGTGTCCCGTTTGTTTCCCTTCGCAGCTCCCGTACTGCAGGTACTTATGCTGGGTGCTAACAAGAGTTGGTTGGCTCTGCCGACAAAAGCAGCCTTTTCCCTTTGGAAGCTTGGATTGTAGTGTCTCAGGGGCTGCTTGCCAAACCTTGAAGTTGCCCAGGTTATAGCCTCCGCAGGTACGCTTGCGTAGCAAACGAGCACTTTCTACCGAAGAACAGGGTTCCTGTCAAGCTGGAGGAGAGTTAATCCCGCAGACCTCCTTCCTCCTGGGAAAGCGCAAGGCCACCCTGAGCCTCAGGGTAGTGCCTAAGTTTCCAACGGGCAAGCTCTGCGTGCCTCGGTTTCCATGAGGTCTCCACCGTTGTTGTGCTTCAATGGAACGCGAGGATAGCTTTCAGGACTCCAAGCACTCTGACCTCCGCACCGTTTCCCATGCTACCACACGGATCCCCCCCACGTCTCCTCTCTGCCTGCTGAGCAACAAGCAGCCGTGTAGGCCCTTCAGAACCCTTCTTGCATGCAGAGCCCAAGGCGGCACACTGCTCTCTGTCTTCCTTTGGAAACCTAGGTTGTCGCAGCTTACCCAGCTCACCAAGACAGTCTGAGCCGCTCTCATGAGATGGGGAAAGTGGACTCAGTGAGGACCAGGGCCCTACCTGCACTCTGAAAATCACTCTGCTCAGCCTTCCATCCAGGAGCTCACACCGACTGGCTCGTTGGTTTAGCAGGACGTCTAAGTGAGGTCCAAGCTGAGCAAAGAGCACTCTTCCTCCTTTACCCTGCTAGGCCCACGGAAGAGGTAGAGCCAACTAGGCCTCGCTCAGACCAGGCCTCCTTCAGGGATCTTGCCACACTTCGAAGCCTGCACAGTAAAAGATACTTAGCGAAGTTGCCAGGGTTTCGCCATGCTCTCCCTCGGCAGCTCCACTACTGCAGGTACTCATGTTTGCTTTGAACTAGTATAGGTGTCCCTGCTTCCAAAAGCAGTCTTTTCCCCTTTGGAAATGTGGATTCTTGTAGCCTAGGAGCTGTTTGCGAAACCCTAGGAAGGCCCAGCTTCTACTCACTGCAGGCACGCCCGGGGAGGAAACGAGTATGTTTCCCCAGAGAAACAGGCTGCTTGCAAGTGTCGAGGGGAGTTTCTCAGGTGCCCAGTGTGTCCCGTTTGTTTCCCTTCGCAGCTCCCGTACTGCAGATACTTATGCTGGGTGCTAACAAGGGTTGGTTGGCTCTGCCGACAAAAGCAGCCTTTTCCCTTTGGAAGCTTGGATTGTAGTGTCTCAGGGGCTGCTTGCCAAACCTTGAAGTTGCCCAGGTTATAGCCTCCGCAGGTACGCTTGCGTAGCAAACGAGCACTTTCTACCGAAGAACAGGGTTCCTGTCACGCTGGAGGAGAGTTAATCCCGCAGACCTCGTTCCTCCTGGGAAAGCGCAAGGCCACTCTGAGCCTCAGGGTAGTGCCTAAGTTTCCAATGGGCAAGCTCTGCGTGCCTCGGTTTCCATGAGGTCTCCACCGTTGTTGTGCTTCAATGGAACGCGAGGATAGCTTTCAGGACTCCAAGCACTCTGACCTCCGCACCTTTTCCCATGCTACCACTCGGATCCCCCGCACGTCTCCTCTCTGCCTGCTGAGCAACAAGCAGCCGTGTAGGCCCTTCAGAACACTTCTTGCATGCAGAGCCCAAGGCGGCACACTGCTCTCTGTCTTCCTTTGGAAACCTAGGTTGTCGCAGCTTACCCAGCTCACCAAGACAGTCTGAGCCGCTCTCATGAGCTGGGGAAAGTGGACTCAGTGAGGACCAGGGCCCTACCTGCACTCAGAAAATCACTCTGCTCAGCCTTCCATCCAGGAGCTCACACCGACTGGCTCGTTGGTTTAGCAGGACGTCTAAGTGAGGTCCAAGCTGAGCAAAGAACACACTTCCTCCTTTACCCTGCTAGGCCCACGGAAGAGGTAGAGCCAACTAGGCCTCGCTCAGGCCAGCCCTCCTTCAGGGATCTTGCCACAGTTCGAAGCCTGCACAGTAAAAGTTATTTAGCGAAGTTGCCAGGGTTTCGCCATGCTCTCCCTCGGCAGCTCCACTACTGCAGGGACTCATGTTTGCTGTGAACTAGGATAGGTGGCCCACTTCCAAAAGCAGTCTTTTCCCCTTTGGAAATGTGGATTCTTGTAGCCTCGGAGCTGTTTGCAAAACCCTAGGAAGGCGCAGCTTCTACTCACGGCAGGCACGCCCGGGGAGGAAACGAGTATGTTTCCCCAGAGAAACAGGCTGCTTGCAAGTGTCGAGGGGAGCTTCTCAGGTGCCCAGTGTTTCCCGTTTGTTTCCCTTCGCAGCTCCCGTACTGCAGGTACTTATGCTGGGTGCTAACAAGGCTTGGTTGGCTCTGCCGACAAAAGCAGCCTTTTCCCTTTGGAAGCTTGGATTGTAGTGTCTCAGGGGCTGCTTGCCAAACCTTGAAGTTGCCCAGGTTATAGCCTCCGCAGGTACGCTTGCGTAGCAAACGAGCACTTTCTACCGATGAACAGGGTTCCTGTCACGCTGGAGGAGAGTTAATCCCGCAGACCTCGTTCCTCCTGGGAAAGCGCAAGTCCACCCTGAGCCTCAGGGTAGTGCCTAAGTTTCCAACGGGCAAGCTCTGCGTGCCTCGGTTTCCATGAGGTCTCCACCGTTGTTGTGCTTTAATGGAACGCGAGGATAGCTTTCAGGACTCCAAGCACTCTGACCTCCGCACCGTTTCCCATGCTACCACACGGATCCCCCCCACGTCTCCTCTCTGCCTGCTGAGCAACAAGCAGCCGTGTAGGCCCTTCGGAACACTTCTGCATGAAGAGCCCAAGGCGGCACACTGCTCTCTGTCTTCCTTTGGAAACCTAGGTTGTCGCAGCTTACCCAGCTCACGAAGACAGTCTGAGCCGGTCTCATGAGCTGGGGAACGTGGACTCAGTGAGGACCAGGGCCCTACCTGCACTCAGAAAATCACTCTGCTCAGCCTTCCATCCAGGAGCTCACACCGACTGGCTCGTTGGTTTAGCAGGACGTCTAAGTGAGGTCCAAGCTGAGCAAAGAACACACTTCCTCCTTTACCCTGCTAGGCCCACGGAAGAGGTAGAGCCAACTAGGCCTCGCTCAGGCCAGCCCTCCTTCAGGGATCTTGCCACACTTCGAAGCCTGCACAGTAAAAGATACTTAGCGAAGTTGCCAGGGTTTCACCATGCTCTCCCTCGGCAGCTCCACTACTGCAGGGACTCATGTTTGCTGTGAACTAGGATAGGTGGCCCACTTCAAAAAGCAGTCTTTTCCCCTTTGGAAAGGTGGATTCTTGTAGCCTAGGAGCTGTTTGCGAAACCATAGAAAGGCCCAGCTTTTACTCACTGCAGGCACGCCCGGGGAGGAAACGAGTATGTTTCCCCAGAGAAACAGGCTGCTTGCAAGTGTCGAGGGGAGCTTCTCAGGTGCCCAGTGTGTCCCGTTTGTTTCCCTTCGCAGCTCCCGTACTGCAGGTACTTATGCTGGGTGCTAACAAGGGTTCGTTGGCTCTGCCGACAAAAGCAGCCTTTTCCCTTTGGAAGCTTGGATTGTAGTGTCTCAGGGGCTGCTTGCCAAAACTTGAAGTTGCCCAGGTTATAGCCTCCGTAGGTACGCTTGTGTAGCAAACGAGCACTTTCACCCGATGAACAGCGTTCCTATCACGCTACAGGAGAGTTAATCCTGCAGACCTCGTTCCTCCTGGGAAAGCGCAAGGCCACCCTGAGCCTCAGGGTAGTGCCTAAGTTTCCACAGGGCAAGCTCTGCGTGCCTCGGTTTCCATGAGGTCTCCATCGTTGTTGTGCTTCAATGGAACGCGAGGATAGCTTTCAGGACTCCAAGCACTCTGACCTCCGCACCATTTCCCATGCTACCACACAGATCCCCCCACGTCTCCTCTCTGCCTGCTGAGCAACAAGCAGCCGTGTAGGCCCTTCAGAACCCTTCTTGCATGCAGAACCCAAGGCGGCACACTGCTCTCTGTCTTCCTTTGGAAACCTAGGTGGTCGCAGCTTGTCCCAGCTCACGAAGACAGTCTGAGCCGTTCTCATGAGCTGGGAGACGTGGACTCAGTGAGGACCAGGGCCCTACCTGCACTCAGAAAATCACTCTGCTCAGCCTTCCATCCAGGAGCTCACACCGACTGGCTCGTTGGTTTAGCAGGACGTCTAAGTGAGGTCCAAGCTGAGCAAAGAGCACTCTTCCTCCTTTACCCTGCTAGGCCCACGTAAGAGGTAGAGCTAACTAGGCCTTGATCAGACCAGGCCTCCTTCAGGGATCTTGCCACACTTCGAAGCCTGCACAGTAAAAGACACTTAGCGAAGTTGCCAGGGTTTCGCCATGCTCTCCCTCGGCAGCTCCACTACTGCAGGGACTCATGTTTGCTGTGAACTAGGATAGGTGGCCCTGCTTCAAAAAGCAGTCTTTTCCCCTTTGGAAATGTGGATTTTTGTAGCCTAGGAGCTGTTTGCGAAACCCTAGGAAGTCCCAGCTTCTACTCACTGCAGGCACGCCCGGGCAGGAAACGAGTATGTTTCCCCAGAGAAACAGGCTGCTTGCAAGTGTCGAGAAGAGCTTCTCAGGTGCCCAGTGTGTCCGTTTGTTTCCCTTCGCAGCTCCCGTACTGCAGGTACTTATGCTGGGTGCTAACAAGAGTTGGTTGGCTCTGCCGACAAAAGCAGCCTTTTCCCTTTGGAAGCTTGGATTGTAGTGTCTCAGGGGCTGCTTGCCAAACCTTGAAGTTGCCCAGGTTATAGCCTCCGCAGGTACGCTTGCGTAGCAATCGAGCACTTTCTACCGAAGAACAGGGTTCCTGTCACGCTGGAGGAGAGTTAATCCCGCAGACCTCGTTCCTCCTGGGAAAGCGCAAGGCCACCCTGAGCCTCAGGGTAGTGCCTAAGTTTCCAACGGGCAAGCTCTGCGTGACTCGGTTTCCATGAGGTCTCCACCGTTGTTGTGCTTCAATGGAACGCGAGGATAGCTTTCAGGACTCCAAGCACTCTGACCTCCGCACCATTTCCCATGCTACCACACAGATCCCCCCACGTCTCCTCTCTGCCTGCTGAGCAACAAGCAGCCGTGTAGGCCCTTCGGAACACTTCTTGCATGCAGAACCCAAGGCGGCACACTGCTCTCTGTCTTCCTTTGGAAACCTAGGTGGTCGCAGCTTGCCCCAGCTCACGAAGACAGTCTGAGCCGTTCTCATGAGCTGGGAGACGTGGACTCAGTGAGGACCAGGGCCCTACCTGCACTCAGAAAATCACTCTGCTCAGCGTTCCATCCAGGAGCTCACACCGACTGGCTCGTTGGTTTAGCAGGACGTCTAAGTGAGGTCCAAGCTGAGCAAAGAGCACACTTCCTCCTTTACCCTGCTAGGCCCACGGAAGAGGTAGGGCCAACTAGGCCTCGCTCAGGCCAGCCCTCCTTCAGGGATCTTGCCACAGTTCGAAGCCTGCACAGTAAAAGTTATTTAGCGAAGTTGCCAGGGTTTCGCCATGCTCTCCCTCGGCAGCTCCACTACTGCAGGGACTCATGTTTGCTGTGAACTAGGATAGGTGGCCCACTTCCAAAAGCAGTCTTTTCCCCTTTGGAAATGTGGATTCTTGTAGCCTCGGAGCTGTTTGCAAAACCCTAGGAAGGCCCAGCTTCTACTCACGGCAGGCACGCCCGGGGAGGAAACGAGTATGTTTCCCCAGAGAAACAGGCTGCTTGCAAGTGTCGAGCGGAGCTTCTCAGGTGCCCAGTGTGTCCCGTTTGTTTCCCTTCGCAGCTGACATCCTGCAGGTACTTATGCTGGGGGCTAACAAGGGTAGGTGGCTCTTCCGACAAAAGCAGCCTTTTCCTTTTGGAAGCTTGGATTGTAGTGTCTCAGGGGCTGCTTGCCAAACCTTGAAGTTGCCCAGGTTATAGCCTCCAGAGGTACGCTTGAGTAGCAAACGAGCACTTTCACCCGAGGAACAGGGTTCCTGTCACGCTGGAGGAGAGTTAATCCCGCAGACCTCGTTCCTCCTGGGAAAGTGCAAGGCCACCCTGAGCCTCAGGGTAGTGCCTAAGTTTCCACAGGGCAAGCTCTGCGTGCCTCGGTTTCCATGAGGTCTCCATCGTTGTTGTGCTTCAATGGAACGCGAGGATAGCTTTCAGGACTCCAAGCACTCTGACCTCCGCACCATTTCCCATGCTACCACACAGATCCCCCCACGTCTCCTCTCTGCCTGCTGAGCAACAAGCAGCCGTGTAGGCCCTTTGGAACACTTCTTGCATGCAGAACTCAAGGCGGCACACTGCTCTCTGTCTTCCTTTGGAAACCTAGGTGGTCGCAGCTTGCCCCAGCTCACGAAGACAGTCTGAGCCGGTTTCATGAGCTGGGGAACGGGGACTCAGTGAGGACCAGGGCCCTACCTGCACTCAGAAAATCACTCTGCTCAGCCTTCCATCCAGGAACTCAAACCGACTGGCTCGTTGGTTTAGCAGGACGTCTAAGTGAGGTCCAAGCTGAGCAAGAGCACAATTCCTCCTTTACCCTGCTAGGCCCCCGGAAGAGGTAGAGACAACTAGGCCTCGCTCAGGCCAGCCCTCCTTCAGGGATCTTGCCACAGTTCGAAGCCTGCACAGTAAAAGATACTTAGCGAAGTTGGCAGGGTTTCGCCATGCTCTCCCTCGGCAGCTCCACTACTGCAGGGACTCATGTTTGCTTTGAACTAGCATAGGTGTCCCTGCTTCCAAAAGCAGTCTTTTCCCCTTTGGAAATGTGGATTTTTGTAGCCTAGTAGCTGTTTGCGAAACCCTAGGAAGGCCCAGCTTCTACTCACTGCAGGCACGCCCGGGCAGGAAACGAGTATGTTTCCCCAGAGAAACAGGCTGCTTGCAAGTGTCGAGGGGAGCTTTTCAGTTGCCCAGTGTTTCCCGTTTGTTTCCCTTCGCAGCTCCCGTACTGCAGGTACTTATGCTGGGTGCTAACAAGGGTTGGTTGGCTCTGCCGACAAAAGCAGCCTTTTCCCTTTGGAAGCTTGGATTGTAGTGTCTCAGGGGCTGCTTGCCAAACCTTGAAGTTGCCCAGGTTATAGCCTCCGCAGGTACGCTTGCGTAGCAAACGAGCACTTTCTACCGATGAACAGGGTTCCTGTCACGCTGGAGGAGAGTTAATCCCGCAGACCTCGTTCCTCCTGGGAAAGCGCAAGTCCACCCTGAGCCTCAGGGTAGTGCCTAAGTTTCCAATGGGCAAGCTCTGCGTGCCTCGGTTTCCATGAGGTCTCCACCGTTGTTGTGCTTTAATGGAACGCGAGGATAGCTTTCAGGACTCCAAGCACTCTGACCTCCGCACCGTTTCCCATGCTACCACACGGATACCCCCACGTCTCCTCTCTGCCTGCTGAGCAACAAGCAGCCGTGTAGGCCCTTCAGAACACTTCTGCATGCAGAGCCCAAGGCGGCACCCTGCTCTTTGTCTTCCTTTGGAAACCTAGGTTGTCGCAGCTTACCCAGCTTACGAAGACAGTCTGAGCCGGCCTCATGAGCTGGGGAACGTGGACTCAGTGAGGACCAGGGCCCTACCTGCACTCAGAAAATCACTCTGCTCAGCCTTCCATCCAGGAGCTCACACCGACTGGCTCGTTGGTTTAGCAGGACGTCTAAGTGAGGTCCAAGCTGAGCAAAGAACACACTTCCTCCTTTACCCTGCTAGGCCCACGGAAGAGGTAGAGCCAACTAGGCCTCGCTCAGGCCAGCCCTCCTTCAGGGATCTTGCCACACTTCGAAGCCTGCACAGTAAAAGATACTTAGCGAAGTTGCCAGGGTTTCACCATGCTCTCCCTCGGCAGCTCCACTACTGCAGGGACTCATGTTTGCTGTGAACTAGGATAGGTGGCCCACTTCAAAAAGCAGTCTTTTCCCCTTTGGAAAGGTGGATTCTTGTAGCCTCGGAGCTGTTTGCGAAACCCTAGGAAGGCCCAGCTACTACTCACGGCAGGCACGCCCGGGGAGGAAACGAGTATGTTTCCCCAGAGAAACAGGCTGCTTGCAAGTGTCGAGGGGAGCTTCTCAGGTGCCCAGTGTGTCCCGTTTGTTTCCCTTCGCAGCTCCCGTACTGCAGGTACTTATGCTGGGTGCTAACAAGAGTTGGTTGGCTCTGCCGACAAAAGCAGCCTTTTCCCTTTGGAAGCTTGGATTGTAGTGTCTCAGGGGCTGCTTGCCAAACCTTGAAGTTGCCCAGGTTATAGCCTCCGCAGGTACGCTTGCGTAGCAAACGAGCACTTTCTACCGAAGAACAGGGTTCCTGTCAAGCTGGAGGAGAGTTAATCCCGCAGACCTCCTTCCTCCTGGGAAAGCGCAAGGCCACCCTGAGCCTCAGGGTAGTGCCTAAGTTTCCAACGGGCAAGCTCTGCGTGCCTCGGTTTCCATGAGGTCTCCACCGTTGTTGTGCTTCAATGGAACGCGAGGATAGCTTTCAGGACTCCAAGCACTCTGACCTCCGCACCGTTTCCCATGCTACCACACGGATCCCCCCCACGTCTCCTCTCTGCCTGCTGAGCAACAAGCAGCCGTGTAGGCCCTTCAGAACCCTTCTTGCATGCAGAGCCCAAGGCGGCACACTGCTCTCTGTCTTCCTTTGGAAACCTAGGTTGTCGCAGCTTACCCAGCTCACCAAGACAGTCTGAGCCGCTCTCATGAGATGGGGAAAGTGGACTCAGTGAGGACCAGGGCCCTACCTGCACTCTGAAAATCACTCTGCTCAGCCTTCCATCCAGGAGCTCACACCGACTGGCTCGTTGGTTTAGCAGGACGTCTAAGTGAGGTCCAAGCTGAGCAAAGAGCACTCTTCCTCCTTTACCCTGCTAGGCCCACGGAAGAGGTAGAGCCAACTAGGCCTCGCTCAGACCAGGCCTCCTTCAGGGATCTTGCCACACTTCGAAGCCTGCACAGTAAAAGATACTTAGCGAAGTTGCCAGGGTTTCGCCATGCTCTCCCTCGGCAGCTCCACTACTGCAGGTACTCATGTTTGCTTTGAACTAGTATAGGTGTCCCTGCTTCCAAAAGCAGTCTTTTCCCCTTTGGAAATGTGGATTCTTGTAGCCTAGGAGCTGTTTGCGAAACCCTAGGAAGGCCCAGCTTCTACTCACTGCAGGCACGCCCGGGGAGGAAACGAGTATGTTTCCCCAGAGAAACAGGCTGCTTGCAAGTGTCGAGGGGAGTTTCTCAGGTGCCCAGTGTGTCCCGTTTGTTTCCCTTCGCAGCTCCCGTACTGCAGATACTTATGCTGGGTGCTAACAAGGGTTGGTTGGCTCTGCCGACAAAAGCAGCCTTTTCCCTTTGGAAGCTTGGATTGTAGTGTCTCAGGGGCTGCTTGCCAAACCTTGAAGTTGCCCAGGTTATAGCCTCCGCAGGTACGCTTGCGTAGCAAACGAGCACTTTCTACCGAAGAACAGGGTTCCTGTCACGCTGGAGGAGAGTTAATCCCGCAGACCTCGTTCCTCCTGGGAAAGCGCAAGGCCACTCTGAGCCTCAGGGTAGTGCCTAAGTTTCCAATGGGCAAGCTCTGCGTGCCTCGGTTTCCATGAGGTCTCCACCGTTGTTGTGCTTCAATGGAACGCGAGGATAGCTTTCAGGACTCCAAGCACTCTGACCTCCGCACCTTTTCCCATGCTACCACTCGGATCCCCCGCACGTCTCCTCTCTGCCTGCTGAGCAACAAGCAGCCGTGTAGGCCCTTCAGAACACTTCTTGCATGCAGAGCCCAAGGCGGCACACTGCTCTCTGTCTTCCTTTGGAAACCTAGGTTGTCGCAGCTTACCCAGCTCACCAAGACAGTCTGAGCCGCTCTCATGAGCTGGGGAAAGTGGACTCAGTGAGGACCAGGGCCCTACCTGCACTCAGAAAATCACTCTGCTCAGCCTTCCATCCAGGAGCTCACACCGACTGGCTCGTTGGTTTAGCAGGACGTCTAAGTGAGGTCCAAGCTGAGCAAAGAACACACTTCCTCCTTTACCCTGCTAGGCCCACGGAAGAGGTAGAGCCAACTAGGCCTCGCTCAGGCCAGCCCTCCTTCAGGGATCTTGCCACAGTTCGAAGCCTGCACAGTAAAAGTTATTTAGCGAAGTTGCCAGGGTTTCGCCATGCTCTCCCTCGGCAGCTCCACTACTGCAGGGACTCATGTTTGCTGTGAACTAGGATAGGTGGCCCACTTCCAAAAGCAGTCTTTTCCCCTTTGGAAATGTGGATTCTTGTAGCCTCGGAGCTGTTTGCAAAACCCTAGGAAGGCGCAGCTTCTACTCACGGCAGGCACGCCCGGGGAGGAAACGAGTATGTTTCCCCAGAGAAACAGGCTGCTTGCAAGTGTCGAGGGGAGCTTCTCAGGTGCCCAGTGTTTCCCGTTTGTTTCCCTTCGCAGCTCCCGTACTGCAGGTACTTATGCTGGGTGCTAACAAGGCTTGGTTGGCTCTGCCGACAAAAGCAGCCTTTTCCCTTTGGAAGCTTGGATTGTAGTGTCTCAGGGGCTGCTTGCCAAACCTTGAAGTTGCCCAGGTTATAGCCTCCGCAGGTACGCTTGCGTAGCAAACGAGCACTTTCTACCGATGAACAGGGTTCCTGTCACGCTGGAGGAGAGTTAATCCCGCAGACCTCGTTCCTCCTGGGAAAGCGCAAGTCCACCCTGAGCCTCAGGGTAGTGCCTAAGTTTCCAACGGGCAAGCTCTGCGTGCCTCGGTTTCCATGAGGTCTCCACCGTTGTTGTGCTTTAATGGAACGCGAGGATAGCTTTCAGGACTCCAAGCACTCTGACCTCCGCACCGTTTCCCATGCTACCACACGGATCCCCCCCACGTCTCCTCTCTGCCTGCTGAGCAACAAGCAGCCGTGTAGGCCCTTCGGAACACTTCTGCATGAAGAGCCCAAGGCGGCACACTGCTCTCTGTCTTCCTTTGGAAACCTAGGTTGTCGCAGCTTACCCAGCTCACGAAGACAGTCTGAGCCGGTCTCATGAGCTGGGGAACGTGGACTCAGTGAGGACCAGGGCCCTACCTGCACTCAGAAAATCACTCTGCTCAGCCTTCCATCCAGGAGCTCACACCGACTGGCTCGTTGGTTTAGCAGGACGTCTAAGTGAGGTCCAAGCTGAGCAAAGAACACACTTCCTCCTTTACCCTGCTAGGCCCACGGAAGAGGTAGAGCCAACTAGGCCTCGCTCAGGCCAGCCCTCCTTCAGGGATCTTGCCACACTTCGAAGCCTGCACAGTAAAAGATACTTAGCGAAGTTGCCAGGGTTTCACCATGCTCTCCCTCGGCAGCTCCACTACTGCAGGGACTCATGTTTGCTGTGAACTAGGATAGGTGGCCCACTTCAAAAAGCAGTCTTTTCCCCTTTGGAAAGGTGGATTCTTGTAGCCTAGGAGCTGTTTGCGAAACCATAGAAAGGCCCAGCTTTTACTCACTGCAGGCACGCCCGGGGAGGAAACGAGTATGTTTCCCCAGAGAAACAGGCTGCTTGCAAGTGTCGAGGGGAGCTTCTCAGGTGCCCAGTGTGTCCCGTTTGTTTCCCTTCGCAGCTCCCGTACTGCAGGTACTTATGCTGGGTGCTAACAAGGGTTCGTTGGCTCTGCCGACAAAAGCAGCCTTTTCCCTTTGGAAGCTTGGATTGTAGTGTCTCAGGGGCTGCTTGCCAAAACTTGAAGTTGCCCAGGTTATAGCCTCCGTAGGTACGCTTGTGTAGCAAACGAGCACTTTCACCCGATGAACAGCGTTCCTATCACGCTACAGGAGAGTTAATCCTGCAGACCTCGTTCCTCCTGGGAAAGCGCAAGGCCACCCTGAGCCTCAGGGTAGTGCCTAAGTTTCCACAGGGCAAGCTCTGCGTGCCTCGGTTTCCATGAGGTCTCCATCGTTGTTGTGCTTCAATGGAACGCGAGGATAGCTTTCAGGACTCCAAGCACTCTGACCTCCGCACCATTTCCCATGCTACCACACAGATCCCCCCACGTCTCCTCTCTGCCTGCTGAGCAACAAGCAGCCGTGTAGGCCCTTCAGAACCCTTCTTGCATGCAGAACCCAAGGCGGCACACTGCTCTCTGTCTTCCTTTGGAAACCTAGGTGGTCGCAGCTTGTCCCAGCTCACGAAGACAGTCTGAGCCGTTCTCATGAGCTGGGAGACGTGGACTCAGTGAGGACCAGGGCCCTACCTGCACTCAGAAAATCACTCTGCTCAGCCTTCCATCCAGGAGCTCACACCGACTGGCTCGTTGGTTTAGCAGGACGTCTAAGTGAGGTCCAAGCTGAGCAAAGAGCACTCTTCCTCCTTTACCCTGCTAGGCCCACGGAAGAGGTAGAGCTAACTAGGCCTTGATCAGACCAGGCCTCCTTCAGGGATCTTGCCACACTTCGAAGCCTGCACAGTAAAAGACACTTAGCGAAGTTGCCAGGGTTTCGCCATGCTCTCCCTCGGCAGCTCCACTACTGCAGGGACTCATGTTTGCTGTGAACTAGGATAGGTGGCCCTGCTTCAAAAAGCAGTCTTTTCCCCTTTGGAAATGTGGATTTTTGTAGCCTAGGAGCTGTTTGCGAAACCCTAGGAAGTCCCAGCTTCTACTCACTGCAGGCACGCCCGGGCAGGAAACGAGTATGTTTCCCCAGAGAAACAGGCTGCTTGCAAGTGTCGAGAAGAGCTTCTCAGGTGCCCAGTGTGTCCGTTTGTTTCCCTTCGCAGCTCCCGTACTGCAGGTACTTATGCTGGGTGCTAACAAGAGTTGGTTGGCTCTGCCGACAAAAGCAGCCTTTTCCCTTTGGAAGCTTGGATTGTAGTGTCTCAGGGGCTGCTTGCCAAACCTTGAAGTTGCCCAGGTTATAGCCTCCGCAGGTACGCTTGCGTAGCAATCGAGCACTTTCTACCGAAGAACAGGGTTCCTGTCACGCTGGAGGAGAGTTAATCCCGCAGACCTCGTTCCTCCTGGGAAAGCGCAAGGCCACCCTGAGCCTCAGGGTAGTGCCTAAGTTTCCAACGGGCAAGCTCTGCGTGACTCGGTTTCCATGAGGTCTCCACCGTTGTTGTGCTTCAATGGAACGCGAGGATAGCTTTCAGGACTCCAAGCACTCTGACCTCCGCACCATTTCCCATGCTACCACACAGATCCCCCCACGTCTCCTCTCTGCCTGCTGAGCAACAAGCAGCCGTGTAGGCCCTTCGGAACACTTCTTGCATGCAGAACCCAAGGCGGCACACTGCTCTCTGTCTTCCTTTGGAAACCTAGGTGGTCGCAGCTTGCCCCAGCTCACGAAGACAGTCTGAGCCGTTCTCATGAGCTGGGAGACGTGGACTCAGTGAGGACCAGGGCCCTACCTGCACTCAGAAAATCACTCTGCTCAGCGTTCCATCCAGGAGCTCACACCGACTGGCTCGTTGGTTTAGCAGGACGTCTAAGTGAGGTCCAAGCTGAGCAAAGAGCACACTTCCTCCTTTACCCTGCTAGGCCCACGGAAGAGGTAGGGCCAACTAGGCCTCGCTCAGGCCAGCCCTCCTTCAGGGATCTTGCCACAGTTCGAAGCCTGCACAGTAAAAGTTATTTAGCGAAGTTGCCAGGGTTTCGCCATGCTCTCCCTCGGCAGCTCCACTACTGCAGGGACTCATGTTTGCTGTGAACTAGGATAGGTGGCCCACTTCCAAAAGCAGTCTTTTCCCCTTTGGAAATGTGGATTCTTGTAGCCTCGGAGCTGTTTGCAAAACCCTAGGAAGGCCCAGCTTCTACTCACGGCAGGCACGCCCGGGGAGGAAACGAGTATGTTTCCCCAGAGAAACAGGCTGCTTGCAAGTGTCGAGCGGAGCTTCTCAGGTGCCCAGTGTGTCCCGTTTGTTTCCCTTCGCAGCTGACATCCTGCAGGTACTTATGCTGGGGGCTAACAAGGGTAGGTGGCTCTTCCGACAAAAGCAGCCTTTTCCTTTTGGAAGCTTGGATTGTAGTGTCTCAGGGGCTGCTTGCCAAACCTTGAAGTTGCCCAGGTTATAGCCTCCAGAGGTACGCTTGAGTAGCAAACGAGCACTTTCACCCGAGGAACAGGGTTCCTGTCACGCTGGAGGAGAGTTAATCCCGCAGACCTCGTTCCTCCTGGGAAAGCGCAAGTCCACCCTGAGCCTCAGGGTAGTGCCTAAGTTTCCAATGGGCAAGCTCTGCGTGCCTCGGTTTCCATGAGGTCTCCACCGTTGTTGTGCTTTAATGGAACGCGAGGATAGCTTTCAGGACTCCAAGCACTCTGACCTCCGCACCGTTTCCCATGCTACCACACGGATACCCCCACGTCTCCTCTCTGCCTGCTGAGCAACAAGCAGCCGTGTAGGCCCTTCAGAACACTTCTGCATGCAGAGCCCAAGGCGGCACCCTGCTCTTTGTCTTCCTTTGGAAACCTAGGTTGTCGCAGCTTACCCAGCTTACGAAGACAGTCTGAGCCGGCCTCATGAGCTGGGGAAAGTGGACTCAGTGAGGACCAGGGCCCTACCTGCACTCAGAAAATCACTCTGCTCAGCCTTCCATCCAGGAGCTCACACCGACTGGCTCGTTGGTTTAGCAGGACGTCTAAGTGAGGTCCAAGCTGAGCAAAGAACACACTTCCTCCTTTACCCTGCTAGGCCCACGGAAGAGGTAGAGCCAACTAGGCCTCGCTCAGGCCAGCCCTCCTTCAGGGATCTTGCCACACTTCGAAGCCTGCACAGTAAAAGATATTTAGCGAAGTTGCCAGGGTTTCGCCATTCTCCCTCGGCAGCTCCACTACTGCAGGGACTCATGTTTGCTGTGAACTAGGATAGGTGGCCCACTTCAAAGAGCAGTCTTTTCCCCTTTGGAAAGGTGGATTCCTGTAGCCTAGGAGCTGTTTGCGAAACCATAGGAAGGCACAGCTTTTACTCACTGCAGGCACGCCCGGGGAGGAAACGAATATGTTTCCCCAGAGAAACAGGCTGCTTGCAAGTGTCGAGGGGAGCTTCTCAGGTGCCCAGTGTGTCCCGTTTGTTTCCCTTCGCAGCTCCCGTACTGCAGGTACTTATGCTGGGTGCTAACAAGGGTTCGTTGGCTCTGCCGACAAAAGCAGCCTTTTCCCTTTGGAAGCTTGGATTGTAGTGTCTCAGGGGCTGCTTGCCAAAACTTGAAGTTGACCAGGTTATAGCCTCCGCAGGTACGCTTGCGTAGCAAACGAGCACTTTCACCCGATGAACAGCGTTCCTATCACGCTACAGGAGAGTTAATCCTGCAGACCTCGTTCCTCCTGGGAAAGCGCAAGGCCACCCTGAGCCTCAGGGTAGTGCCTAAGTTTGCTCCGTGCAAGCTCTGCGTGCCTCGGTTTCCATGAGGTCTCCACCGTTGTTGTGCTTCAGTGGAACGCGAGGATAGCTTTCAGGACTGCAAGCACTCTGGCCTCTGCACCGTTTCCCATGTTACCACACGGATCCCTCCCACGTCTCCTCTCTGCCTGCTGAGGAACAAGCAGCCGTGTAGGCCCTTCAGAACACTTCTTGCATGCAGAGCCCAAGGCGGGACACTGCTCTCTGTCTTCCTTTGGAAACCTAGGTTGTCGGAGCTTACCCAGCCCACGAAGACAGTCTGAGCCGGTTTCATGAGCTGGGGAACGGGGACTCAGTGAGGACCAGGGCCCTACCTGCACTCAGAAAATCACTCTGCTCAGCCTTCCATCCAGGAACTGACACCGGCTGTCTCGTTGGTTTAACAGGACGTCTAAGGGAAGTCCAAGCTGAGCAAGAGCACAATTCCTCCTTTACCCTGCTAGGCCCCCGGAAGAGGTAGAGACTACTAGGCCTCGCTCAGGCCATCCCTCCTTCAGGGATCTTGCCACAGTTCGAAGCCTGCACAGTAAAAGATACTTAGCGAAGTTGCCAGGGTTTCGCCATGCTCTACCTCGGCAGCTCCACTACTGTAGGGACTCATGTTTGCTGTGAACGAGGATAGGTGGCCCTGCTTCAAAAAGCAGTCTTTTCCCCATTGGAAATGTGGATTTTTGTAGCCTAGGAGCTGTTTGCGAAACCCTAGGAAGTCCCAGCTTCTACTCACTGCAGGCACGCCCGGGCAGGAAACGAGTATGTTTCCCCAGAGAAACAGGCTGCTTGCAAGTGTCGAGAAGAGCTTCTCAGGTGCCCAGTGTGTCCCGTTTGTTTCCCTTCGCAGCTCCCGTACTGCAGGTACTTATGCTGGGTGCTAACAAGAGTTGGTTGGCTCTGCCGACAAAAGCAGCCTTTTCCCTTTGGAAGCTTGGATTGTAGTGTCTCAGGGGCTGCTTGCCAAACCTTGAAGTTGCCCAGGTTATAGCCTCCGCAGGTACGCTTGCGTAGCAAACGAGCACTTTCTACCGAAGAACAGGGTTCCTGTCACGCTGGAGGAGAGTTAATCCCGCAGACCTCGTTCCTCCTGGGAAAGCGCAAGGCCACCCTGAGCCTCAGGGTAGTGCCTAAGTTTCCAACGGGCAAGCTCTGCGTGACTCGGTTTCCATGAGGTCTCCACCGTTGTTGTGCTTCAATGGAACGCGAGGATAGCTTTCAGGACTCCAAGCACTCTGACCTCCGCACCGTTTCCCATGCTACCACACGGATCCCCCCCACGTCTCCTCTCTGCCTGCTGAGCAACAAGCAGCCGTGTAGGCCCTTCAGAACCCTTCTTGCATGCAGAGCCCAAGGCGGCACACTGCTCTCTGTCTTCCTTTGGAAACCTAGGTTGTCGCAGCTTACCCAGCTCACCAAGACAGTCTGAGCCGGTCTCATGAGCTGGGGAACGTGGACTCAGTGAGGACCAGGGCCCTACCTGCACTCAGAAAATCACTCTGCTCAGCCTTCCATCCAGGAGCTCACACCGACTGGCTCGTTGGTTTAGCAGGACGTCTAAGTGAGGTCCAAGCTGAGCAAAGAACACACTTCCTCCTTTACCCTGCTAGGCCCACGGAAGAGGTAGAGCCAACTAGGCCTCGCTCAGGCCAGCCCTCCTTCAGGGATCTTGCCACAGTTCGAAGCCTGCACAGTAAAAGTTATTTAGCGAAGTTGCCAGGGTTTCGCCATGCTCTCCCTCGGCAGCTCCACTACTGCAGGGACTCATGTTTGCTGTGAACTAGGATAGGTGGCCCACTTCAAAAAGCAGTCTTTTCCCCTTTGGAAATGTGGATTCTTGTAGCCTCGGAGCTGTTTGCAAAACCCTAGGAAGGCCCAGCTTCTACTCACGGCAGGCACGCCCTGGGAGGAAACGAGTATGTTTCCCCAGAGAAACAGGCTGCTTGCAAGTGTCGAGCGGAGCTTCTCAGGTGCCCAGTGTGTCCCGTTTGTTTCCCTTCGCAGCTGACATCCTGCAGGTACTTATGCTGGGGGCTAACAAGGGTAGGTGGCTCTTCCGACAAAAGCAGCCTTTTCCTTTTCGAAGCTTGGATTGTAGTGTCTCAGGGGCTGCTTGCCAAACCTTGAAGTTGCCCAGGTTATAGCCTCCAGAGGTACGCTTGAGTAGCAAACGAGCACTTTCACCCGAGGAACAGGGTTCCTGTCACGCTGGAGGAGAGTTAATCCCGCAGACCTCGTTCCTCCTGGGAAAGCGCAAGGCCACCCTGAGCCTCAGGGTAGTGCCTAAGTTTCCACAGGGCAAGCTCTGCGTGCCTCGGTTTCCATGAGGTCTCCATCGTTGTTGTGCTTCAATGGAACGCGAGGATAGCTTTCAGGACTCCAAGCACTCTGACCTCCGCACCATTTCCCATGCTACCACACAGATCCCCCCACGTCTCCTCTCTGCCTGCTGAGCAACAAGCAGCCGTGTAGGCCCTTCGGAACACTTCTTGCATGCAGAACCCAAGGCGGCACACTGCTCTCTGTCTTCCTTTGGAAACCTAGGTGGTCGCAGCTTGCCCCAGCTCACGAAGACAGTCTGAGCCGTTCTCATGAGCTGGGAGACGTGGACTCAGTGAGGACCAGGGCCCTACCTGCACTCAGAAAATCACTCTGCTCAGCCTTCCATCCAGGAGCTCACACCGACTGGCTCGTTGGTTTAGCAGGAGGTCTAAGTGATGTCCAAGCTGAGCAAAGAACACACATCCTCCTTTACCCTGCTAGGCCCACGGAAGAGGAAGAGCCAACTAGGCCTCGCTCAGGCCAGCCCTCCTTCAGGGATCTTGCCACACTTCGAAGCCTGCACAGTAAAAGATATTAGCGAAGTTGCCAGGGTTTCACCATGCTCTCCCTCGGCAGCTCCACTACTGCAGGGACTCATGTTTGCTGTGAACTAGGATAGGTGGCCCACTTCAAAAAGCAGTCTTTTCCCCTTTGGAAAGGTGGATTCTTGTAGCCTCGGAGCTGTTTGCGAAACCCTAGGAAGGCCCAGCTTCTACTCACTGCAGGCACGCCCGGGCAGGAAACGAGTATGTTTCCCGAAAGAAACAGGCTGCTTGCAAGTGTCGAGGGGAGCTTCTCAGTTGCCCAGTGTTTCCCGTTTGTTTCCCTTCGCAGCTCCCGTACTGCAGGTACTTATGCTGGGTGCTAACAAGGGTTGGTTGGCTCTGCCGACAAAAGCAGCCTTTTCCCTTTGGAAGCTTGGATTGTAGTGTCTCAGGGGCTGCTTGCCAAACCTTGAAGTTGCCCAGGTTATAGCCTCCGCAGGTACGCTTGCGTAGCAAACGAGCACTTTCTACCGATGAACAGGGTTCCTGTCACGCTGGAGGAGAGTTAATCCCGCAGACCTCGTTCCTCCTGGGAAAGCGCAAGTCCACCCTGAGCCTCAGGGTAGTGCCTAAGTTTCCAACGGGCAAGCTCTGCGTGCCTCGGTTTCCATGAAGTCTCCATCGTTGTTGTGCTTTAATGGAACGCGAGGATAGCTTTCAGTACTCCAAGCACTCTGACCTCCGCCCCGTTTCCCATGCAACCACACGGAACCCCCCCACGTCTCCTCTCTGCCTGCTGAGCAACAAGCAGCCGTGTAGGCCCTTCGGAACACTTCTGCATGAAGAGCCCAAGGCGGCACACTGCTCTCTGTCTTCCTTTGGAAACCTAGGTTGTCGCAGCTTACCCAGCTCACGAAGACAGTCTGAGCCGGTCTCATGAGCTGGGGAACGTGGACTCAGTGAGGACCAGGGCCCTACCTGCACTCAGAAAATCACTCTGCTCAGCCTTCCATCCAGGAGCTCACACCGACTGGCTCGTTGGTTTAGCAGGACGTCTAAGTGAGGTCCAAGCTGAGCAAAGAACACACTTCCTCCTTTACCCTGCTAGGCCCACGGAAGAGGTAGAGCCAACTAGGCCTCGCTCAGGCCAGCCCTCCTTCAGGGATCTTGCCACACTTCGAAGCCTGCACAGTAAAAGATACTTAGCGAAGTTGCCAGGGTTTCACCATGCTCTCCCTCGGCAGCTCCACTACTGCAGGGACTCATGTTTGCTGTGAACTAGGATAGGTGGCCCACTTCAAAAAGCAGTCTTTTCCCCTTTGGAAAGGTGGATTCTTGTAGCCTAGGAGCTGTTTGCGAAACCATAGAAAGGCCCAGCTTTTACTCACTGCAGGCACGCCCGGGGAGGAAACGAGTATGTTTCCCCAGAGAAACAGGCTGCTTGCAAGTGTCGAGGGGAGCTTCTCAGGTGCCCAGTGTGTCCCGTTTGTTTCCCTTCGCAGCTCCCGTACTGCAGGTACTTATGCTGGGTGCTAACAAGGGTTCGTTGGCTCTGCCGACAAAAGCAGCCTTTTCCCTTTGGAAGCTTGGATTGTAGTGTCTCAGGGGCTGCTTGCCAAAACTTGAAGTTGCCCAGGTTATAGCCTCCGTAGGTACGCTTGTGTAGCAAACGAGCACTTTCACCCGATGAACAGCGTTCCTATCACGCTACAGGAGAGTTAATCCTGCAGACCTCGTTCCTCCTGGGAAAGCGCAAGGCCACCCTGAGCCTCAGGGTAGTGCCTAAGTTTCCACAGGGCAAGCTCTGCGTGCCTCGGTTTCCATGAGGTCTCCATCGTTGTTGTGCTTCAATGGAACGCGAGGATAGCTTTCAGGACTCCAAGCACTCTGACCTCCGCACCATTTCCCATGCTACCACACAGATCCCCCCACGTCTCCTCTCTGCCTGCTGAGCAACAAGCAGCCGTGTAGGCCCTTCAGAACCCTTCTTGCATGCAGAACCCAAGGCGGCACACTGCTCTCTGTCTTCCTTTGGAAACCTAGGTGGTCGCAGCTTGTCCCAGCTCACGAAGACAGTCTGAGCCGTTCTCATGAGCTGGGAGACGTGGACTCAGTGAGGACCAGGGCCCTACCTGCACTCAGAAAATCACTCTGCTCAGCCTTCCATCCAGGAGCTCACACCGACTGGCTCGTTGGTTTAGCAGGACGTCTAAGTGAGGTCCAAGCTGAGCAAAGAGCACTCTTCCTCCTTTACCCTGCTAGGCCCACGTAAGAGGTAGAGCTAACTAGGCCTTGATCAGACCAGGCCTCCTTCAGGGATCTTGCCACACTTCGAAGCCTGCACAGTAAAAGACACTTAGCGAAGTTGCCAGGGTTTCGCCATGCTCTCCCTCGGCAGCTCCACTACTGCAGGGACTCATGTTTGCTGTGAACTAGGATAGGTGGCCCTGCTTCAAAAAGCAGTCTTTTCCCCTTTGGAAATGTGGATTTTTGTAGCCTAGGAGCTGTTTGCGAAACCCTAGGAAGTCCCAGCTTCTACTCACTGCAGGCACGCCCGGGGAGGAAACGAGTATGTTTCCCCAGAGAAACAGGCTGCTTGCAAGTGTCGAGAAGAGCTTCTCAGGTGCCCAGTGTGTCCGTTTGTTTCCCTTCGCAGCTCCCGTACTGCAGGTACTTATGCTGGGTGCTAACAAGAGTTGGTTGGCTCTGCCGACAAAAGCAGCCTTTTCCCTTTGGAAGCTTGGATTGTAGTGTCTCAGGGGCTGCTTGCCAAACCTTGAAGTTGCCCAGGTTATAGCCTCCGCAGGTACGCTTGCGTAGCAATCGAGCACTTTCTACCGAAGAACAGGGTTCCTGTCACGCTGGAGGAGAGTTAATCCCGCAGACCTCGTTCCTCCTGGGAAAGCGCAAGGCCACCCTGAGCCTCAGGGTAGTGCCTAAGTTTCCAACGGGCAAGCTCTGCGTGACTCGGTTTCCATGAGGTCTCCACCGTTGTTGTGCTTCAATGGAACGCGAGGATAGCTTTCAGGACTCCAAGCACTCTGACCTCCGCACCATTTCCCATGCTACCACACAGATCCCCCCACGTCTCCTCTCTGCCTGCTGAGCAACAAGCAGCCGTGTAGGCCCTTCGGAACACTTCTTGCATGCAGAACCCAAGGCGGCACACTGCTCTCTGTCTTCCTTTGGAAACCTAGGTGGTCGCAGCTTGCCCCAGCTCACGAAGACAGTCTGAGCCGTTCTCATGAGCTGGGAGACGTGGACTCAGTGAGGACCAGGGCCCTACCTGCACTCAGAAAATCACTCTGCTCAGCGTTCCATCCAGGAGCTCACACCGACTGGCTCGTTGGTTTAGCAGGACGTCTAAGTGAGGTCCAAGCTGAGCAAAGAGCACACTTCCTCCTTTACCCTGCTAGGCCCACGGAAGAGGTAGGGCCAACTAGGCCTCGCTCAGGCCAGCCCTCCTTCAGGGATCTTGCCACAGTTCGAAGCCTGCACAGTAAAAGTTATTTAGCGAAGTTGCCAGGGTTTCGCCATGCTCTCCCTCGGCAGCTCCACTACTGCAGGGACTCATGTTTGCTGTGAACTAGGATAGGTGGCCCACTTCCAAAAGCAGTCTTTTCCCCTTTGGAAATGTGGATTCTTGTAGCCTCGGAGCTGTTTGCAAAACCCTAGGAAGGCCCAGCTTCTACTCACGGCAGGCACGCCCGGGGAGGAAACGAGTATGTTTCCCCAGAGAAACAGGCTGCTTGCAAGTGTCGAGCGGAGCTTCTCAGGTGCCCAGTGTGTCCCGTTTGTTTCCCTTCGCAGCTGACATCCTGCAGGTACTTATGCTGGGGGCTAACAAGGGTAGGTGGCTCTTCCGACAAAAGCAGCCTTTTCCTTTTGGAAGCTTGGATTGTAGTGTCTCAGGGGCTGCTTGCCAAACCTTGAAGTTGCCCAGGTTATAGCCTCCAGAGGTACGCTTGAGTAGCAAACGAGCACTTTCACCCGAGGAACAGGGTTCCTGTCACGCTGGAGGAGAGTTAATCCCGCAGACCTCGTTCCTCCTGGGAAAGTGCAAGGCCACCCTGAGCCTCAGGGTAGTGCCTAAGTTTCCACAGGGCAAGCTCTGCGTGCCTCGGTTTCCATGAGGTCTCCATCGTTGTTGTGCTTCAATGGAACGCGAGGATAGCTTTCAGGACTCCAAGCACTCTGACCTCCGCACCATTTCCCATGCTACCACACAGATCCCCCCACGTCTCCTCTCTGCCTGCTGAGCAACAAGCAGCCGTGTAGGCCCTTTGGAACACTTCTTGCATGCAGAACTCAAGGCGGCACACTGCTCTCTGTCTTCCTTTGGAAACCTAGGTGGTCGCAGCTTGCCCCAGCTCACGAAGACAGTCTGAGCCGGTTTCATGAGCTGGGGAACGGGGACTCAGTGAGGACCAGGGCCCTACCTGCACTCAGAAAATCACTCTGCTCAGCCTTCCATCCAGGAACTCAAACCGACTGGCTCGTTGGTTTAGCAGGACGTCTAAGTGAGGTCCAAGCTGAGCAAGAGCACAATTCCTCCTTTACCCTGCTAGGCCCCCGGAAGAGGTAGAGACAACTAGGCCTCGCTCAGGCCAGCCCTCCTTCAGGGATCTTGCCACAGTTCGAAGCCTGCACAGTAAAAGATACTTAGCGAAGTTGGCAGGGTTTCGCCATGCTCTCCCTCGGCAGCTCCACTACTGCAGGGACTCATGTTTGCTTTGAACTAGCATAGGTGTCCCTGCTTCCAAAAGCAGTCTTTTCCCCTTTGGAAATGTGGATTTTTGTAGCCTAGTAGCTGTTTGCGAAACCCTAGGAAGGCCCAGCTTCTACTCACTGCAGGCACGCCCGGGCAGGAAACGAGTATGTTTCCCCAGAGAAACAGGCTGCTTGCAAGTGTCGAGGGGAGCTTTTCAGTTGCCCAGTGTTTCCCGTTTGTTTCCCTTCGCAGCTCCCGTACTGCAGGTACTTATGCTGGGTGCTAACAAGGGTTGGTTGGCTCTGCCGACAAAAGCAGCCTTTTCCCTTTGGAAGCTTGGATTGTAGTGTCTCAGGGGCTGCTTGCCAAACCTTGAAGTTGCCCAGGTTATAGCCTCCGCAGGTACGCTTGCGTAGCAAACGAGCACTTTCTACCGATGAACAGGGTTCCTGTCACGCTGGAGGAGAGTTAATCCCGCAGACCTCGTTCCTCCTGGGAAAGCGCAAGTCCACCCTGAGCCTCAGGGTAGTGCCTAAGTTTCCAATGGGCAAGCTCTGCGTGCCTCGGTTTCCATGAGGTCTCCACCGTTGTTGTGCTTTAATGGAACGCGAGGATAGCTTTCAGGACTCCAAGCACTCTGACCTCCGCACCGTTTCCCATGCTACCACACGGATACCCCCACGTCTCCTCTCTGCCTGCTGAGCAACAAGCAGCCGTGTAGGCCCTTCAGAACACTTCTGCATGCAGAGCCCAAGGCGGCACCCTGCTCTTTGTCTTCCTTTGGAAACCTAGGTTGTCGCAGCTTACCCAGCTTACGAAGACAGTCTGAGCCGGCCTCATGAGCTGGGGAACGTGGACTCAGTGAGGACCAGGGCCCTACCTGCACTCAGAAAATCACTCTGCTCAGCCTTCCATCCAGGAGCTCACACCGACTGGCTCGTTGGTTTAGCAGGACGTCTAAGTGAGGTCCAAGCTGAGCAAAGAACACACTTCCTCCTTTACCCTGCTAGGCCCACGGAAGAGGTAGAGCCAACTAGGCCTCGCTCAGGCCAGCCCTCCTTCAGGGATCTTGCCACACTTCGAAGCCTGCACAGTAAAAGATATTTAGCGAAGTTGCCAGGGTTTCGCCATTCTCCCTCGGCAGCTCCACTACTGCAGGGACTCATGTTTGCTGTGAACTAGGATAGGTGGCCCACTTCAAAGAGCAGTCTTTTCCCCTTTGGAAAGGTGGATTCCTGTAGCCTAGGAGCTGTTTGCGAAACCATAGGAAGGCACAGCTTTTACTCACTGCAGGCACGCCCGGGGAGGAAACGAGTATGTTTCCCCAGAGAAACAGGCTGCTTGCAAGTGTCGAGGGGAGCTTCTCAGGTGCCCAGTGTGTCCCGTTTGTTTCCCTTCGCAGCTCCCGTACTGCAGGTACTTATGCTGGGTGCTAACAAGGGTTCGTTGGCTCTGCCGACAAAAGCAGCCTTTTCCCTTTGGAAGCTTGGATTGTAGTGTCTCAGGGGCTGCTTGCCAAAACTTGAAGTTGACCAGGTTATAGCCTCCGCAGGTACGCTTGCGTAGCAAACGAGCACTTTCACCCGATGAACAGCGTTCCTATCACGCTACAGGAGAGTTAATCCTGCAGACCTCGTTCCTCCTGGGAAAGCGCAAGGCCACCCTGAGCCTCAGGGTAGTGCCTAAGTTTGCTCCGTGCAAGCTCTGCGTGCCTCGGTTTCCATGAGGTCTCCACCGTTGTTGTGCTTCAGTGGAACGCGAGGATAGCTTTCAGGACTGCAAGCACTCTGGCCTCCGCACCGTTTCCCATGTTACCACACGGATCCCTCCCACGTCTCCTCTCTGCCTGCTGAGGAACAAGCAGCCGTGTAGGCCCTTCAGAACACTTCTTGCATGCAGAGCCCAAGGCGGGACACTGCTCTCTGTCTTCCTTTGGAAACCTAGGTTGTCGGAGCTTACCCAGCCCACGAAGACAGTCTGAGCCGGTTTCATGAGCTGGGGAACGGGGACTCAGTGAGGACCAGGGCCCTACCTGCACTCAGAAAATCACTCTGCTCAGCCTTCCATCCAGGAACTGACACCGGCTGTCTCGTTGGTTTAACAGGACGTCTAAGGGAAGTCCAAGCTGAGCAAGAGCACAATTCCTCCTTTACCCTGCTAGGCCCCCGGAAGAGGTAGAGACTACTAGGCCTCGCTCAGGCCATCCCTCCTTCAGGGATCTTGCCACAGTTCGAAGCCTGCACAGTAAAAGATACTTAGCGAAGTTGCCAGGGTTTCGCCATGCTCTACCTCGGCAGCTCCACTACTGTAGGGACTCATGTTTGCTGTGAACGAGGATAGGTGGCCCTGCTTCAAAAAGCAGTCTTTTCCCCATTGGAAATGTGGATTTTTGTAGCCTAGGAGCTGTTTGCGAAACCCTAGGAAGTCCCAGCTTCTACTCACTGCAGGCACGCCCGGGCAGGAAACGAGTATGTTTCCCCAGAGAAACAGGCTGCTTGCAAGTGTCGAGAAGAGCTTCTCAGGTGCCCAGTGTGTCCCGTTTGTTTCCCTTCGCAGCTCCCGTACTGCAGGTACTTATGCTGGGTGCTAACAAGAGTTGGTTGGCTCTGCCGACAAAAGCAGCCTTTTCCCTTTGGAAGCTTGGATTGTAGTGTCTCAGGGGCTGCTTGCCAAACCTTGAAGTTGCCCAGGTTATAGCCTCCGCAGGTACGCTTGCGTAGCAAACGAGCACTTTCTACCGAAGAACAGGGTTCCTGTCACGCTGGAGGAGAGTTAATCCCGCAGACCTCGTTCCTCCTGGGAAAGCGCAAGGCCACCCTGAGCCTCAGGGTAGTGCCTAAGTTTCCAACGGGCAAGCTCTGCGTGACTCGGTTTCCATGAGGTCTCCACCGTTGTTGTGCTTCAATGGAACGCGAGGATAGCTTTCAGGACTCCAAGCACTCTGACCTCCGCACCGTTTCCCATGCTACCACACGGATCCCCCCCACGTCTCCTCTCTGCCTGCTGAGCAACAAGCAGCCGTGTAGGCCCTTCAGAACCCTTCTTGCATGCAGAGCCCAAGGCGGCACACTGCTCTCTGTCTTCCTTTGGAAACCTAGGTTGTCGCAGCTTACCCAGCTCACCAAGACAGTCTGAGCCGGTCTCATGAGCTGGGGAACGTGGACTCAGTGAGGACCAGGGCCCTACCTGCACTCAGAAAATCACTCTGCTCAGCCTTCCATCCAGGAGCTCACACCGACTGGCTCGTTGGTTTAGCAGGACGTCTAAGTGAGGTCCAAGCTGAGCAAAGAACACACTTCCTCCTTTACCCTGCTAGGCCCACGGAAGAGGTAGAGCCAACTAGGCCTCGCTCAGGCCAGCCCTCCTTCAGGGATCTTGCCACAGTTCGAAGCCTGCACAGTAAAAGTTATTTAGCGAAGTTGCCAGGGTTTCGCCATGCTCTCCCTCGGCAGCTCCACTACTGCAGGGACTCATGTTTGCTGTGAACTAGGATAGGTGGCCCACTTCAAAAAGCAGTCTTTTCCCCTTTGGAAATGTGGATTCTTGTAGCCTCGGAGCTGTTTGCAAAACCCTAGGAAGGCCCAGCTTCTACTCACGGCAGGCACGCCCTGGGAGGAAACGAGTATGTTTCCCCAGAGAAACAGGCTGCTTGCAAGTGTCGAGCGGAGCTTCTCAGGTGCCCAGTGTGTCCCGTTTGTTTCCCTTCGCAGCTGACATCCTGCAGGTACTTATGCTGGGGGCTAACAAGGGTAGGTGGCTCTTCCGACAAAAGCAGCCTTTTCCTTTTGGAAGCTTGGATTGTAGTGTCTCAGGGGCTGCTTGCCAAACCTTGAAGTTGCCCAGGTTATAGCCTCCAGAGGTACGCTTGCGTAGCAAACGAGCACTTTCACCCGAGGAACAGGGTTCCTGTCACGCTGGAGGAGAGTTAATCCCGCAGACCTCGTTCCTCCTGGGAAAGCGCAAGGCCACCCTGAGCCTCAGGGTAGTGCCTAAGTTTCCACAGGGCAAGCTCTGCGTGCCTCGGTTTCCATGAGGTCTCCATCGTTGTTGTGCTTCAATGGAACGCGAGGATAGCTTTCAGGACTCCAAGCACTCTGACCTCCGCAGCATTTCCCATGCTACCACACAGATCCCCCCACGTCTCCTCTCTGCCTGCTGAGCAACAAGCAGCCGTGTAGGCCCTTCGGAACACTTCTTGCATGCAGAACCCAAGGCGGCACACTGCTCTCTGTCTTCCTTTGGAAACCTAGGTGGTCGCAGCTTGCCCCAGCTCACGAAGACAGTCTGAGCCGTTCTCATGAGCTGGGAGACGTGGACTCAGTGAGGACCAGGGCCCTACCTGCACTCAGAAAATCACTCTGCTCAGCCTTCCATCCAGGAGCTCACACCGACTGGCTCGTTGGTTTAGCAGGAGGTCTAAGTGAGGTCCAAGCTGAGCAAAGAACACACATCCTCCTTTACCCTGCTAGGCCCACGGAAGAGGAAGAGCCAACTAGGCCTCGCTCAGGCCAGCCCTCCTTCAGGGATCTTGCCACACTTCGAAGCCTGCACAGTAAAAGATATTAGCGAAGTTGCCAGGGTTTCACCATGCTCTCCCTCGGCAGCTCCACTACTGCAGGGACTCATGTTTGCTGTGAACTAGGATAGGTGGCCCACTTCAAAAAGCAGTCTTTTCCCCTTTGGAAAGGTGGATTCTTGTAGCCTCGGAGCTGTTTGCGAAACCCTAGGAAGGCCCAGCTTCTACTCACTGCAGGCACGCCCGGGCAGGAAACGAGTATGTTTCCCGAAAGAAACAGGCTGCTTGCAAGTGTCGAGGGGAGCTTCTCAGTTGCCCAGTGTTTCCCGTTTGTTTCCCTTCGCAGCTCCCGTACTGCAGGTACTTATGCTGGGTGCTAACAAGGGTTGGTTGGCTCTGCCGACAAAAGCAGCCTTTTCCCTTTGGAAGCTTGGATTGTAGTGTCTCAGGGGCTGCTTGCCAAACCTTGAAGTTGCCCAGGTTATAGCCTCCGCAGGTACGCTTGCGTAGCAAACGAGCACTTTCTACCGATGAACAGGGTTCCTGTCACGCTGGAGGAGAGTTAATCCCGCAGACCTCGTTCCTCCTGGGAAAGCGCAAGTCCACCCTGAGCCTCAGGGTAGTGCCTAAGTTTCCAACGGGCAAGCTCTGCGTGCCTCGGTTTCCATGAAGTCTCCACCGTTGTTGTGCTTTAATGGAACGCGAGGATAGCTTTCAGTACTCCAAGCACTCTGACCTCCGCACCGTTTCCCATGCTACCACACGGATTCCCCCCACGTCTCCTCTCTGCCTGCTGAGCAACAAGCAGCCGTGTAGGCCCTTCAGAACACTTCTGCATGCAGAGGCCAAGGCGGCACACTGCTCTCTGTCTTCCTTTGGAAACCTAGGTTGTCGCAGCTTACCCAGCTCACGAAGACAGTCTGAGCCGGTCTCATGAGCTGGGGAACGTGGACTCAGTAGGACCAGGGCCCTACCTGCACTCAGAAAATCACTCTGCTCAGCCTTCCATCCAGGAGCTCACACCGACTGGCTCGTTGGTTTAGCAGGAGGTCTAAGTGAGGTCCAAGCTGAGCAAAGAACACACTTCCTCCTTTACCCTGCTAGGCCCACGGAAGAGGTAGAGCCAACTAGGCCTCGCTCAGGCCAGCCCTCCTTCAGGGATCTTGCCACACTTCGAAGCCTGCACAGTAAAAGATACTTAGCGAAGTTGCCAGGGTTTCACCATGCTCTCCCTCGGCAGCTCCACTACTGCAGGGACTCATGTTTGCTGTGAACTAGGATAGGTGGCCCACTTCAAAAAGCAGTCTTTTCCCCTTTGGAAAGGTGGATTCTTGTAGCCTCGGAGCTGTTTGCGAAACCCTAGGAAGGCCCAGCTACTACTCACGGCAGGCACGCCCGGGGAGGAAACGAGTATGTTTCCCCAGAGAAACAGGCTGCTTGCAAGTGTCGAGGGGAGCTTCTCAGGTGCCCAGTGTGTCCCGTTTGTTTCCCTTCGCAGCTCCCGTACTGCAGGTACTTATGCTGGGTGCTAACAAGGGTTCGTTGGCTCTGCCGACAAAAGCAGCCTTTTCCCTTTGGAAGCTTGGATTGTAGTGTCTCAGGGGCTGCTTGCCAAAACTTGAAGTTGACCAGGTTATAGCCTCCGTAGGTACGCTTGCGTAGCAAACGAGCACTTTCACCCGATGAACAGCGTTCCTATCACGCTACAGGAGAGTTAATCCTGCAGACCTCGTTCCTCCTGGGAAAGCGCAAGGCCACCCTGAGCCTCAGGGTAGTGCCTAAGTTTGCTCCGTGCAAGCTCTGCGTGCCTCGGTTTCCATGAGGTCTCCACCGTTGTTGTGCTTCAGTGGAACGCGAGGATAGCTTTCAGGACTCCAAGCACTCTGGCCTCCGCACCGTTTCCCATGTTACCACACGGATCCCTCCCACGTCTCCTCTCTGCCTGCTGAGCAACAAGCAGCCGTGTAGGCCCTTCAGACCACTTCTTGCATGCAGAGCCCAAGGCGGCACACTGCTCTCTGTCTTCCTTTGGAAACCTAGGTTGTCGGAGCTTACCCAGCTCACGAAGACAGTCTGAGCCGGTTTCATGAGCTGGGGAACGGGGACTCAGTGAGGACCAGGGCCCTACCTGCACTCAGAAAATCACTCTGCTCAGCGTTCCATCCAGGAGCTCACACCGACTGGCTCGTTGGTTTAGCAGGACGTCTAAGTGAGGTCCAAGCTGAGCAAAGAACACACTTCCTCCTTTACCCTGCTAGGCCCACGGAAGAGGTAGAGCCAACTAGGCCTCGCTCAGGCCAGCCCTCCTTCAGGGATCTTGCCACACTTCGAAGCCTGCACAGTAAAAGATACTTAGCGAAGTTGCCAGGGTTTCACCATGCTCTCCCTCGGCAGCTCCACTACTGCAGGGACTCATGTTTGCTGTGAACTAGGATAGGTGGCCCACTTCAAAAAGCAGTCTTTTCCCCTTTGGAAAGGTGGATTCTTGTAGCCTCGGAGCTGTTTGCGAAACCCTAGGAAGGCCCAGCTACTACTCACGGCAGGCACGCCCGGGGAGGAAACGAGTATGTTTCCCCAGAGAAACAGGCTGCTTGCAAGTGTCGAGGGGAGCTTCTCAGGTGCCCAGTGTGTCCCGTTTGTTTCCCTTCGCAGCTCCCGTACTGCAGGTACTTATGCTGGGTGCTAACAAGAGTTGGTTGGCTCTGCCGACAAAAGCAGCCTTTTCCCTTTGGAAGCTTGGATTGTAGTGTCTCAGGGGCTGCTTGCCAAACCTTGAAGTTGCCCAGGTTATAGCCTCCGCAGGTACGCTTGCGTAGCAAACGAGCACTTTCTACCGAAGAACAGGGTTCCTGTCAAGCTGGAGGAGAGTTAATCCCGCAGACCTCCTTCCTCCTGGGAAAGCGCAAGGCCACCCTGAGCCTCAGGGTAGTGCCTAAGTTTCCAACGGGCAAGCTCTGCGTGCCTCGGTTTCCATGAGGTCTCCACCGTTGTTGTGCTTCAATGGAACGCGAGGATAGCTTTCAGGACTCCAAGCACTCTGACCTCCGCACCTTTTCCCATGCTACCACACGGATCCCCCCCACGTCTCCTCTCTGCCTGCTGAGCAACAAGCAGCCGTGTAGGCCCTTCAGAACCCTTCTTGCATGCAGAGCCCAAGGCGGCACACTGCTCTCTGTCTTCCTTTGGAAACCTAGGTTGTCGCAGCTTACCCAGCTCACCAAGACAGTCTGAGCCGCTCTCATGAGATGGGGAAAGTGGACTCAGTGAGGACCAGGGCCCTACCTGCACTCAGAAAATCACTCTGCTCAGCCTTCCATCCAGGAGCTCACACCGACTGGCTCGTTAGTTTAGCAGGACGTCTAAGTGAGGTCCAAGCTGAGCAAAGAGCACTCTTCCTCCTTTACCCTGCTAGGCCCACGGAAGAGGTAGAGCCAACTAGGCCTCGCTCAGACCAGGCCTCCTTCAGGGATCTTGCCACACTTCGAAGCCTGCACAGTAAAAGATACTTAGCGAAGTTGCCAGGGTTTCGCCATGCTCTCCCTCGGCAGCTCCACTACTGCAGGTACTCATGTTTGCTTTGAACTAGTATAGGTGTCCCTGCTTCCAAAAGCAGTCTTTTCCCCTTTGGAAATGTGGATTCTTGTAGCCTAGGAGCTGTTTGCGAAACCCTAGGAAGGCCCAGCTTCTACTCACTGCAGGCACGCCCGGGCAGGAAACGAGTATGTTTCCCCAGAGAAACAGGCTGCTTGCAAGTGTCGAGGGGAGCTTCTCAGGTGCCCAGTGTGTCCCGTTTGTTTCCCTTCGCAGCTCCCGTACTGCAGGTACTTATGCTGGGTGCTAACAAGGGTTGGTTGGCTCTGCCGACAAAAGCAGCCTTTTCCCTTTGGAAGCTTGGATTGTAGTGTCTCAGGGGCTGCTTGCCAAACCTTGAAGTTGCCCAGGTTATAGCCTCCGCAGGTACGCTTGCGTAGCAAACGAGCACTTTCACCCGATGAACAGCGTTCCTATCACGCTGCAGGAGAGTTAATCCTGCAGACCTCGTTCCTCCTGGGAAAGCGCAAGGCCACCGTGAGCCTCAGGGTAGTGCCTGAGTTTACTCCGGGCAAGCTCTGCGTGCCTCGGTTTCCATGAGGTCTCCACCTTTGTTGTGCCTCAATGGAAAGCGAGGATAGCTCTCAGGAATCCAAGCACTCTGGCCTCCGCACCGTTTCCCACGCTACAACACGGATCCCCCCCACGTCTCCTCTCTGCCTGCTGAGCAACAAGCAGCCGTGTAGGCCCTTCAGAACCCTTCTTGCATGCAGAGCCCAAGGCGGCACACTGCTCTCTGTCTTCCTTTGGAAACCTAGGTTGTTGCAGCTTGCCCCAGCTACGAAGACAGTCTGAGCCGGTCTCATGTGCTGAGGAACGTGAACTCAATGAGGAGCAGGGCCATACGTGCACTCAGAAAATCACTCTGCTCAGCCTTCCATCCAGGAGCTCACACCGACTGGCTCGTTGGTTTAGCAGGACGTCTAAGTGAGGTCCAAGCTGAGCAAGAGCACAATTCCTCCTTTACCCTGCTAGGCCCCCGGAAGAGGTAGAGCCAACTAGGCCTCACTCAGGCCATCCCTCCTTCAGGCATCTTGCCACAGTTTGAAGCCTGCACAGTAAAAGATACTTAGCGAAGTTGCCATGGTTTCGCCATGCTCTCCCTCGGCAGCTCCACTACTGCAGGGACTCATGTTTGCTGTGAACGAGGATAGGTGGCCCTGCTTCAAAAAGCAGTCTTTTCCCCTTTGGAAAGGTGGATTCTTGTAGCCTAGGAGCTGTTTGCGAAACCATAGGAAGGCCCAGCTTTTACTCACTGCAGGCACGCCCGGGGAGGAAACGAGTATGTTTCCCCAGAGAAACAGGCTGCTGGCAAGTGTCGAGGGGAGCTTCTCAGGTGCCCAGTGTGTCCGTTTGTTTCCCTTCGCAGCTCCCGTACTGCAGGTACTTATGCTGGGTGCTAACAAGGGTTCGTTGGCTCTGCCGACAAAAGCAGCCTTTTCCCTTTGGAAGCTTGGATTGTAGTGTCTCAGGGGCTGCTTGCCAAACCTTGAAGTTGACCAGGTTATAGCCTCCGCAGGTACGCTTGCGTAGCAAACGAGCACTTTCACCCGATGAACAGCGTTCCTATCACGCTGCAGGAGAGTTAATCCTGCAGACCTCGTTCCTCCTGGGAAAGCGCAAGGCCACCCTGAGCCTCAGGGTAGTGCCTAAGTTTGCTCCGTGCAAGCTCTGCGTGCCTCGGTTTCCATGAGGTCTCCACCGTGGTTGTGCCTCAATGGAACGCGAGGATAGCTTTCAGGACTCCAAGCACTCTGGCCTCCGCACCGTTTCCCATGCTACCACACGGATTCCCCCCACGTCTCCTCTCTGCCTGCTGAGCAACAAGCAGCCGTGTAGGCCCTTCAGAACACTGCTTGCATGCAGAGGCCAAGGCGGGACACTGCTCTCTGTCTTCCTTTGGAAACCTAGGTTGTCGGAGCTTACCCACCTCACGAAGACAGTCTGAGCCGGTTTCATGAGCTGGGGAACGTGGACTCAGTGAGGACCAGGGCCCTACCTGCACTCTGAAAATCACTCTGCTCAGCCTTCCATCCAGGAGCTCACACCGACTGGCTCGTTGGTTTAGCAGGACGTCTAAGTGAGGTCCAAGCTGAGCAAAGAGCACTCTTCCTCCTTTACCCTGCTAGGCCCACGGAAGAGGTAGAGCCAACTAGGCCTCGCTCAGACCAGGCCTCCTTCAGGGATCTTGCCACACTTCGAAGCCTGCACAGTAAAAGATACTTAGCGAAGTTGCCAGGGTTTCGCCATGCTCTCCCTCGGCAGCTCCACTACTGCAGGTACTCATGTTTGCTTTGAACTAGTATAGGTGTCCCTGCTTCCAAAAGCAGTCTTTTCCCCTTTGGAAATGTGGATTCTTGTAGCCTAGGAGCTGTTTGCGAAACCCTAGGAAGGCCCAGCTTCTACTCACTGCAGGCACGCCCGGGCAGGAAACGAGTATGTTTCCCCAGAGAAACAGGCTGCTTGCAAGTGTCGAGGGGAGCTTCTCAGGTGCCCAGTGTGTCCCGTTTGTTTCCCTTCGCAGCTCCCGTACTGCAGGTACTTATGCTGGGTGCTAACAAGGGTTGGTTGGCTCTGCCGACAAAAGCAGCCTTTTCCCTTTGGAAGCTTGGATTGTAGTGTCTCAGGGGCTGCTTGCCAAACCTGGAAGTTGCCCAGGTTATAGCCTCCGCAGGTACGCTTGCGTAGCAAACGAGCACTTTCACCCGATGAACAGCGTTCCTATCACGCTGGAGGAGAGTTAATCCTGCAGACCTCGTTCCTCCTGGGAAAGCGCAAGGCCACCGTGAGCCTCAGGGTAGTGCCTGAGTTTACTCCGGGCAAGCTCTGCGTGCCTCGGTTTCCATGAGGTCTCCACCTTTGTTGTGCCTCAATGGAACGCGAGGATAGCTCTCAGGAATCCAAGCACTCTGGCCTCCGCACCGTTTCCCATGCTACCACACGGATCCCCCCCACGTCTCCTCTCTGCCTGCTGAGCAACAAGCAGCCGTGTAGGCCCTTCAGAACCCTTCTTGCATGCAGAGCCCAAGGCGGCACACTGCTCTCTGTCTTCCTTTGGAAACCTAGGTTGTTGCAGCTTGCCCCAGCTACGAAGACAGTCTGAGCCGGTCTCATGTGCTGAGGAACGTGAACTCAATGAGGACCAGGGCCATACGTGCACTCATAAAATCACTCTGCTCAGCCTTCCATCCAGGAACTCACAGCGACTGGCTCGTTGGTTTAGCAGGACGTCTAAGTGAGGTCCAAGCTGAGCAAGAGCGCAATTCCCCCTTTACCCTGCTAGGCCCCCGGAAGAGGTAGAGCCAACTAGGCCTCGCTCAGGCCATCCCTCCTTCAGGGATCTTGCCACACTTCGAAGCCTGCACAGTAAAAGATACTTAGCGAAGTTGCCAGGGTTTCGCCATGCTCTCCCTCGGCAGCTCCACTACTGCAGGGACTCATGTTTGCTGTGAACGAGGATAGGTGGCCCTGCTTCAAAAAGCAGTCTTTTCCCCTTTGGAAATGTGGATTCTTTGAGCCTCGGAGTTGTTTGCGAAACCCTAGGAAGGCCCAGCTTCTACTCACTGCAGGCACGCCCGGGCAGGAAACGAGTATGTTTCCCCAGAGAAACAGGCTGCTTGCAAGTGTCGAGAAGAGCTTCTCAGGTGCCCAGTGTGTCCCGTTTGTTTCCCTTCGCAGCTCCCGTACTGCAGGTACTTATGCTGGGTGCTAAAAAGAGTTGGTTGGCTCTGCCGACAAAAGCAGCCTTTTCCCTTTGGAAGCTTGGATTGTAGTGTCTCAGGGGCTGCTTGCCAAACCTTGAAGTTGACCAGGTTATAGCCTCCGCAGGTACGCTTGAGTAGCAAACGAGCACTTTCACCCGAGGAACAGGGTTCCTGTCACGCTGGAGGAGAGTTAATCCCGCAGACCTCGTTCCTCCTGGGAAAGCGCAAGGCCACCCTGAGCCTCAGGGTAGTGCCTAAGTTTCCAACGGGCAAGCTCTGCGTGCCTCGGTTTCCATGAGGTCTCCACCGTTGTTGTGCTTCAATGGAACGCGAGGATAGCTTTCAGGACTCCAAGCACTCTGACCTCCGCACCGTTTCCCATGCTACCACACGGATCCCCCCCACGTCTCCTCTCTGCCTGCTGAGCAACAAGCAGCCGTGTAGGCCCTTCAGAACACTTCTTGCATGCAGAGCCCAAGGCGGCACACTGCTCTCTGTCTTCCTTTGGAAACCTAGGTTGTTCCAGCTTGCCCCAGCTACGAAGACAGTCTGAGCCGGTCTCATGTGCTGAGGAACGTGAACTCAATGAGGACCAGGGGCATACGTGCACTCAAAAAATCACTCTGCTCAGCCTTCCATCCAGGAGCTCACACCGACTGGCTCGTTGGTTTAGCAGGACGTCTAAGTGAGGCCCAAGCTGAGCAAAGAACACACTTCCTCCTTTACCCTGCTAGGCCCACGGAAGAGGTAGAGCCAACTAGGCCTCGCTCAGGCCAGCCCTCCTTCAGGGATCTTGCCACACTTCGAAGCCTGCACAGTAAAAGATATTTAGCGAAGTTGCCAGGGTTTCGCCATTCTCACTCGACAGCTCCACTACTGCAGGGACTCATGTTTGCTGTGAACTAGGATAGGTGGCCCACTTCAAAAAGCAGTCTTTTCCCCTTTGGAAATGTGGATTCTTTGAGCCTCGGAGCTGTTTGCGAAATCCTAGGAAGGCCCAGCTTCTACTCACGGCAGGCACGCCCGGGGAGGAAACGAGTATGTTTCCCCCAGAGAAACAGGCTGCTTGCAAGTGTAGAGGGGAGCTTCTCAGGTGCCCAGTGTGTCCGTTTGTTTCCCTTCGCAGCTCCCGTACTGCAGGTACTTATGCTGGGTGCTAACAAGGGTTCGTTGGCTCTGCCGACAAAAGCAGCCTTTTCCCTTTGGAAGCTTGGATTGTAGTGTCTCAGGGGCTGCTTGCCAAACCTTGAAGTTGACCAGGTTATAGCCTCCGCAGGTACGCTTGCGTAGCAAACGAGCACTTTCACCCGATGAACAGCGTTCCTATCACGCTGCAGGAGAGTTAATCCTGCAGACCTCGTTCCTCCTGGGAAAGCGCAAGGCCACCCTGAGCCTCAGGGTAGTGCCTAAGTTTCCAACGGGCAAGCTCTGCGTGCCTCGGTTTCCATGAGGTCTCCACCGTGGTTGTGCCTCAATGGAACGCGAGGATAGCTTTCAGGACTCCAAGCACTCTGGCCTCCGCACCGTTTCCCATGCTACCACACGGATTCCCCCCACGTCTCCTCTCTGCCTGCTGAGCAACAAGCAGCCGTGTAGGCCCTTCAGAACACTGCTTGCATGCAGAGACCAAGGCGGGACACTGCTCTCTGTCTTTCTTTGGAAACCTAGGTTGTCGGAGCTTACCCACCTCACGAAGACAGTCTGAGCCGGTTTCATGAGCTGGGGAACGGGGACTCAGTGAGGACCAGGGCCCTACCTGCACTCTGAAAATCACTCTGCTCAGCCTTCCATCCAGGAGCTCACACCGACTGGCTCGTTGGTTTAGCAGGACGTCTAAGTGAGGTCCAAGCTGAGCAAAGAGCACTCTTCCTCCTTTACCCTGCTAGGCCCACGGAAGAGGTAGAGCCAACTAGGCCTCGCTCAGACCAGGCCTCCTTCAGGGATCTTGCCACACTTCGAAGCCTGCACAGTAAAAGATACTTAGCGAAGTTGCCAGGGTTTCGCCATGCTCTCCCTCGGCAGCTCCACTACTGCAGGGACTCATGTTTGCTTTGAACTAGTATAGGTGTCCCTGCTTCCAAAAGCAGTCTTTTCCCCTTTGGAAATGTGGATTCTTGTAGCCTAGGAGCTGTTTGCGAAACCCTAGGAAGGCCCAGCTTTTACTCACTGCAGGCACGCCCGGGCAGGAAACGAGTATGTTTCCCCAGAGAAACAGGCTGCTTGCAAGTGTCGAGGGGAGCTTCTCAGGTGCCCAGTGTGTCCCGTTTGTTTCCCTTCGCAGCTCCCGTACTGCAGGTACTTATGCTGGGTGCTAACAAGGGTTGGTTGGCTCTGCCGACAAAAGCAGCCTTTTCCCTTTGGAAGCTTGGATTGTAGTGTCTCAGGGGCTGCTTGCCAAACCTTGAAGTTGACCAGGTTATAGCCTCCGCAGGTACGCTTGAGTAGCAAACGAGCACTTTCACCCGAGGAACAGGGTTCCTGTCACGCTGGAGGAGAGTTTAATCCCGCAGACCTCGTTCCTCCTGGGAAAGCGCAAGGCCACCCTGAGCCTCAGGGTAGTGCCTAAGTTTCCAACGGGCAAGCTCTGCGTGCCTCGGTTTCCATGAGGTCTCCACCGTTGTTGTGCTTCAGTGGAACGCGAGGATAGCTTTCAGGACTCCAAGCACTCTGACCTCCGCACCATTTCCAATGCTACCACACAGATCCCCCCACGTCTCCTCTCTGCCTGCTGAGCAACAAGCAGCCGTGTAGGCCCTTCAGAACCCTTCTTGCATGCAGAACCCAAGGCGGCACACTGCTCTCTATCTTCCTTTGGAAACCTAGGTGGTCGCAGCTTGTCCCAGCTCACGAAGACAGTCTGAGCCGTTCTCATGAGCTGGGAGACGTGGACTCAGTGAGGACCAGGGCCCTACCTGCACTCAGAAAATCACTCTGCTCAGCCTTCCATCCAGGAGCTCACACCGACTGGCTCGTTGGTTTAGCAGGACGTCTAAGTGAGGTCCAAGCTGAGCAAAGAACACACTTCCTCCTTTACCCTGCTAGGCCCACGGAAGAGGTAGAGCCAACTAGGCCTCGCTCAGGCCAGCCCTTCTTCAGGGATCTTGCCACACTTCGAAGCCTGCACAGTAAAAGATACTTAGCGAAGTTGCCAGGGTTTCACCATGCTCTCCCTCGGCAGCTCCACTACTGCAGGGACTCATGTTTGCTGTGAACTAGGATAGGTGGCCCACTTCAAAAAGCAGTCTTTTCCCCTTTGGAAAGGTGGATTCTTGTAGCCTAGGAGCTGTTTGCGAAACCATAGAAAGGCCCAGCTTTTACTCACTGCAGGCACGCCCGGGGAGGAAACGAGTATGTTTCCCCAGAGAAACAGGCTGCTTGCAAGTGTCGAGGGGAGCTTCTCAGGTGCCCAGTGTGTCCCGTTTGTTTCCCTTCGCAGCTCCCGTACTGCAGGTACTTATGCTGGGTGCTAACAAGGGTTCGTTGGCTCTGCCGACAAAAGCAGCCTTTTCCCTTTGGAAGCTTGGATTGTAGTGTCTCAGGGGCTGCTTGCCAAAACTTGAAGTTGCCCAGGTTATAGCCTCCGTAGGTACGCTTGTGTAGCAAACGAGCACTTTCACCCGATGAACAGCGTTCCTATCACGCTACAGGAGAGTTAATCCTGCAGACCTCGTTCCTCCTGGGAAAGCGCAAGGCCACCCTGAGCCTCAGGGTAGTGCCTAAGTTTCCACAGGGCAAGCTCTGCGTGCCTCGGTTTCCATGAGGTCTCCATCGTTGTTGTGCTTCAATGGAACGCGAGGATAGCTTTCAGGACTCCAAGCACTCTGACCTCCGCACCATTTCCCATGCTACCACACAGATCCCCCCACGTCTCCTCTCTGCCTGCTGAGCAACAAGCAGCCGTGTAGGCCCTTCAGAACCCTTCTTGCATGCAGAACCCAAGGCGGCACACTGCTCTCTGTCTTCCTTTGGAAACCTAGGTGGTCGCAGCTTGTCCCAGCTCACGAAGACAGTCTGAGCCGTTCTCATGAGCTGGGAGACGTGGACTCAGTGAGGACCAGGGCCCTACCTGCACTCAGAAAATCACTCTGCTCAGCCTTCCATCCAGGAGCTCACACCGACTGGCTCGTTGGTTTAGCAGGACGTCTAAGTGAGGTCCAAGCTGAGCAAAGAGCACTCTTCCTCCTTTACCCTGCTAGGCCCACGGAAGAGGTAGAGCTAACTAGGCCTTGATCAGACCAGGCCTCCTTCAGGGATCTTGCCACACTTCGAAGCCTGCACAGTAAAAGACACTTAGCGAAGTTGCCAGGGTTTCGCCATGCTCTCCCTCGGCAGCTCCACTACTGCAGGGACTCATGTTTGCTGTGAACTAGGATAGGTGGCCCTGCTTCAAAAAGCAGTCTTTTCCCCTTTGGAAATGTGGATTTTTGTAGCCTAGGAGCTGTTTGCGAAACCCTAGGAAGTCCCAGCTTCTACTCACTGCAGGCACGCCCGGGCAGGAAACGAGTATGTTTCCCCAGAGAAACAGGCTGCTTGCAAGTGTCGAGAAGAGCTTCTCAGGTGCCCAGTGTGTCCGTTTGTTTCCCTTCGCAGCTCCCGTACTGCAGGTACTTATGCTGGGTGCTAACAAGAGTTGGTTGGCTCTGCCGACAAAAGCAGCCTTTTCCCTTTGGAAGCTTGGATTGTAGTGTCTCAGGGGCTGCTTGCCAAAACTTGAAGTTGCCCAGGTTATAGCCTCCGCAGGTACGCTTGCGTAGCAATCGAGCACTTTCTACCGATGAACAGCGTTCCTATCACGCTACAGGAGAGTTAATCCTGCAGACCTCGTTCCTCCTGGGAAAGCGCAAGGCCACCCTGAGCCTCAGGGTAGTGCCTAAGTTTGCTCCGTGCAAGCTCTGCGTGCCTCGGTTTCCATGAGGTCTCCACCGTTGTTGTGCTTCAGTGGAACGCGAGGATAGCTTTCAGGACTGCAAGCACTCTGGCCTCCGCACCGTTTCCCATGTTACCACACGGATCCCTCCCACGTCTCCTCTCTGCCTGCTGAGGAACAAGCAGCCGTGTAGGCCCTTCAGAACACTTCTTGCATGCAGAGCCCAAGGCGGGACACTGCTCTCTGTCTTCCTTTGGAAACCTAGGTTGTCGGAGCTTACCCAGCTCACGAAGACAGTCTGAGCCGGTTTCATGAGCTGGGGAACGGGGACTCAGTGAGGACCAGGGCCCTTCCTGCACTCAGAAAATCACTCTGCTCAGCCTTCCATCCAGGAACTGACACCGGCTGTCTCGTTGGTTTAACAGGACGTCTAAGGGAAGTCCAAGCTGAGCAAGAGCACAATTCCTCCTTTACCCTGCTAGGCCCCCGGAAGAGGTAGAGACTACTAGGCCTCGCTCAGGCCATCCCTCCTTCAGGGATCTTGCCACAGTTCGAAGCCTGCACAGTAAAAGATACTTAGCGAAGTTGCCAGGGTTTCGCCATGCTCTACCTCGGCAGCTCCACTACTGTAGGGACTCATGTTTGCTGTGAACGAGGATAGGTGGCCCTGCTTCAAAAAGCAGTCTTTTCCCCATTCGAAATGTGGATTTTTGTAGCCTAGGAGCTGTTTGCGAAACCCTAGGAAGTCCCAGCTTCTACTCACTGCAGGCACGCCCGGGCAGGAAACGAGTATGTTTCCCCAGAGAAACAGGCTGCTTGCAAGTGTCGAGAAGAGCTTCTCAGGTGCCCAGTGTGTCCCGTTTGTTTCCCTTCGCAGCTCCCGTACTGCAGGTACTTATGCTGGGTGCTAACAAGAGTTGGTTGGCTCTGCCGACAAAAGCAGCCTTTTCCCTTTGGAAGCTTGGATTGTAGTGTCTCAGGGGCTGCTTGCCAAACCTTGAAGTTGCCCAGGTTATAGCCTCCGCAGGTATGCTTGCGTAGAAAACGAGCACTTTCTACCGAAGAACAGGGTTCCTGTCACGCTGGAGGAGAGTTAATCCCGCAGACCTCGTTCCTCCTGGGAAAGCGCAAGGCCACCCTGAGCCTCAGGGTAGTGCCTAAGTTTCCAACGGGCAAGCTCTGCGTGACTCGGTTTCCATGAGGTCTCCACCGTTGTTGTGCTTCAATGGAACGCGAGGATAGCTTTCAGGACTCCAAGCACTCTGACCTCCGCACCGTTTCCCATGCTACCACACGGATCCCCCCCACGTCTCCTCTCTGCCTGCTGAGCAACAAGCAGCCGTGTAGGCCCTTCAGAACCCTTCTTGCATGCAGAGCCCAAGGCGGCACACTGGTCTCTGTCTTCCTTTGGAAACCTAGGTTGTCGCAGCTTACCCAGCTCACCAAGACAGTCTGAGCCGGTCTCATGATCTGGGGAAAGTGGACTCAGTGAGGACCAGGGCCCTACCTGCACTCAGAAAATCACTCTGCTCAGCCTTCCATCCAGGAGCTCACACCGACTGGCTCGTTGGTTTAGCAGGACGTCTAAGTGAGGTCCAAGCTGAGCAAAGAACACACTTCCTCCTTTACCCTGCTAGGCCCACGGAAGAGGTAGAGCCAACTAGGCCTCGCTCAGGCCAGCCCTCCTTCAGGGATCTTGCCACAGTTCGAAGCCTGCACAGTAAAAGTTATTTAGCGAAGTTGCCAGGGTTTCGCCATGCTCTCCCTCGGCAGCTCCACTACTGCAGGGACTCATGTTTGCTGTGAACTAGGATAGGTGGCCCACTTCCAAAAGCAGTCTTTTCCCCTTTGGAAATGTGGATTCTTGTAGCCTCGGAGCTGTTTGCAAAACCCTAGGAAGGCCCAGCTTCTACTCACGGCAGGCACGCCCTGGGAGGAAACGAGTATGTTTCCCCAGAGAAACAGGCTGCTTGCAAGTGTCGAGCGGAGCTTCTCAGGTGCCCAGTGTGTCCCGTTTGTTTCCCTTCGCAGCTGACATCCTGCAGGTACTTATGCTGGGGGCTAACAAGGGTAGGTGGCTCTTCCGACAAAAGCAGCCTTTTCCTTTTCGAAGCTTGGATTGTAGTGTCTCAGGGGCTGCTTGCCAAACCTTGAAGTTGCCCAGGTTATAGCCTCCAGAGGTACGCTTGAGTAGCAAACGAGCACTTTCACCCGAGGAACAGGGTTCCTGTCACGCTGGAGGAGAGTTAATCCCGCAGACCTCGTTCCTCCTGGGAAAGCGCAAGGCCACCCTGAGCCTCAGGGTAGTGCCTAAGTTTCCACAGGGCAAGCTCTGCGTGCCTCGGTTTCCATGAGGTCTCCATCGTTGTTGTGCTTCAATGGAACGCGAGGATAGCTTTCAGGACTCCAAGCACTCTGACCTCCGCACCATTTCCCATGCTACCACACAGATCCCCCCACGTCTCCTCTCTGCCTGCTGAGCAACAAGCAGCCGTGTAGGCCCTTCGGAACACTTCTTGCATGCAGAACCCAAGGCGGCACACTGCTCTCTGTCTTCCTTTGGAAACCTAGGTGGTCGCAGCTTGCCCCAGCTCACGAAGACAGTCTGAGCCGTTCTCATGAGCTGGGAGACGTGGACTCAGTGAGGACCAGGGCCCTACCTGCACTCAGAAAATCACTCTGCTCAGCCTTCCATCCAGGAGCTCACACCGACTGGCTCGTTGGTTTAGCAGGAGGTCTAAGTGAGGTCCAAGCTGAGCAAAGAACACACATCCTCCTTTACCCTGCTAGGCCCACGGAAGAGGAAGAGCCAACTAGGCCTCGCTCAGGCCAGCCCTCCTTCAGGGATCTTGCCACACTTCGAAGCCTGCACAGTAAAAGATATTAGCGAAGTTGCCAGGGTTTCACCATGCTCTCCCTCGGCAGCTCCACTACTGCAGGGACTCATGTTTGCTGTGAACTAGGATAGGTGGCCCACTTCAAAAAGCAGTCTTTTCCCCTTTGGAAAGGTGGATTCTTGTAGCCTCGGAGCTGTTTGCGAAACCCTAGGAAGGCCCAGCTTCTACTCACTGCAGGCACGCCCGGGCAGGAAACGAGTATGTTTCCCGAAAGAAACAGGCTGCTTGCAAGTGTCGAGGGGAGCTTCTCAGTTGCCCAGTGTTTCCCGTTTGTTTCCCTTCGCAGCTCCCGTACTGCAGGTACTTATGCTGGGTGCTAACAAGGGTTGGTTGGCTCTGCCGACAAAAGCAGCCTTTTCCCTTTGGAAGCTTGGATTGTAGTGTCTCAGGGGCTGCTTGCCAAACCTTGAAGTTGCCCAGGTTATAGCCTCCGCAGGTACGCTTGCGTAGCAAACGAGCACTTTCTACCGATGAACAGGGTTCCTGTCACGCTGGAGGAGAGTTAATCCCGCAGACCTCGTTCCTCCTGGGAAAGCGCAAGTCCACCCTGAGCCTCAGGGTAGTGCCTAAGTTTCCAACGGGCAAGCTCTGCGTGCCTCGGTTTCCATGAAGTCTCCATCGTTGTTGTGCTTTAATGGAACGCGAGGATAGCTTTCAGTACTCCAAGCACTCTGACCTCCGCACCGTTTCCCATGCTACCACACGGATCCCCCCCACGTCTCCTCTCTGCCTGCTGAGCAACAAGCAGCCGTGTAGGCCCTTCAGAACACTTCTGCATGCAGAGCCCAAGGCGGCACACTGCTCTCTGTCTTCCTTTGGAAACCTAGGTTGTCGCAGCTTACCCAGCTCACCAAGACAGTCTGAGCCGGTCTCATGAGCTGGGGAACGTGGACTCAGTGAGGACCAGGACCCTACCTGCACTCAGAAAATCACTCTGCTCAGCCTTCCATCCAGGAGCTCACACCGACTGGCTCGTTGGTTTAGCAGGACGTCTAAGTGAGGTCCAAGCTGAGCAAAGAACACACTTCCTCCTTTACCCTGCTAGGCCCACGGAAGAGGTAGAGCCAACTAGGCCTCGCTCAGACCAGCCCTCCTTCAGGGATCTTGCCACACTTCGAAGCCTGCACAGTAAAAGATATTTAGCGAAGTTGCCAGGGTTTCGCCATTCTCCCTCGGCAGCTCCACTACTGCAGGGACTCATGTTTGCTGTGAACTAGGATAGGTGGCCCACTTCAAAGAGCAGTCTTTTCCCCTTTGGAAAGGTGGATTCTTGTAGCCTAGGAGCTGTTTGCGAAACCATAGGAAGGCCCAGCTTTTACTCACTGCAGGCACGCCCGGGGAGGAAACGAGTATGTTTCCCCAGAGAAACAGGCTGCTGGCAAGTGTCGAGGGGAGCTTCTCAGGTGCCCAGTGTGTCCGTTTGTTTCCCTTCGCAGCTCCCGTACTGCAGGTACTTATGCTGGGTGCTAACAAGGGTTCGTTGGCTCTGCCGACAAAAGCAGCCTTTTCCCTTTGGAAGCTTGGATTGTAGTGTCTCAGGGGCTGCTTGCCAAACCTTGAAGTTGACCAGGTTATAGCCTCCGCAGGTACGCTTGCGTAGCAAACGAGCACTTTCACCCGATGAACAGCGTTCCTATCACGCTGCAGGAGAGTTAATCCTGCAGACCTCGTTCCTCCTGGGAAAGCGCAAGGCCACCCTGAGCCTCAGGGTAGTGCCTAAGTTTGCTCCGTGCAAGCTCTGCGTGCCTCGGTTTCCATGAGGTCTCCACCGTGGTTGTGCCTCAATGGAACGCGAGGATAGCTTTCAGGACTCCAAGCACTCTGGCCTCCGCACCGTTTCCCATGCTACCACACGGATTCCCCCCACGTCTCCTCTCTGCCTGCTGAGCAACAAGCAGCCGTGTAGGCCCTTCAGAACACTGCTTGCATGCAGAGACCAAGGCGGGACACTGCTCTCTGTCTTCCTTTGGAAACCTAGGTTGTCGGAGCTTACCCACCTCACGAAGACAATCTGAGCCGGTTTCATGAGCTGGGGAACGTGGACTCAGTGAGGACCAGGGCCCTACCTGCACTCTGAAAATCACTCTGCTCAGCCTTCCATCCAGGAGCTCACACCGACTGGCTCGTTGGTTTAGCAGGACGTCTAAGTGAGGTCCAAGCTGAGCAAAGAGCACTCTTCCTCCTTTACCCTGCTAGGCCCACGGAAGAGGTAGAGCCAACTAGGCCTCGCTCAGACCAGGCCTCCTTCAGGGATCTTGCCACACTTCGAAGCCTGCACAGTAAAAGATACTTAGCGAAGTTGCCAGGGTTTCGCCATGCTCTCCCTCGGCAGCTCCACTACTGCAGGTACTCATGTTTGCTTTGAACTAGTATAGGTGTCCCTGCTTCCAAAAGCAGTCTTTTCCCCTTTGGAAATGTGGATTCTTGTAGCCTAGGAGCTGTTTGCGAAACCCTAGGAAGGCCCAGCTTCTACTCACTGCAGGCACGCCCGGGCAGGAAACGAGTATGTTTCCCCAGAGAAACAGGCTGCTTGCAAGTGTCGAGGGGAGCTTCTCAGGTGCCCAGTGTGTCCCGTTTGTTTCCCTTCGCAGCTCCCGTACTGCAGGTACTTATGCTGGGTGCTAACAAGGGTTGGTTGGCTCTGCCGACAAAAGCAGCCTTTTCCCTTTGGAAGCTTGGATTGTAGTGTCTCAGGGGCTGCTTGCCAAACCTTGAAGTTGCCCAGGTTATAGCCTCCGCAGGTACGCTTGCGTAGCAAACGAACACTTTCTACCGAAGAACAGGGTTCCTGTCACGCTGGAGGAGAGTTAATCCCGCAGACCTCGTTCCTCCTGGGAAAGCGCAAGGCCACCCTGAGCCTCAGGGTAGTGCCTAAGTTTCCAATGGGCAAGCTCTGCGTGCCTCGGTTTCCATGAGGTCTCCACCGTTGTTGTGCTTCAATGGAACGCGAGGATAGCTTTCAGGACTCCAAGCACTCTGACCTCCGCACCTTTTCCCATGCTACCACACGGATCCCCCGCACGTCTCCTCTCTGCCTGCTGAGCAACAAGCAGGCGTGTAGGCCCTTCAGAACACTTCTTGCATGCAGAGCCCAAGGCGGCACACTGCTCTCTGTCTTCCTTTGGAAACCTAGGTTGTCGCAGCTTACCCAGCTCACCAAGACAGTCTGAGCCGCTCTCATGAGCTGGGGAAAGTGGACTCAGTGAGGACCAGGGCCCTACCTGCACTCAGAAAATCACTCTGCTCAGCCTTCCATCCAGGAGCTCACACCGACTGGCTCGTTGGTTTAGCAGGACGTCTAAGTGAGGTCCAAGCTGAGCAAAGAACACACTTCCTCCTTTACCCTGCTAGGCCCACGGAAGAGGTAGAGCCAACTAGGCCTCGCTCAGGCCAGCCCTCCTTCAGGGATCTTGCCACAGTTCGAAGCCTGCACAGTAAAAGTTATTTAGCGAAGTTGCCAGGGTTTCGCCATGCTCTCCCTCGGCAGCTCCACTACTGCAGGGACTCATGTTTGCTGTGAACTAGGATAGGTGGCCCACTTCCAAAAGCAGTCTTTTCCCCTTTGGAAATGTGGATTCTTGTAGCCTCGGAGCTGTTTGCAAAACCCTAGGAAGGCCCAGCTTCTACTCACGGCAGGCACGCCCGGGGAGGAAACGAGTATGTTTCCCCAGAGAAACAGGCTGCTTGCAAGTGTCGAGGGGAGCTTCTCAGGTGCCCAGTGTTTCCCGTTTGTTTCCCTTCGCAGCTCCCGTACTGCAGGTACTTATGCTGGGTGCTAACAAGGCTTGGTTGGCTCTGCCGACAAAAGCAGCCTTTTCCCTTTGGAAGCTTGGATTGTAGTGTCTCTGGGGCTGCTTGCCAAACCTTGAAGTTGCCCAGGTTATAGCCTCCGCAGGTACGCTTGCGTAGCAAACGAGCACTTTCACCCGATGAACAGCGTTCCTATCACGCTACAGGAGAGTTAATCCTGCAGACCTCGTTCCTCCTGGGAAAGCGCAAGTCCACCCTGAGCCTCAGGGTAGTGCCTAAGTTTCCAACGGGCAAGCTCTGCGTGCCTCGGTTTCCATGAGGTCTCCACCGTTGTTGTGCTTTAATGGAACGCGAGGATAGCTTTCAGGACTCCAAGCACTCTGACCTCCGCACCGTTTCCCATGCTACCACACGGATCCCCCCCACGTCTCCTCTCTGCCTGCTGAGCAACAAGCAGCCGTGTAGGCCCTTCGGAACACTTCTGCATGAAGAGCCCAAGGCGGCACACTGCTCTCTGTCTTCCTTTGGAAACCTAGGTTGTCGCAGCTTACCCAGCTCACGAAGACAGTCTGAGCCGGTCTCATGAGCTGGGGAACGTGGACTCAGTGAGGACCAGGGCCCTACCTGCACTCAGAAAATCACTCTGCTCAGCCTTCCATCCAGGAGCTCACACCGACTGGCTCGTTGGTTTAGCAGGACGTCTAAGTGAGGTCCAAGCTGAGCAAAGAACACACTTCCTCCTTTACCCTGCTAGGCCCACGGAAGAGGTAGAGCCAACTAGGCCTCGCTCAGGCCAGCCCTCCTTCAGGGATCTTGCCACACTTCGAAGCCTGCACAGTAAAAGATACTTAGCGAAGTTGCCAGGGTTTCACCATGCTCTCCCTCGGCAGCTCCACTACTGCAGGGACTCATGTTTGCTGTGAACTAGGATAGGTGGCCCACTTCAAAAAGCAGTCTTTTCCCCTTTGGAAAGGTGGATTCTTGTAGCCTAGGAGCTGTTTGCGAAACCATAGAAAGGCCCAGCTTTTACTCACTGCAGGCACGCCCGGGGAGGAAACGAGTATGTTTCCCCAGAGAAACAGGCTGCTTGCAAGTGTCGAGGGGAGCTTCTCAGGTGCCCAGTGTGTCCCGTTTGTTTCCCTTCGCAGCTCCCGTACTGCAGGTACTTATGCTGGGTGCTAACAAGGGTTCGTTGGCTCTGCCGACAAAAGCAGCCTTTTCCCTTTGGAAGCTTGGATTGTAGTGTCTCAGGGGCTGCTTGCCAAAACTTGAAGTTGCCCAGGTTATAGCCTCCGTAGGTACGCTTGTGTAGCAAACGAGCACTTTCACCCGATGAACAGCGTTCCTATCACGCTACAGGAGAGTTAATCCTGCAGACCTCGTTCCTCCTGGGAAAGCGCAAGGCCACCCTGAGCCTCAGGGTAGTGCCTAAGTTTCCACAGGGCAAGCTCTGCGTGCCTCGGTTTCCATGAGGTCTCCATCGTTGTTGTGCTTCAATGGAACGCGAGGATAGCTTTCAGGACTCCAAGCACTCTGACCTCCGCACCATTTCCCATGCTACCACACAGATCCCCCCACGTCTCCTCTCTGCCTGCTGAGCAACAAGCAGCCGTGTAGGCCCTTCAGAACCCTTCTTGCATGCAGAACCCAAGGCGGCACACTGCTCTCTGTCTTCCTTTGGAAACCTAGGTGGTCGCAGCTTGTCCCAGCTCACGAAGACAGTCTGAGCCGTTCTCATGAGCTGGGAGACGTGGACTCAGTGAGGACCAGGGCCCTACCTGCACTCAGAAAATCACTCTGCTCAGCCTTCCATCCAGGAGCTCACACCGACTGGCTCGTTGGTTTAGCAGGACGTCTAAGTGAGGTCCAAGCTGAGCAAAGAGCACTCTTCCTCCTTTACCCTGCTAGGCCCACGGAAGAGGTAGAGCTAACTAGGCCTTGATCAGACCAGGCCTCCTTCAGGGATCTTGCCACACTTCGAAGCCTGCACAGTAAAAGACACTTAGCGAAGTTGCCAGGGTTTCGCCATGCTCTCCCTCGGCAGCTCCACTACTGCAGGGACTCATGTTTGCTGTGAACTAGGATAGGTGGCCCTGCTTCAAAAAGCAGTCTTTTCCCCTTTGGAAATGTGGATTTTTGTAGCCTAGGAGCTGTTTGCGAAACCCTAGGAAGTCCCAGCTTCTACTCACTGCAGGCACGCCCGGGCAGGAAACGAGTATGTTTCCCCAGAGAAACAGGCTGCTTGCAAGTGTCGAGAAGAGCTTCTCAGGTGCCCAGTGTGTCCGTTTGTTTCCCTTCGCAGCTCCCGTACTGCAGGTACTTATGCTGGGTGCTAACAAGAGTTGGTTGGCTCTGCCGACAAAAGCAGCCTTTTCCCTTTGGAAGCTTGGATTGTAGTGTCTCAGGGGCTGCTTGCCAAACCTTGAAGTTGCCCAGGTTATAGCCTCCGCAGGTACGCTTGCGTAGCAATCGAGCACTTTCTACCGAAGAACAGGGTTCCTGTCACGCTGGAGGAGAGTTAATCCCGCAGACCTCGTTCCTCCTGGGAAAGCGCAAGGCCACCCTGAGCCTCAGGGTAGTGCCTAAGTTTCCAACGGGCAAGCTCTGCGTGACTCGGTTTCCATGAGGTCTCCACCGTTGTTGTGCTTCAATGGAACGCGAGGATAGCTTTCAGGACTCCAAGCACTCTGGCCTCCGCACCGTTTCCCATGCTACCACACGGATTCCCCCCACGTCTCCTCTCTGCCTGCTGAGCAACAAGCAGCCGTGTAGGCCCTTCAGAACACTGCTTGCATGCAGAGACCAAGGCGGGACACTGCTCTCTGTCTTCCTTTGGAAACCTAGGTTGTCGGAGCTTACCCACCTCACGAAGACAATCTGAGCCGGTTTCATGAGCTGGGGAACGTGGACTCAGTGAGGACCAGGGCCCTACCTGCACTCTGAAAATCACTCTGCTCAGCCTTCCATCCAGGAGCTCACACCGACTGGCTCGTTGGTTTAGCAGGACGTCTAAGTGAGGTCCAAGCTGAGCAAAGAGCACTCTTCCTCCTTTACCCTGCTAGGCCCACGGAAGAGGTAGAGCCAACTAGGCCTCGCTCAGACCAGGCCTCCTTCAGGGATCTTGCCACACTTCGAAGCCTGCACAGTAAAAGATACTTAGCGAAGTTGCCAGGGTTTCGCCATGCTCTCCCTCGGCAGCTCCACTACTGCAGGGACTCATGTTTGCTTTGAACTAGTATAGGTGTCCCTGCTTCCAAAAGCAGTCTTTTCCCCTTTGGAAATGTGGATTCTTGTAGCCTAGGAGCTGTTTGCGAAACCCTAGGAAGGCCCAGCTTCTACTCACTGCAGGCACGCCCGGGGAGGAAACGAGTATGTTTCCCCAGAGAAACAGGCTGCTTGCAAGTGTCGAGGGGAGTTTCTCAGGTGCCCAGTGTGTCCCGTTTGTTTCCCTTCGCAGCTCCCGTACTGCAGGTACTTATGCTGGGTGCTAACAAGGGTTGGTTGGCTCTGCCGACAAAAGCAGCCTTTTCCCTTTGGAAGCTTGGATTGTAGTGTCTCAGGGGCTGCTTGCCAAACCTTGAAGTTGCCCAGGTTATAGCCTCCGCAGGTACGCTTGCGTAGCAAACGAGCACTTTCTACCGAAGAACAGGGTTCCTGTCACGCTGGAGGAGAGTTAATCCCGCAGACCTCGTTCCTCCTGGGAAAGCGCAAGGCCACCCTGAGCCTCAGGGTAGTGCCTAAGTTTCCAATGGGCAAGCTCTGCGTGCCTCGGTTTCCATGAGGTCTCCACCGTTGTTGTGCTTCAATGGAACGCGAGGATAGCTTTCAGGACTCCAAGCACTCTGACCTCCGCACCATTTCCCATGCTACCACACGGATCCCCCGCACGTCTCCTCTCTGCCTGCTGAGCAACAAGCAGCCGTGTAGGCCCTTCAGAACACTTCTTGCATGCAGAGCCCAAGGCGGCACACTGCTCTCTGTCTTCCTTTGGAAACCTAGGTTGTCGCAGCTTACCCAGCTCACCAAGACAGTCTGAGCCGCTCTCATGAGCTGGGGAAAGTGGACTCAGTGAGGACCAGGGCCCTACCTGCACTCAGAAAATCACTCTGCTCAGCCTTCCATCCAGGAGCTCACACCGACTGGCTCGTTGGTTTAGCAGGACGTCTAAGTGAGGTCCAAGCTGAGCAAAGAACACACTTCCTCCTTTACCCTGCTAGGCCCACGGAAGAGGTAGAGCCAACTAGGCCTCGCTCAGGCCAGCCCTCCTTCAGGGATCTTGCCACAGTTCGAAGCCTGCACAGTAAAAGTTATTTAGCGAAGTTGCCAGGGTTTCGCCATGCTCTCCCTCGGCAGCTCCACTACTGCAGGGACTCATGTTTGCTGTGAACTAGGATAGGTGGCCCACTTCCAAAAGCAGTCTTTTCCCCTTTGGAAATGTGGATTCTTGTAGCCTCGGAGCTGTTTGCAAAACCCTAGGAAGGCCCAGCTTCTACTCACGGCAGGCACGCCCGGGGAGGAAACGAGTATGTTTCCCCAGAGAAACAGGCTGCTTGCAAGTGTCGAGGGGAGCTTCTCAGGTGCCCAGTGTTTCCCGTTTGTTTCCCTTCGCAGCTCCCGTACTGCAGGTACTTATGCTGGGTGCTAACAAGGCTTGGTTGGCTCTGCCGACAAAAGCAGCCTTTTCCCTTTGGAAGCTTGGATTGTAGTGTCTCAGGGGCTGCTTGCCAAACCTTGAAGTTGCCCAGGTTATAGCCTCCGCAGGTACGCTTGCGTAGCAAACGAGCACTTTCTACCGATGAACAGGGTTCCTGTCACGCTGGAGGAGAGTTAATCCCGCAGACCTCGTTCCTCCTGGGAAAGCGCAAGTCCACCCTGAGCCTCAGGGTAGTGCCTAAGTTTCCAACGGGCAAGCTCTGCGTGCCTCGGTTTCCATGAGGTCTCCACCGTTGTTGTGCTTTAATGGAACGCGAGGATAGCTTTCAGGACTCCAAGCACTCTGACCTCCGCACCGTTTCCCATGCTACCACACGGATCCCCCCCACGTCTCCTCTCTGCCTGCTGAGCAACAAGCAGCCGTGTAGGCCCTTCGGAACACTTCTGCATGAAGAGCCCAAGGCGGCACACTGCTCTCTGTCTTCCTTTGGAAACCTAGGTTGTCGCAGCTTACCCAGCTCACGAAGACAGTCTGAGCCGGTCTCATGAGCTGGGGAACGTGGACTCAGTGAGGACCAGGGCCCTACCTGCACTCAGAAAATCACTCTGCTCAGCCTTCCATCCAGGAGCTCACACCGACTGGCTCGTTGGTTTAGCAGGACGTCTAAGTGAGGTCCAAGCTGAGCAAAGAACACACTTCCTCCTTTACCCTGCTAGGCCCACGGAAGAGGTAGAGCCAACTAGGCCTCGCTCAGGCCAGCCCTCCTTCAGGGATCTTGCCACACTTCGAAGCCTGCACAGTAAAAGATACTTAGCGAAGTTGCCAGGGTTTCACCATGCTCTCCCTCGGCAGCTCCACTACTGCAGGGACTCATGTTTGCTGTGAACTAGGATAGGTGGCCCACTTCAAAAAGCAGTCTTTTCCCCTTTGGAAAGGTGGATTCTTGTAGCCTAGGAGCTGTTTGCGAAACCATAGAAAGGCCCAGCTTTTACTCACTGCAGGCACGCCCGGGGAGGAAACGAGTATGTTTCCCCAGAGAAACAGGCTGCTTGCAAGTGTCGAGGGGAGCTTCTCAGGTGCCCAGTGTGTCCCGTTTGTTTCCCTTCGCAGCTCCCGTACTGCAGGTACTTATGCTGGGTGCTAACAAGGGTTCGTTGGCTCTGCCGACAAAAGCAGCCTTTTCCCTTTGGAAGCTTGGATTGTAGTGTCTCAGGGGCTGCTTGCCAAAACTTGAAGTTGCCCAGGTTATAGCCTCCGTAGGTACGCTTGTGTAGCAAACGAGCACTTTCACCCGATGAACAGCGTTCCTATCACGCTACAGGAGAGTTAATCCTGCAGACCTCGTTCCTCCTGGGAAAGCGCAAGGCCACCCTGAGCCTCAGGGTAGTGCCTAAGTTTCCACAGGGCAAGCTCTGCGTGCCTCGGTTTCCATGAGGTCTCCATCGTTGTTGTGCTTCAATGGAACGCGAGGATAGCTTTCAGGACTCCAAGCACTCTGACCTCCGCACCATTTCCCATGCTACCACACAGATCCCCCCACGTCTCCTCTCTGCCTGCTGAGCAACAAGCAGCCGTGTAGGCCCTTCAGAACCCTTCTTGCATGCAGAACCCAAGGCGGCACACTGCTCTCTGTCTTCCTTTGGAAACCTAGGTGGTCGCAGCTTGTCCCAGCTCACGAAGACAGTCTGAGCCGTTCTCATGAGCTGGGAGACGTGGACTCAGTGAGGACCAGGGCCCTACCTGCACTCAGAAAATCACTCTGCTCAGCCTTCCATCCAGGAGCTCACACCGACTGGCTCGTTGGTTTAGCAGGACGTCTAAGTGAGGTCCAAGCTGAGCAAAGAGCACTCTTCCTCCTTTACCCTGCTAGGCCCACGGAAGAGGTAGAGCTAACTAGGCCTTGATCAGACCAGGCCTCCTTCAGGGATCTTGCCACACTTCGAAGCCTGCACAGTAAAAGACACTTAGTGAAGTTGCCAGGGTTTCGCCATGCTCTCCCTCGGCAGCTCCACTACTGCAGGGACTCATGTTTGCTGTGAACTAGGATAGGTGGCCCTGCTTCAAAAAGCAGTCTTTTCCCCTTTGGAAATGTGGATTTTTGTAGCATAGGAGCTGTTTGCGAAACCCTAGGAAGTCCCAGCTTCTACTCACTGCAGGCACGCCCGGGCAGGAAACGAGTATGTTTCCCCAGAGAAACAGGCTGCTTGCAAGTGTCGAGAAGAGCTTCTCAGGTGCCCAGTGTGTCCGTTTGTTTCCCTTCGCAGCTCCCGTACTGCAGGTACTTATGCTGGGTGCTAACAAGAGTTGGTTGGCTCTGCCGACAAAAGCAGCCTTTTCCCTTTGGAAGCTTGGATTGTAGTGTCTCAGGGGCTGCTTGCCAAACCTTGAAGTTGCCCAGGTTATAGCCTCCGTAGGTACGCTTGCGTAGCAATCGAGCACTTTCTACCGAAGAACAGGGTTCCTGTCACGCTGGAGGAGAGTTAATCCCGCAGACCTCGTTCCTCCTGGGAAAGCGCAAGGCCACCCTGAGCCTCAGGGTAGTGCCTAAGTTTCCAACGGGCAAGCTCTGCGTGACTCGGTTTCCATGAGGTCTCCACCGTTGTTGTGCTTCAATGGAACGCGAGGATAGCTTTCAGGACTCCAAGCACTCTGACCTCCGCACCATTTCCCATGCTACCACACAGATCCCCCCACGTCTCCTCTCTGCCTGCTGAGCAACAAGCAGCCGTGTAGGCCCTTCGGAACACTTCTTGCATGCAGAACCCAAGGCGGCACACTGCTCTCTGTCTTCCTTTGGAAACCTAGGTGGTCGCAGCTTGCCCCAGCTCACGAAGACAGTCTGAGCCGTTCTCATGAGCTGGGAGACGTGGACTCAGTGAGGACCAGGGCCCTACCTGCACTCAGAAAATCACTCTGCTCAGCGTTCCATCCAGGAGCTCACACCGACTGGCTCGTTGGTTTAGCAGGACGTCTAAGTGAGGTCCAAGCTGAGCAAAGAGCACACTTCCTCCTTTACCCTGCTAGGCCCACGGAAGAGGTAGGGCCAACTAGGCCTCGCTCAGGCCAGCCCTCCTTCAGGGATCTTGCCACAGTTCGAAGCCTGCACAGTAAAAGTTATTTAGCGAAGTTGCCAGGGTTTCGCCATGCTCTCCCTCGGCAGCTCCACTACTGCAGGGACTCATGTTTGCTGTGAACTAGGATAGGTGGCCCACTTCAAAAAGCAGTCTTTTCCCCTTTGGAAATGTGGATTCTTGTAGCCTCGGAGCTGTTTGCAAAACCCTAGGAAGGCCCAGCTTCTACTCACGGCAGGCACGCCCTGGGAGGAAACGAGTATGTTTCCCCAGAGAAACAGGCTGCTTGCAAGTGTCGAGCGGAGCTTCTCAGGTGCCCAGTGTGTCCCGTTTGTTTCCCTTCGCAGCTGACATCCTGCAGGTACTTATGCTGGGGGCTAACAAGGGTAGGTGGCTCTTCCGACAAAAGCAGCCTTTTCCTTTTGGAAGCTTGGATTGTAGTGTCTCAGGGGCTGCTTGCCAAACCTTGAAGTTGCCCAGGTTATAGCCTCCAGAGGTACGCTTGAGTAGCAAACGAGCACTTTCACCCGAGGAACAGGGTTCCTGTCACGCTGGAGGAGAGTTAATCCCGCAGACCTCGTTCTTCCTGGGAAAGCGCAAGGCCACCCTGAGCCTCAGGGTAGTGCCTAAGTTTCCACAGGGCAAGCTCTGCGTGCCTCGGTTTCCATGAGGTCTCCATCGTTGTTGTGCTTCAATGGAACGCGAGGATAGCTTTCAGGACTCCAAGCACTCTGACCTCCGCACCATTTCCCATGCTACCACACAGATCCCCCCACGTCTCCTCTCTGCCTGCTGAGCAACAAGCAGCCGTGTAGGCCCTTCGGAACACTTCTTGCATGCAGAACCCAAGGCGGCACACTGCTCTCTGTCTTCCTTTGGAAACCTAGGTGGTCGCAGCTTGCCCCAGCTCACGAAGACAGTCTGAGCCGTTCTCATGAGCTGGGAGACGTGGACTCAGTGAGGACCAGGGCCCTACCTGCACTCAGAAAATCACTCTGCTCAGCCTTCCATCCAGGAGCTCACACCGACTGGCTCGTTGGTTTAGCAGGAGGTCTAAGTGAGGTCCAAGCTGAGCAAAGAACACACATCCTCCTTTACCCTGCTAGGCCCACGGAAGAGGAAGAGCCAACTAGGCCTCGCTCAGGCCAGCCCTCCTTCAGGGATCTTGCCACACTTCGAAGCCTGCACAGTAAAAGATATTAGCGAAGTTGCCAGGGTTTCACCATGCTCTCCCTCGGCAGCTCCACTACTGCAGGGACTCATGTTTGCTGTGAACTAGGATAGGTGGCCCACTTCAAAAAGCAGTCTTTTCCCCTTTGGAAAGGTGGATTCTTGTAGCCTCGGAGCTGTTTGCGAAACCCTAGGAAGGCCCAGCTTCTACTCACTGCAGGCACGCCCGGGCAGGAAACGAGTATGTTTCCCGAAAGAAACAGGCTGCTTGCAAGTGTCGAGGGGAGCTTCTCAGTTGCCCAGTGTTTCCCGTTTGTTTCCCTTCGCAGCTCCCGTACTGCAGGTACTTATGCTGGGTGCTAACAAGGGTTGGTTGGCTCTGCCGACAAAAGCAGCCTTTTCCCTTTGGAAGCTTGGATTGTAGTGTCTCAGGGGCTGCTTGCCAAACCTTGAAGTTGCCCAGGTTATAGCCTCCGCAGGTACGCTTGCGTAGCAAACGAGCACTTTCTACCGATGAACAGGGTTCCTGTCACGCTGGAGGAGAGTTAATCCCGCAGACCTCGTTCCTCCTGGGAAAGCGCAAGTCCACCCTGAGCCTCAGGGTAGTGCCTAAGTTTCCAACGGGCAAGCTCTGCGTGCCTCGGTTTCCATGAAGTCTCCATCGTTGTTGTGCTTTAATGGAACGAGAGGATAGCTTTCAGTACTCCAAGCACTCTGACCTCCGCACCGTTTCCCATGCTACCACACGGATCCCCCCCACGTCTCCTCTCTGCCTGCTGAGCAACAAGCAGCCGTGTAGGCCCTTCAGAACACTTCTGCATGCAGAGCCCAAGGCGGCACACTGCTCTCTGTCTTCCTTTGGAAACCTAGGTTGTCGCAGCTTACCCAGCTCACCAAGACAGTCTGAGCCGGTCTCATGAGCTGGGGAACGTGGACTCAGTGAGGACCAGGACCCTACCTGCACTCAGAAAATCACTCTGCTCAGCCTTCCATCCAGGAGCTCACACCGACTGGCTCGTTGGTTTAGCAGGACGTCTAAGTGAGGTCCAAGCTGAGCAAAGAACACACTTCCTCCTTTACCCTGCTAGGCCCACGGAAGAGGTAGAGCCAACTAGGCCTCGCTCAGACCAGCCCTCCTTCAGGGATCTTGCCACACTTCGAAGCCTGCACAGTAAAAGATATTTAGCGAAGTTGCCAGGGTTTCGCCATTCTCCCTCGGCAGCTCCACTACTGCAGGGACTCATGTTTGCTGTGAACTAGGATAGGTGGCCCACTTCAAAGAGCAGTCTTTTCCCCTTTGGAAAGGTGGATTCTTGTAGCCTAGGAGCTGTTTGCGAAACCATAGGAAGGCCCAGCTTTTACTCACTGCAGGCACGCCCGGGGAGGAAACGAGTATGTTTCCCCAGAGAAACAGGCTGCTGGCAAGTGTCGAGGGGAGCTTCTCAGGTGCCCAGTGTGTCCGTTTGTTTCCCTTCGCAGCTCCCGTACTGCAGGTACTTATGCTGGGTGCTAACAAGAGTTGGTTGGCTCTGCCGACAAAAGCAGCCTTTTCCCTTTGGAAGCTTGGATTGTAGTGTCTCAGGGGCTGCTTGCCAAACCTTGAAGTTGACCAGGTTATAGCCTCCGCAGGTACGCTTGCGTAGCAAACGAGCACTTTCACCCGATGAACAGCGTTCCTATCACGCTGCAGGAGAGTTAATCCTGCAGACCTCGTTCCTCCTGGGAAAGCGCAAGGCCACCCTGAGCCTCAGGGTAGTGCCTAAGTTTGCTCCGTGCAAGCTCTGCGTGCCTCGGTTTCCATGAGGTCTCCACCGTGGTTGTGCCTCAATGGAACGCGAGGATAGCTTTCAGGACTCCAAGCACTCTGGCCTCCGCACCGTTTCCCATGCTACCACACGGATTCCCCCCACGTCTCCTCTCTGCCTGCTGAGCAACAAGCAGCCGTGTAGGCCCTTCAGAACACTGCTTGCATGCAGAGACCAAGGCGGGACACTGCTCTCTGTCTTCCTTTGGAAACCTAGGTTGTCGGAGCTTACCCACCTCACGAAGACAATCTGAGCCGGTTTCATGAGCTGGGGAACGTGGACTCAGTGAGGACCAGGGCCCTACCTGCACTCTGAAAATCACTCTGCTCAGCCTTCCATCCAGGAGCTCACACCGACTGGCTCGTTGGTTTAGCAGGACGTCTAAGTGAGGTCCAAGCTGAGCAAAGAGCACTCTTCCTCCTTTACCCTGCTGGGCCCACGGAAGAGGTAGAGCCAACTAGGCCTCGCTCAGACCAGGCCTCCTTCAGGGATCTTGCCACACTTCGAAGCCTGCACAGTAAAAGATACTTAGCGAAGTTGCCAGGGTTTCGCCATGCTCTCCCTCGGCAGCTCCACTACTGCAGGTACTCATGTTTGCTTTGAACTAGTATAGGTGTCCCTGCTTCCAAAAGCAGTCTTTTCCCCTTTGGAAATGTGGATTCTTGTAGCCTAGGAGCTGTTTGCGAAACCCTAGGAAGGCCCAGCTTCTACTCACTGCAGGCACGCCCGGGGAGGAAACGAGTATGTTTCCCCAGAGAAACAGGCTGCTTGCAAGTGTCGAGGGGAGCTTCTCAGGTGCCCAGTGTGTCCCGTTTGTTTCCCTTCGCAGCTCCCGTACTGCAGGTACTTATGCTGGGTGCTAACAAGGGTTGGTTGGCTCTGCCGACAAAAGCAGCCTTTTCCCTTTGGAAGCTTGGATTGTAGTGTCTCAGGGGCTGCTTGCCAAACCTTGAAGTTGCCCAGGTTATAGCCTCCGCAGGTACGCTTGCGTAGCAAACGAGCACTTTCTACCGAAGAACAGGGTTCCTGTCACGCTGGAGGAGAGTTAATCCCGCAGACCTCGTTCCTCCTGGGAAAGCGCAAGGCCACCCTGAGCCTCAGGGTAGTGCCTAAGTTTCCAATGGGCAAGCTCTGCGTGCCTCGGTTTCCATGAGGTCTCCACCGTTGTTGTGCTTCAATGGAACGCGAGGATAGCTTTCAGGACTCCAAGCACTCTGACCTCCGCACCTTTTCCCATGCTACCACACGGATCCCCCGCACGTCTCCTCTCTGCCTGCTGAGCAACAAGCAGCCGTGTAGGCCCTTCAGAACACTTCTTGCATGCAGAGACCAAGGCGGGACACTGCTCTCTGTCTTCCTTTGGAAACCTAGGTTGTCGCAGCTTACCCAGCTCACCAAGACAGTCTGAGCCGCTCTCATGAGCTGGGGAAAGTGGACTCAGTGAGGACCAGGGCCCTACCTGCACTCAGAAAATCACTCTGCTCAGCCTTCCATCCAGGAGCTCACACCGACTGGCTCGTTGGTTTAGCAGGACGTCTAAGTGAGGTCCAAGCTGAGCAAAGAACACACTTCCTCCTTTACCCTGCTAGGCCCACGGAAGAGGTAGAGCCAACTAGGTCTCGCTCAGGCCAGCCCTCCTTCAGGGATCTTGCCACACTTCGAAGCCTGCACAGTAAAAGTTATTTAGCGAAGTTGCCAGGGTTTCGCCATGCTCTCCCTCGGCAGCTCCACTACTGCAGGGACTCATGTTTGCTGTGAACTAGGATAGGTGGCCCACTTCCAAAAGCAGTCTTTTCCCCTTTGGAAATGTGGATTCTTGTAGCCTCGGAGCTGTTTGCAAAACCCTAGGAAGGCCCAGCTTCTACTCACAGCAGGCACGCCCGGGGAGGAAACGAGTATGTTTCCCCAGAGAAACAGGCTGCTTGCAAGTGTCGAGGGGAGCTTCTCAGGTGCCCAGTGTGTCCCGTTTGTTTCCCTTCGCAGCTCCCGTACTGCAGGTACTTATGCTGGGTGCTAACAAGGGTTCGTTGGCTCTGCCGACAAAAGCAGCCTTTTCCCTTTGGAAGCTTGGATTGTAGTGTCTCAGGGGCTGCTTGCCAAAAGTTGAAGTTGCCCAGGTTATAGCCTCCGTAGGTACGCTTGTGTAGCAAACGAGCACTTTCACCCGATGAACAGCGTTCCTATCACGCTACAGGAGAGTTAATCCTGCAGACCTCGTTCCTCCTGGGAAAGCGCAAGGCCACCCTGAGCCTCAGGGTAGTGCCTAAGTTTCCACAGGGCAAGCTCTGCGTGCCTCGGTTTCCATGAGGTCTCCATCGTTGTTGTGCTTCAATGGAACGCGAGGATAGCTTTCAGGACTCCAAGCACTCTGACCTCCGCACCATTTCCCATGCTACCACACAGATCCCCCCACGTCTCCTCTCTGCCTGCTGAGCAACAAGCAGCCGTGTAGGCCCTTCAGAACCCTTCTTGCCTGCAGAACCCAAGGCGGCACACTGCTCTCTGTCTTCCTTTGGAAACCTAGGTGGTCGCAGCTTGTCCCAGCTCACGAAGACAGTCTGAGCCGTTCTCATGAGCTGGGAGACGTGGACTCAGTGAGGACCAGGGCCCTACCTGCACTCAGAAAATCACTCTGCTCAGCCTTCCATCCAGGAGCTCACACCGACTGGCTCGTTGGTTTAGCAGGACGTCTAAGTGAGGTCCAAGCTGAGCAAAGAGCACTCTTCCTCCTTTACCCTGCTAGGCCCACGGAAGAGGTAGAGCTAACTAGGCCTTGATCAGACCAGGCCTCCTTCAGGGATCTTGCCACACTTCGAAGCCTGCACAGTAAAAGACACTTAGCGAAGTTGCCAGGGTTTCGCCATGCTCTCCCTCGGCAGCTCCACTACTGCAGGGACTCATGTTTGCTGTGAACTAGGATAGGTGGCCCTGCTTCAAAAAGCAGTCTTTTCCCCTTTGGAAATGTGGATTTTTGTAGCCTAGGAGCTGTTTGCGAAACCCTAGGAAGTCCCAGCTTCTACTCACTGCAGGCACGCCCGGGCAGGAAACGAGTATGTTTCCCCAGAGAAACAGGCTGCTTGCAAGTGTCGAGAAGAGCTTCTCAGGTGCCCAGTGTGTCCGTTTGTTTCCCTTCGCAGCTCCCGTACTGCAGGTACTTATGCTGGGTGCTAACAAGAGTTGGTTGGCTCTGCCGACAAAAGCAGCCTTTTCCCTTTGGAAGCTTGGATTGTAGTGTCTCAGGGGCTGCTTGCCAAACCTTGAAGTTGCCCAGGTTATAGCCTCCGCAGGTACGCTTGCGTAGCAATCGAGCACTTTCTACCGAAGAACAGGGTTCCTGTCACGCTGGAGGAGAGTTAATCCCGCAGACCTCGTTCCTCCTGGGAAAGCGCAAGGCCACCCTGAGCCTCAGGGTAGTGCCTAAGTTTCCAACGGGCAAGCTCTGCGTGACTCGGTTTCCATGAGGTCTCCACCGTTGTTGTGCTTCAATGGAACGCGAGGATAGCTTTCAGGACTCCAAGCACTCTGGCCTCCGCACCGTTTCCCATGCTACCACACGGATTCCCCCCACGTCTCCTCTCTGCCTGCTGAGCAACAAGCAGCCGTGTAGGCCCTTCAGAACACTGCTTGCATGCAGAGACCAAGGCGGGACACTGCTCTCTGTCTTCCTTTGGAAACCTAGGTTGTCGGAGCTTACCCACCTCACGAAGACAATCTGAGCCGGTTTCATGAGCTGGGAGACGTGGACTCAGTGAGGACCAGGGCCCTACCTGCACTCTGAAAATCACTCTGCTCAGCCTTCCATCCAGGAGCTCACACCGACTGGCTCGTTGGTTTAGCAGGACGTCTAAGTGAGGTCCAAGCTGAGCAAAGAGCACTCTTCCTCCTTTACCCTGCTAGGCCCACGGAAGAGGTAGAGCCAACTAGGCCTCGCTCAGACCAGGCCTCCTTCAGGGATCTTGCCACACTTCGAAGCCTGCACAGTAAAAGATACTTAGCGAAGTTGCCAGGGTTTCGCCATGCTCTCCCTCGGCAGCTCCACTACTGCAGGTACTCATGTTTGCTTTGAACTAGTATAGGTGTCCCTGCTTCCAAAAGCAGTCTTTTCCCCTTTGGAAATGTGGATTCTTGTAGCCTAGGAGCTGTTTGCGAAACCCTAGGAAGGCCCAGCTTCTACTCACTGCAGGCACGCCCGGGGAGGAAACGAGTATGTTTCCCCAGAGAAACAGGCTGCTTGCAAGTGTCGAGGGGAGTTTCTCAGGTGCCCAGTGTGTCCCGTTTGTTTCCCTTCGCAGCTCCCGTACTGCAGGTACTTATGCTGGGTGCTAACAAGGGTTGGTTGGCTCTGCCGACAAAAGCAGCCTTTTCCCTTTGGAAGCTTGGATTGTAGTGTCTCAGGGGCTGCTTGCCAAACCTTGAAGTTGCCCAGGTTATAGCCTCCGCAGGTACGCTTGCGTAGCAAACGAGCACTTTCTACCGAAGAACAGGGTTCCTGTCACGCTGGAGGAGAGTTAATCCCGCAGACCTCGTTCCTCCTGGGAAAGCGCAAGGCCACCCTGAGCCTCAGGGTAGTGCCTAAGTTTCCAATGGGCAAGCTCTGCGTGCCTCGGTTTCCATGAGGTCTCCACCGTTGTTGTGCTTCAATGGAACGCGAGGATAGCTTTCAGGACTCCAAGCACTCTGACCTCCGCACCTTTTCCCATGCTACCACACGGATCCCCCGCACGTCTCCTCTCTGCCTGCTGAGCAACAAGCAGCCGTGTAGGCCCTTCAGAACACTTCTTGCATGCAGAGCCCAAGGCGGCACACTGCTCTCTGTCTTCCTTTGGAAACCTAGGTTGTCGCAGCTTACCCAGCTCACCAAGACAGTCTGAGCCGCTCTCATGAGCTGGGGAAAGTGGACTCAGTGAGGACCAGGGCCCTACCTGCACTCAGAAAATCACTCTGCTCAGCCTTCCATCCAGGAGCTCACACCGACTGGCTCGTTGGTTTAGCAGGACGTCTAAGTGAGGTCCAAGCTGAGCAAAGAGCACACTTCCTCCTTTACCCTGCTAGGCCCACGGAAGAGGTAGAGCCAACTAGGCCTCGCTCAGGCCAGCCCTCCTTCAGGGATCTTGCCACAGTTCGAAGCCTGCACAGTAAAAGTTATTTAGCGAAGTTGCCAGGGTTTCGCCATGCTCTCCCTCGGCAGCTCCACTACTGCAGGGACTCATGTTTGCTGTGAAATAGGATAGGTGGCCCACTTCCAAAAGCAGTCTTTTCCCCTTTGGAAATGTGGATTCTTGTAGCCTCGGAGCTGTTTGCAAAACCCTAGGAAGGCGCAGCTTCTACTCACGGCAGGCACGCCCGGGGAGGAAACGAGTATGTTTCCCCAGAGAAACAGGCTGCTTGCAAGTGTCGAGGGGAGCTTCTCAGGTGCCCAGTGTTTCCCGTTTGTTTCCCTTCGCAGCTCCCGTACTGCAGGTACTTATGCTGGGTGCTAACAAGGCTTGGTTGGCTCTGCCGACAAAAGCAGCCTTTTCCCTTTGGAAGCTTGGATTGTAGTGTCTCAGGGGCTGCTTGCCAAACCTTGAAGTTGCCCAGGTTATAGCCTCCGCAGGTACGCTTGCGTAGCAAACGAGCACTTTCTACCGATGAACAGGGTTCCTGTCACGCTGGAGGAGAGTTAATCCCGCAGACCTCGTTCCTCCTGGGAAAGCGCAAGTCCACCCTGAGCCTCAGGGTAGTGCCTAAGTTTCCAACGGGCAAGCTCTGCGTGCCTCGGTTTCCATGAGGTCTCCACCGTTGTTGTGCTTTAATGGAACGCGAGGATAGCTTTCAGGACTCCAAGCACTCTGACCTCCGCACCGTTTCCCATGCTACCACACGGATCCCCCCCACGTCTCCTCTCTGCCTGCTGAGCAACAAGCAGCCGTGTAGGCCCTTCGGAACACTTCTGCATGAAGAGCCCAAGGCGGCACACTGCTCTCTGTCTTCCTTTGGAAACCTAGGTTGTCGCAGCTTACCCAGCTCACGAAGACAGTCTGAGCCGGTCTCATGAGCTGGGGAACGTGGACTCAGTGAGGACCAGGGCCCTACCTGCACTCAGAAAATCACTCTGCTCAGCCTTCCATCCAGGAGCTCACACCGACTGGCTCGTTGGTTTAGCAGGACGTCTAAGTGAGGTCCAAGCTGAGCAAAGAACACACTTCCTCCTTTACCCTGCTAGGCCCACGGAAGAGGTAGAGCCAACTAGGCCTCGCTCAGGCCAGCCCTCCTTCAGGGATCTTGCCACACTTCGAAGCCTGCACAGTAAAAGATACTTAGCGAAGTTGCCAGGGTTTCACCATGCTCTCCCTCGGCAGCTCCACTACTGCAGGGACTCATGTTTGCTGTGAACTAGGATAGGTGGCCCACTTCAAAAAGCAGTCTTTTCCCCTTTGGAAAGGTGGATTCTTGTAGCCTAGGAGCTGTTTGCGAAACCATAGAAAGGCCCAGCTTTTACTCACTGCAGGCACGCCCGGGGAGGAAACGAGTATGTTTCCCCAGAGAAACAGGCTGCTTGCAAGTGTCGAGGGGAGCTTCTCAGGTGCCCAGTGTGTCCCGTTTGTTTCCCTTCGCAGCTCCCGTACTGCAGGTACTTATGCTGGGTGCTAACAAGGGTTCGTTGGCTCTGCCGACAAAAGCAGCCTTTTCCCTTTGGAAGCTTGGATTGTAGTGTCTCAGGGGCTGCTTGCCAAAACTTGAAGTTGCCCAGGTTATAGCCTCCGTAGGTACGCTTGTGTAGCAAACGAGCACTTTCACCCGATGAACAGCGTTCCTATCACGCTACAGGAGAGTTAATCCTGCAGACCTCGTTCCTCCTGGGAAAGCGCAAGGCCACCCTGAGCCTCAGGGTAGTGCCTAAGTTTCCACAGGGCAAGCTCTGCGTGCCTCGGTTTCCATGAGGTCTCCACCGTTGTTGTGCTTCAATGGAACGCGAGGATAGCTTTCAGGACTCCAAGCACTCTGACCTCCGCACCATTTCCCATGCTACCACACAGATCCCCCCACGTCTCCTCTCTGCCTGCTGAGCAACAAGCAGCCGTGTAGGCCCTTCAGAACCCTTCTTGCATGCAGAACCCAAGGCGGCACACTGCTCTCTGTCTTCCTTTGGAAACCTAGGTGGTCGCAGCTTGTCCCAGCTCACGAAGACAGTCTGAGCCGTTCTCATGAGCTGGGAGACGTGGACTCAGTGAGGACCAGGGCCCTACCTGCACTCAGAAAATCACTCTGCTCAGCCTTCCATCCAGGAGCTCACACCGACTGGCTCGTTGGTTTAGCAGGACGTCTAAGTGAGGTCCAAGCTGAGCAAAGAGCACTCTTCCTCCTTTACCCTGCTAGGCCCACGGAAGAGGTAGAGCTAACTAGGCCTTGATCAGACCAGGCCTCCTTCAGGGATCTTGCCACACTTCGAAGCCTGCACAGTAAAAGACACTTAGCGAAGTTGCCAGGGTTTCGCCATGCTCTCCCTCGGCAGCTCCACTACTGCAGGGACTCATGTTTGCTGTGAACTAGGATAGGTGGCCCTGCTTCAAAAAGCAGTCTTTTCCCCTTTGGAAATGTGGATTTTTGTAGCCTAGGAGCTGTTTGCGAAACCCTAGGAAGTCCCAGCTTCTACTCACTGCAGGCACGCCCGGGCAGGAAACGAGTATGTTTCCCCAGAGAAACAGGCTGCTTGCAAGTGTCGAGAAGAGCTTCTCAGGTGCCCAGTGTGTCCGTTTGTTTCCCTTCGCAGCTCCCGTACTGCAGGTACTTATGCTGGGTGCTAACAAGAGTTGGTTGGCTCTGCCGACAAAAGCAGCCTTTTCCCTTTGGAAGCTTGGATTGTAGTGTCTCAGGGGCTGCTTGCCAAACCTTGAAGTTGCCCAGGTTATAGCCTCCGCAGGTACGCTTGCGTAGCAATCGAGCACTTTCTACCGAAGAACAGGGTTCCTGTCACGCTGGAGGAGAGTTAATCCCGCAGACCTCGTTCCTCCTGGGAAAGCGCAAGGCCACCCTGAGCCTCAGGGTAGTGCCTAAGTTTCCAACGGGCAAGCTCTGCGTGACTCGGTTTCCATGAGGTCTCCACCGTTGTTGTGCTTCAATGGAACGCGAGGATAGCTTTCAGGACTCCAAGCACTCTGACCTCCGCACCATTTCCCATGCTACCACACAGATCCCCCCACGTCTCCTCTCTGCCTGCTGAGCAACAAGCAGCCGTGTAGGCCCTTCGGAACACTTCTTGCATGCAGAACCCAAGGCGGCACACTGCTCTCTGTCTTCCTTTGGAAACCTAGGTGGTCGCAGCTTGCCCCAGCTCACGAAGACAGTCTGAGCCGTTCTCATGAGCTGGGAGACGTGGACTCAGTGAGGACCAGGGCCCTACCTGCACTCAGAAAATCACTCTGCTCAGCGTTCCATCCAGGAGCTCACACCGACTGGCTCGTTGGTTTAGCAGGACGTCTAAGTGAGGTCCAAGCTGAGCAAAGAGCACACTTCCTCCTTTACCCTGCTAGGCCCACGGAAGAGGTAGGGCCAACTAGGCCTCGCTCAGGCCAGCCCTCCTTCAGGGATCTTGCCACAGTTCGAAGCCTGCACAGTAAAAGTTATTTAGCGAAGTTGCCAGGGTTTCGCCATGCTCTCCCTCGGCAGCTCCACTACTGCAGGGACTCATGTTTGCTGTGAACTAGGATAGGTGGCCCACTTCCAAAAGCAGTCTTTTCCCCTTTGGAAATGTGGATTCTTGTAGCCTCGGAGCTGTTTGCAAAACCCTAGGAAGGCCCAGCTTCTACTCACGGCAGGCACGCCCGGGGAGGAAACGAGTATGTTTCCCCAGAGAAACAGGCTGCTTGCAAGTGTCGAGCGGAGCTTCTCAGGTGCCCAGTGTGTCCCGTTTGTTTCCCTTCGCAGCTGACATCCTGCAGGTACTTATGCTGGGGGCTAACAAGGGTAGGTGGCTCTTCCGACAAAAGCAGCCTTTTCCTTTTGGAAGCTTGGATTGTAGTGTCTCAGGGGCTGCTTGCCAAACCTTGAAGTTGCCCAGGTTATAGCCTCCAGAGGTACGCTTGAGTAGCAAACGAGCACTTTCACCCGAGGAACAGGGTTCCTGTCACGCTGGAGGAGAGTTAATCCCGCAGACCTCGTTCCTCCTGGGAAAGTGCAAGGCCACCCTGAGCCTCAGGGTAGTGCCTAAGTTTCCACAGGGCAAGCTCTGCGTGCCTCGGTTTCCATGAGGTCTCCATCGTTGTTGTGCTTCAATGGAACGCGAGGATAGCTTTCAGGACTCCAAGCACTCTGACCTCCGCACCATTTCCCATGCTACCACACAGATCCCCCCACGTCTCCTCTCTGCCTGCTGAGCAACAAGCAGCCGTGTAGGCCCTTTGGAACACTTCTTGCATGCAGAACTCAAGGCGGCACACTGCTCTCTGTCTTCCTTTGGAAACCTAGGTGGTCGCAGCTTGCCCCAGCTCACGAAGACAGTCTGAGCCGGTTTCATGAGCTGGGGAACGGGGACTCAGTGAGGACCAGGGCCCTACCTGCACTCAGAAAATCACTCTGCTCAGCCTTCCATCCAGGAACTCAAACCGACTGGCTCGTTGGTTTAGCAGGACGTCTAAGTGAGGTCCAAGCTGAGCAAGAGCACAATTCCTCCTTTACCCTGCTAGGCCCCCGGAAGAGGTAGAGACAACTAGGCCTCGCTCAGGCCAGCCCTCCTTCAGGGATCTTGCCACAGTTCGAAGCCTGCACAGTAAAAGATACTTAGCGAAGTTGGCAGGGTTTCGCCATGCTCTCCCTCGGCAGCTCCACTACTGCAGGGACTCATGTTTGCTTTGAACTAGCATAGGTGTCCCTGCTTCCAAAAGCAGTCTTTTCCCCTTTGGAAATGTGGATTTTTGTAGCCTAGTAGCTGTTTGCGAAACCCTAGGAAGGCCCAGCTTCTACTCACTGCAGGCACGCCCGGGCAGGAAACGAGTATGTTTCCCCAGAGAAACAGGCTGCTTGCAAGTGTCGAGGGGAGCTTTTCAGTTGCCCAGTGTTTCCCGTTTGTTTCCCTTCGCAGCTCCCGTACTGCAGGTACTTATGCTGGGTGCTAACAAGGGTTGGTTGGCTCTGCCGACAAAAGCAGCCTTTTCCCTTTGGAAGCTTGGATTGTAGTGTCTCAGGGGCTGCTTGCCAAACCTTGAAGTTGCCCAGGTTATAGCCTCCGCAGGTACGCTTGCGTAGCAAACGAGCACTTTCTACCGATGAACAGGGTTCCTGTCACGCTGGAGGAGAGTTAATCCCGCAGACCTCGTTCCTCCTGGGAAAGCGCAAGTCCACCCTGAGCCTCAGGGTAGTGCCTAAGTTTCCAATGGGCAAGCTCTGCGTGCCTCGGTTTCCATGAGGTCTCCACCGTTGTTGTGCTTTAATGGAACGCGAGGATAGCTTTCAGGACTCCAAGCACTCTGACCTCCGCACCGTTTCCCATGCTACCACACGGATACCCCCACGTCTCCTCTCTGCCTGCTGAGCAACAAGCAGCCGTGTAGGCCCTTCAGAACACTTCTGCATGCAGAGCCCAAGGCGGCACCCTGCTCTTTGTCTTCCTTTGGAAACCTAGGTTGTCGCAGCTTACCCAGCTTACGAAGACAGTCTGAGCCGGCCTCATGAGCTGGGGAACGTGGACTCAGTGAGGACCAGGGCCCTACCTGCACTCAGAAAATCACTCTGCTCAGCCTTCCATCCAGGAGCTCACACCGACTGGCTCGTTGGTTTAGCAGGACGTCTAAGTGAGGTCCAAGCTGAGCAAAGAACACACTTCCTCCTTTACCCTGCTAGGCCCACGGAAGAGGTAGAGCCAACTAGGCCTCGCTCAGGCCAGCCCTCCTTCAGGGATCTTGCCACACTTCGAAGCCTGCACAGTAAAAGATATTTAGCGAAGTTGCCAGGGTTTCGCCATTCTCCCTCGGCAGCTCCACTACTGCAGGGACTCATGTTTGCTGTGAACTAGGATAGGTGTCCCACTTCAAAGAGCAGTCTTTTCCCCTTTGGAAAGGTGGATTCCTGTAGCCTAGGAGCTGTTTGCGAAACCATAGGAAGGCACAGCTTTTACTCACTGCAGGCACGCCCGGGGAGGAAACGAGTATGTTTCCCCAGAGAAACAGGCTGCTTGCAAGTGTCGAGGGGAGCTTCTCAGGTGCCCAGTGTGTCCCGTTTGTTTCCCTTCGCAGCTCCCGTACTGCAGGTACTTATGCTGGGTGCTAACAAGGGTTCGTTGGCTCTGCCGACAAAAGCAGCCTTTTCCCTTTGGAAGCTTGGATTGTAGTGTCTCAGGGGCTGCTTGCCAAAACTTGAAGTTGACCAGGTTATAGCCTCCGCAGGTACGCTTGCGTAGCAAACGAGCACTTTCACCCGATGAACAGCGTTCCTATCACGCTACAGGAGAGTTAATCCTGCAGACCTCGTTCCTCCTGGGAAAGCGCAAGGCCACCCTGAGCCTCAGGGTAGTGCCTAAGTTTGCTCCGTGCAAGCTCTGCGTGCCTCGGTTTCCATGAGGTCTCCACCGTTGTTGTGCTTCAGTGGAACGCGAGGATAGCTTTCAGGACTGCAAGCACTCTGGCCTCCGCACCGTTTCCCATGTTACCACACGGATCCCTCCCACGTCTCCTCTCTGCCTGCTGAGGAACAAGCAGCCGTGTAGGCCCTTCAGAACACTTCTTGCATGCAGAGCCCAAGGCGGGACACTGCTCTCTGTCTTCCTTTGGAAACCTAGGTTGTCGGAGCTTACCCAGCCCACGAAGACAGTCTGAGCCGGTTTCATGAGCTGGGGAACGGGGACTCAGTGAGGACCAGGGCCCTACCTGCACTCAGAAAATCACTCTGCTCAGCCTTCCATCCAGGAACTGACACCGACTGTCTCGTTGGTTTAACAGGACGTCTAAGGGAAGTCCAAGCTGAGCAAGAGCACAATTCCTCCTTTACCCTGCTAGGCCCCCGGAAGAGGTAGAGACTACTAGGCCTCGCTCAGGCCATCCCTCCTTCAGGGATCTTGCCACAGTTCGAAGCCTGCACAGTAAAAGATACTTAGCGAAGTTGCCAGGGTTTCGCCATGCTCTACCTCGGCAGCTCCACTACTGTAGGGACTCATGTTTGCTGTGAACGAGGATAGGTGGCCCTGCTTCAAAAAGCAGTCTTTTCCCCATTGGAAATGTGGATTTTTGTAGCCTAGGAGCTGTTTGCGAAACCCTAGGAAGTCCCAGCTTCTACTCACTGCAGGCACGCCCGGGCAGGAAACGAGTATGTTTCCCCAGAGAAACAGGCTGCTTGCAAGTGTCGAGAAGAGCTTCTCAGGTGCCCAGTGTGTCCCGTTTGTTTCCCTTCGCAGCTCCCGTACTGCAGGTACTTATGCTGGGTGCTAACAAGAGTTGGTTGGCTCTGCCGACAAAAGCAGCCTTTTCCCTTTGGAAGCTTGGATTGTAGTGTCTCAGGGGCTGCTTGCCAAACCTTGAAGTTGCCCATGTTATAGCCTCCGCAGGTACGCTTGCGTAGCAAACGAGCACTTTCTACCGAAGAACAGGGTTCCTGTCACGCTGGAGGAGAGTTAATCCCGCAGACCTCGTTCCTCCTGGGAAAGCGCAAGGCCACCCTGAGCCTCAGGGTAGTGCCTAAGTTTCCAACGGGCAAGCTCTGCGTGACTCGGTTTCCATGAGGTCTCCACCGTTGTTGTGCTTCAATGGAACGCGAGGATAGCTTTCAGGACTCCAAGCACTCTGACCTCCGCACCGTTTCCCATGCTACCACACGGATCCCCCCCACGTCTCCTCTCTGCCTGCTGAGCAACAAGCAGCCGTGTAGGCCCTTCAGAACCCTTCTTGCATGCAGAGCCCAAGGCGGCACACTGCTCTCTGTCTTCCTTTGGAAACCTAGGTTGTCGCAGCTTACCCAGCTCACCAAGACAGTCTGAGCCGGTCTCATGAGCTGGGGAACGTGGACTCAGTGAGGACCAGGGCCCTACCTGCACTCAGAAAATCACTCTGCTCAGCCTTCCATCCAGGAGCTCACACCGACTGGCTCGTTGGTTTAGCAGGACGTCTAAGTGAGGTCCAAGCTGAGCAAAGAACACACTTCCTCCTTTACCCTGCTAGGCCCACGGAAGAGGTAGAGCCAACTAGGCCTCGCTCAGGCCAGCCCTCCTTCAGGGATCTTGCCACAGTTCGAAGCCTGCACAGTAAAAGTTATTTAGCGAAGTTGCCAGGGTTTCGCCATGCTCTCCCTCGGCAGCTCCACTACTGCAGGGACTCATGTTTGCTGTGAACTAGGATAGGTGGCCCACTTCAAAAAGCAGTCTTTTCCCCTTTGGAAATGTGGATTCTTGTAGCCTCGGAGCTGTTTGCAAAACCCTAGGAAGGCCCAGCTTCTACTCACGGCAGGCACGCCCTGGGAGGAAACGAGTATGTTTCCCCAGAGAAACAGGCTGCTTGCAAGTGTCGAGCGGAGCTTCTCAGGTGCCCAGTGTGTCCCGTTTGTTTCCCTTCGCAGCTGACATCCTGCAGGTACTTATGCTGGGGGCTAACAAGGGTAGGTGGCTCTTCCGACAAAAGCAGCCTTTTCCTTTTGGAAGCTTGGATTGTAGTGTCTCAGGGGCTGCTTGCCAAACCTTGAAGTTGCCCAGGTTATAGCCTCCAGAGGTACGCTTGCGTAGCAAACGAGCACTTTCACCCGAGGAACAGGGTTCCTGTCACGCTGGAGGAGAGTTAATCCCGCAGACCTCGTTCCTCCTGGGAAAGCGCAAGGCCACCCTGAGCCTCAGGGTAGTGCCTAAGTTTCCACAGGGCAAGCTCTGCGTGCCTCGGTTTCCATGAGGTCTCCATCGTTGTTGTGCTTCAATGGAACGCGAGGATAGCTTTCAGGACTCCAAGCACTCTGACCTCCGCAGCATTTCCCATGCTACCACACAGATCCCCCCACGTCTCCTCTCTGCCTGCTGAGCAACAAGCAGCCGTGTAGGCCCTTCGGAACACTTCTTGCATGCAGAACCCAAGGCGGCACACTGCTCTCTGTCTTCCTTTGGAAACCTAGGTGGTCGCAGCTTGCCCCAGCTCACGAAGACAGTCTGAGCCGTTCTCATGAGCTGGGAGACGTGGACTCAGTGAGGACCAGGGCCCTACCTGCACTCAGAAAATCACTCTGCTCAGCCTTCCATCCAGGAGCTCACACCGACTGGCTCGTTGGTTTAGCAGGAGGTCTAAGTGAGGTCCAAGCTGAGCAAAGAACACACATCCTCCTTTACCCTGCTAGGCCCACGGAAGAGGAAGAGCCAACTAGGCCTCGCTCAGGCCAGCCCTCCTTCAGGGATCTTGCCACACTTCGAAGCCTGCACAGTAAAAGATATTAGCGAAGTTGCCAGGGTTTCACCATGCTCTCCCTCGGCAGCTCCACTACTGCAGGGACTCATGTTTGCTGTGAACTAGGATAGGTGGCCCACTTCAAAAAGCAGTCTTTTCCCCTTTGGAAAGGTGGATTCTTGTAGCCTCGGAGCTGTTTGCGAAACCCTAGGAAGGCCCAGCTTCTACTCACTGCAGGCACGCCCGGGCAGGAAACGAGTATGTTTCCCGAAAGAAACAGGCTGCTTGCAAGTGTCGAGGGGAGCTTCTCAGTTGCCCAGTGTTTCCCGTTTGTTTCCCTTCGCAGCTCCCGTACTGCAGGTACTTATGCTGGGTGCTAACAAGGGTTGGTTGGCTCTGCCGACAAAAGCAGCCTTTTCCCTTTGGAAGCTTGGATTGTAGTGTCTCAGGGGCTGCTTGCCAAACCTTGAAGTTGCCCAGGTTATAGCCTCCGCAGGTACGCTTGCGTAGCAAACGAGCACTTTCTACCGATGAACAGGGTTCCTGTCACGCTGGAGGAGAGTTAATCCCGCAGACCTCGTTCCTCCTGGGAAAGCGCAAGTCCACCCTGAGCCTCAGGGTAGTGCCTAAGTTTCCAACGGGCAAGCTCTGCGTGCCTCGGTTTCCATGAAGTCTCCATCGTTGTTGTGCTTTAATGGAACGCGAGGATAGCTTTCAGTACTCCAAGCACTCTGACCTCCGCCCCGTTTCCCATGCTACCACACGGAACCCCCCCACGTCTCCTCTCTGCCTGCTGAGCAACAAGCAGCCGTGTAGGCCCTTCGGAACACTTCTGCATGAAGAGCCCAAGGCGGCACACTGCTCTCTGTCTTCCTTTGGAAACCTAGGTTGTCGCAGCTTACCCAGCTCACGAAGACAGTCTGAGCCGGTCTCATGAGCTGGGGAACGTGGACTCAGTGAGGACCAGGGCCCTACCTGCACTCAGAAAATCACTCTGCTCAGCCTTCCATCCAGGAGCTCACACCGACTGGCTCGTTGGTTTAGCAGGACGTCTAAGTGAGGTCCAAGCTGAGCAAAGAACACACTTCCTCCTTTACCCTGCTAGGCCCACGGAAGAGGTAGAGCCAACTAGGCCTCGCTCAGGCCAGCCCTCCTTCAGGGATCTTGCCACACTTCGAAGCCTGCACAGTAAAAGATACTTAGCGAAGTTGCCAGGGTTTCACCATGCTCTCCCTCGGCAGCTCCACTACTGCAGGGACTCATGTTTGCTGTGAACTAGGATAGGTGGCCCACTTCAAAAAGCAGTCTTTTCCCCTTTGGAAAGGTGGATTCTTGTAGCCTAGGAGCTGTTTGCGAAACCATAGAAAGGCCCAGCTTTTACTCACTGCAGGCACGCCCGGGGAGGAAACGAGTATGTTTCCCCAGAGAAACAGGCTGCTTGCAAGTGTCGAGGGGAGCTTCTCAGGTGCCCAGTGTGTCCCGTTTGTTTCCCTTCGCAGCTCCCGTACTGCAGGTACTTATGCTGGGTGCTAACAAGGGTTCATTGGCTCTGCCGACAAAAGCAGCCTTTTCCCTTTGGAAGCTTGGATTGTAGTGTCTCAGGGGCTGCTTGCCAAAACTTGAAGTTGCCCAGGTTATAGCCTCCGTAGGTACGCTTGTGTAGCAAACGAGCACTTTCACCCGATGAACAGCGTTCCTATCACGCTACAGGAGAGTTAATCCTGCAGACCTCGTTCCTCCTGGGAAAGCGCAAGGCCACCCTGAGCCTCAGGGTAGTGCCTAAGTTTCCACAGGGCAAGCTCTGCGTGCCTCGGTTTCCATGAGGTCTCCATCGTTGTTGTGCTTCAATGGAACGCGAGGATAGCTTTCAGGACTCCAAGCACTCTGACCTCCGCACCATTTCCCATGCTACCACACAGATCCCCCCACGTCTCCTCTCTGCCTGCTGAGCAACAAGCAGCCGTGTAGGCCCTTCAGAACCCTTCTTGCATGCAGAACCCAAGGCGGCACACTGCTCTCTGTCTTCCTTTGGAAACCTAGGTGGTCGCAGCTTGTCCCAGCTCACGAAGACAGTCTGAGCCGTTCTCATGAGCTGGGAGACGTGGACTCAGTGAGGACCAGGGCCCTACCTGCACTCAGAAAATCACTCTGCTCAGCCTTCCATCCAGGAGCTCACACCGACTGGCTCGTTGGTTTAGCAGGACGTCTAAGTGAGGTCCAAGCTGAGCAAAGAGCACTCTTCCTCCTTTACCCTGCTAGGCCCACGTAAGAGGTAGAGCTAACTAGGCCTTGATCAGACCAGGCCTCCTTCAGGGATCTTGCCACACTTCGAAGCCTGCACAGTAAAAGACACTTAGCGAAGTTGCCAGGGTTTCGCCATGCTCTCCCTCGGCAGCTCCACTACTGCAGGGACTCATGTTTGCTGTGAACTAGGATAGGTGGCCCTGCTTCAAAAAGCAGTCTTTTCCCCTTTGGAAATGTGGATTTTTGTAGCCTAGGAGCTGTTTGCGAAACCCTAGGAAGTCCCAGCTTCTACTCACTGCAGGCACGCCCGGGGAGGAAACGAGTATGTTTCCCCAGAGAAACAGGCTGCTTGCAAGTGTCGAGAAGAGCTTCTCAGGTGCCCAGTGTGTCCGTTTGTTTCCCTTCGCAGCTCCCGTACTGCAGGTACTTATGCTGGGTGCTAACAAGAGTTGGTTGGCTCTGCCGACAAAAGCAGCCTTTTCCCTTTGGAAGCTTGGATTGTAGTGTCTCAGGGGCTGCTTGCCAAACCTTGAAGTTGCCCAGGTTATAGCCTCCGCAGGTACGCTTGCGTAGCAATCGAGCACTTTCTACCGAAGAACAGGGTTCCTGTCACGCTGGAGGAGAGTTAATCCCGCAGACCTCGTTCCTCCTGGGAAAGCGCAAGGCCACCCTGAGCCTCAGGGTAGTGCCTAAGTTTCCAACGGGCAAGCTCTGCGTGACTCGGTTTCCATGAGGTCTCCACCGTTGTTGTGCTTCAATGGAACGCGAGGATAGCTTTCAGGACTCCAAGCACTCTGACCTCCGCACCATTTCCCATGCTACCACACAGATCCCCCCACGTCTCCTCTCTGCCTGCTGAGCAACAAGCAGCCGTGTAGGCCCTTCGGAACACTTCTTGCATGCAGAACCCAAGGCGGCACACTGCTCTCTGTCTTCCTTTGGAAACCTAGGTGGTCGCAGCTTGCCCCAGCTCACGAAGACAGTCTGAGCCGTTCTCATGAGCTGGGAGACGTGGACTCAGTGAGGACCAGGGCCCTACCTGCACTCAGAAAATCACTCTGCTCAGCGTTCCATCCAGGAGCTCACACCGACTGGCTCGTTGGTTTAGCAGGACGTCTAAGTGAGGTCCAAGCTGAGCAAAGAGCACACTTCCTCCTTTACCCTGCTAGGCCCACGGAAGAGGTAGGGCCAACTAGGCCTCGCTCAGGCCAGCCCTCCTTCAGGGATCTTGCCACAGTTCGAAGCCTGCACAGTAAAAGTTATTTAGCGAAGTTGCCAGGGTTTCGCCATGCTCTCCCTCGGCAGCTCCACTACTGCAGGGACTCATGTTTGCTGTGAACTAGGATAGGTGGCCCACTTCCAAAAGCAGTCTTTTCCCCTTTGGAAATGTGGATTCTTGTAGCCTCGGAGCTGTTTGCAAAACCCTAGGAAGGCCCAGCTTCTACTCACGGCAGGCACGCCCGGGGAGGAAACGAGTATGTTTCCCCAGAGAAACAGGCTGCTTGCAAGTGTCGAGCGGAGCTTCTCAGGTGCCCAGTGTGTCCCGTTTGTTTCCCTTCGCAGCTGACATCCTGCAGGTACTTATGCTGGGGGCTAACAAGGGTAGGTGGCTCTTCCGACAAAAGCAGCCTTTTCCTTTTGGAAGCTTGGATTGTAGTGTCTCAGGGGCTGCTTGCCAAACCTTGAAGTTGCCCAGGTTATAGCCTCCAGAGGTACGCTTGAGTAGCAAACGAGCACTTTCACCCGAGGAACAGGGTTCCTGTCACGCTGGAGGAGAGTTAATCCCGCAGACCTCGTTCCTCCTGGGAAAGTGCAAGGCCACCCTGAGCCTCAGGGTAGTGCCTAAGTTTCCACAGGGCAAGCTCTGCGTGCCTCGGTTTCCATGAGGTCTCCATCGTTGTTGTGCTTCAATGGAACGCGAGGATAGCTTTCAGGACTCCAAGCACTCTGACCTCCGCACCATTTCCCATGCTACCACACAGATCCCCCCACGTCTCCTCTCTGCCTGCTGAGCAACAAGCAGCCGTGTAGGCCCTTTGGAACACTTCTTGCATGCAGAACTCAAGGCGGCACACTGCTCTCTGTCTTCCTTTGGAAACCTAGGTGGTCGCAGCTTGCCCCAGCTCACGAAGACAGTCTGAGCCGGTTTCATGAGCTGGGGAACGGGGACTCAGTGAGGACCAGGGCCCTACCTGCACTCAGAAAATCACTCTGCTCAGCCTTCCATCCAGGAACTCAAACCGACTGGCTCGTTGGTTTAGCAGGACGTCTAAGTGAGGTCCAAGCTGAGCAAGAGCACAATTCCTCCTTTACCCTGCTAGGCCCCCGGAAGAGGTAGAGACAACTAGGCCTCGCTCAGGCCAGCCCTCCTTCAGGGATCTTGCCACACTTCGAATCCTGCACAGTAAAAGATACTTAGCGAAGTTGGCAGGGTTTCGCCATGCTCTCCCTCGGCAGCTCCACTACTGCAGGGACTCATGTTTGCTTTGAACTAGCATAGGTGTCCCTGCTTCCAAAAGCAGTCTTTTCCCCTTTGGAAATGTGGATTTTTGTAGCCTAGTAGCTGTTTGCGAAACCCTAGGAAGGCCCAGCTTCTACTCACTGCAGGCACGCCCGGGCAGGAAACGAGTATGTTTCCCCAGAGAAACAGGCTGCTTGCAAGTGTCGAGGGGAGCTTTTCAGTTGCCCAGTGTTTCCCGTTTGTTTCCCTTCGCAGCTCCCGTACTGCAGGTACTTATGCTGGGTGCTAACAAGGGTTGGTTGGCTCTGCCGACAAAAGCAGCCTTTTCCCTTTGGAAGCTTGGATTGTAGTGTCTCAGGGGCTGCTTGCCAAACCTTGAAGTTGCCCAGGTTATAGCCTCCGCAGGTACGCTTGCGTAGCAAACGAGCACTTTCTACCGATGAACAGGGTTCCTGTCACGCTGGAGGAGAGTTAATCCCGCAGACCTCGTTCCTCCTGGGAAAGCGCAAGTCCACCCTGAGCCTCAGGGTAGTGCCTAAGTTTCCAATGGGCAAGCTCTGCGTGCCTCGGTTTCCATGAGGTCTCCACCGTTGTTGTGCTTTAATGGAACGCGAGGATAGCTTTCAGGACTCCAAGCACTCTGACCTCCGCACCGTTTCCCATGCTACCACACGGATACCCCCACGTCTCCTCTCTGCCTGCTGAGCAACAAGCAGCCGTGTAGGCCCTTCAGAACACTTCTGCATGCAGAGCCCAAGGCGGCACCCTGCTCTTTGTCTTCCTTTGGAAACCTAGGTTGTCGCAGCTTACCCAGCTTACGAAGACAGTCTGAGCCGGCCTCATGAGCTGGGGAACGTGGACTCAGTGAGGACCAGGGCCCTACCTGCACTCAGAAAATCACTCTGCTCAGCCTTCCATCCAGGAGCTCACACCGACTGGCTCGTTGGTTTAGCAGGACGTCTAAGTGAGGTCCAAGCTGAGCAAAGAACACACTTCCTCCTTTACCCTGCTAGGCCCACGGAAGAGGTAGAGCCAACTAGGCCTCGCTCAGGCCAGCCCTCCTTCAGGGATCTTGCCACACTTCGAAGCCTGCACAGTAAAAGATATTTAGCGAAGTTGCCAGGGTTTCGCCATTCTCCCTCGGCAGCTCCACTACTGCAGGGACTCATGTTTGCTGTGAACTAGGATAGGTGGCCCACTTCAAAGAGCAGTCTTTTCCCCTTTGGAAAGGTGGATTCCTGTAGCCTAGGAGCTGTTTGCGAAACCATAGGAAGGCACAGCTTTTACTCACTGCAGGCACGCCCGGGGAGGAAACGAGTATGTTTCCCCAGAGAAACAGGCTGCTTGCAAGTGTCGAGGGGAGCTTCTCAGGTGCCCAGTGTGTCCCGTTTGTTTCCCTTCGCAGCTCCCGTACTGCAGGTACTTATGCTGGGTGCTAACAAGGGTTCGTTGGCTCTGCCGACAAAAGCAGCCTTTTCCCTTTGGAAGCTTGGATTGTAGTGTCTCAGGGGCTGCTTGCCAAAACTTGAAGTTGACCAGGTTATAGCCTCCGCAGGTACGCTTGCGTAGCAAACGAGCACTTTCACCCGATGAACAGCGTTCCTATCACGCTACAGGAGAGTTAATCCTGCAGACCTCGTTCCTCCTGGGAAAGCGCAAGGCCACCCTGAGCCTCAGGGTAGTGCCTAAGTTTGCTCCGTGCAAGCTCTGCGTGCCTCGGTTTCCATGAGGTCTCCACCGTTGTTGTGCTTCAGTGGAACGCGAGGATAGCTTTCAGGACTGCAAGCACTCTGGCCTCCGCACCGTTTCCCATGTTACCACACGGATCCCTCCCACGTCTCCTCTCTGCCTGCTGAGGAACAAGCAGCCGTGTAGGCCCTTCAGAACACTTCTTGCATGCAGAGCCCAAGGCGGGACACTGCTCTCTGTCTTCCTTTGGAAACCTAGGTTGTCGGAGCTTACCCAGCCCACGAAGACAGTCTGAGCCGGTTTCATGAGCTGGGGAACGGGGACTCAGTGAGGACCAGGGCCCTACCTGCACTCAGAAAATCACTCTGCTCAGCCTTCCATCCAGGAACTGACACCGGCTGTCTCGTTGGTTTAACAGGACGTCTAAGGGAAGTCCAAGCTGAGCAAGAGCACAATTCCTCCTTTACCCTGCTAGGCCCCCGGAAGAGGTAGAGACTACTAGGCCTCGCTCAGGCCATCCCTCCTTCAGGGATCTTGCCACAGTTCGAAGCCTGCACAGTAAAAGATACTTAGCGAAGTTGCCAGGGTTTCGCCATGCTCTACCTCGGCAGCTCCACTACTGTAGGGACTCATGTTTGCTGTGAACGAGGATAGGTGGCCCTGCTTCAAAAAGCAGTCTTTTCCCCATTGGAAATGTGGATTTTTGTAGCCTAGGAGCTGTTTGCGAAACCCTAGGAAGTCCCAGCTTCTACTCACTGCAGGCACGCCCGGGCAGGAAACGAGTATGTTTCCCCAGAGAAACAGGCTGCTTGCAAGTGTCGAGAAGAGCTTCTCAGGTGCCCAGTGTGTCCCGTTTGTTTCCCTTCGCAGCTCCCGTACTGCAGGTACTTATGCTGGGTGCTAACAAGAGTTGGTTGGCTCTGCCGACAAAAGCAGCCTTTTCCCTTTGGAAGCTTGGATTGTAGTGTCTCAGGGGCTGCTTGCCAAACCTTGAAGTTGCCCAGGTTATAGCCTCCGCAGGTACGCTTGCGTAGCAAACGAGCACTTTCTACCGAAGAACAGGGTTCCTGTCACGCTGGAGGAGAGTTAATCCCGCAGACCTCGTTCCTCCTGGGAAAGCGCAAGGCCACCCTGAGCCTCAGGGTAGTGCCTAAGTTTCCAACGGGCAAGCTCTGCGTGACTCGGTTTCCATGAGGTCTCCACCGTTGTTGTGCTTCAATGGAACGCGAGGATAGCTTTCAGGACTCCAAGCACTCTGACCTCCGCACCGTTTCCCATGCTACCACACGGATCCCCCCCACGTCTCCTCTCTGCCTGCTGAGCAACAAGCAGCCGTGTAGGCCCTTCAGAACCCTTCTTGCATGCAGAGCCCAAGGCGGCACACTGCTCTCTGTCTTCCTTTGGAAACCTAGGTTGTCGCAGCTTACCCAGCTCACCAAGACAGTCTGAGCCGGTCTCATGAGCTGGGGAACGTGGACTCAGTGAGGACCAGGGCCCTACCTGCACTCAGAAAATCACTCTGCTCAGCCTTCCATCCAGGAGCTCACACCGACTGGCTCGTTGGTTTAGCAGGACGTCTAAGTGAGGTCCAAGCTGAGCAAAGAACACACTTCCTCCTTTACCCTGCTAGGCCCACGGAAGAGGTAGAGCCAACTAGGCCTCGCTCAGGCCAGCCCTCCTTCAGGGATCTTGCCACAGTTCGAAGCCTGCACAGTAAAAGTTATTTAGCGAAGTTGCCAGGGTTTCGCCATGCTCTCCCTCGGCAGCTCCACTACTGCAGGGACTCATGTTTGCTGTGAACTAGGATAGGTGGCCCACTTCAAAAAGCAGTCTTTTCCCCTTTGGAAATGTGGATTCTTGTAGCCTCGGAGCTGTTTGCAAAACCCTAGGAAGGCCCAGCTTCTACTCACGGCAGGCACGCCCTGGGAGGAAACGAGTATGTTTCCCCAGAGAAACAGGCTGCTTGCAAGTGTCGAGCGGAGCTTCTCAGGTGCCCAGTGTGTCCCGTTTGTTTCCCTTCGCAGCTGACATCCTGCAGGTACTTATGCTGGGGGCTAACAAGGGTAGGTGGCTCTTCCGACAAAAGCAGCCTTTTCCTTTTGGAAGCTTGGATTGTAGTGTCTCAGGGGCTGCTTGCCAAACCTTGAAGTTGCCCAGGTTATAGCCTCCAGAGGTACGCTTGCGTAGCAAACGAGCACTTTCACCCGAGGAACAGGGTTCCTGTCACGCTGGAGGAGAGTTAATCCCGCAGACCTCGTTCCTCCCGGGAAAGCGCAAGGCCACCCTGAGCCTCAGGGTAGTGCCTAAGTTTCCACAGGGCAAGCTCTGCGTGCCTCGGTTTCCATGAGGTCTCCATCGTTGTTGTGCTTCAATGGAACGCGAGGATAGCTTTCAGGACTCCAAGCACTCTGACCTCCGCAGCATTTCCCATGCTACCACACAGATCCCCCCACGTCTCCTCTCTGCCTGCTGAGCAACAAGCAGCCGTGTAGGCCCTTCGGAACACTTCTTGCATGCAGAACCCAAGGCGGCACACTGCTCTCTGTCTTCCTTTGGAAACCTAGGTGGTCGCAGCTTGCCCCAGCTCACGAAGACAGTCTGAGCCGTTCTCATGAGCTGGGAGACGTGGACTCAGTGAGGACCAGGGCCCTACCTGCACTCAGAAAATCACTCTGCTCAGCCTTCCATCCAGGAGCTCACACCGACTGGCTCGTTGGTTTAGCAGGAGGTCTAAGTGAGGTCCAAGCTGAGCAAAGAACACACATCCTCCTTTACCCTGCTAGGCCCACGGAAGAGGAAGAGCCAACTAGGCCTCGCTCAGGCCAGCCCTCCTTCAGGGATCTTGCCACACTTCGAAGCCTGCACAGTAAAAGATATTAGCGAAGTTGCCAGGGTTTCACCATGCTCTCCCTCGGCAGCTCCACTACTGCAGGGACTCATGTTTGCTGTGAACTAGGATAGGTGGCCCACTTCAAAAAGCAGTCTTTTCCCCTTTGGAAAGGTGGATTCTTGTAGCCTCGGAGCTGTTTGCGAAACCCTAGGAAGGCCCAGCTTCTACTCACTGCAGGCACGCCCGGGCAGGAAACGAGTATGTTTCCCGAAAGAAACAGGCTGCTTGCAAGTGTCGAGGGGAGCTTCTCAGTTGCCCAGTGTTTCCCGTTTGTTTCCCTTCGCAGCTCCCGTACTGCAGGTACTTATGCTGGGTGCTAACAAGGGTTGGTTGGCTCTGCCGACAAAAGCAGCCTTTTCCCTTTGGAAGCTTGGATTGTAGTGTCTCAGGGGCTGCTTGCCAAAACTTGAAGTTGACCAGGTTATAGCCTCCGTAGGTACGCTTGCGTAGCAAACGAGCACTTTCACCCGATGAACAGCGTTCCTATCACGCTACAGGAGAGTTAATCCTGCAGACCTCGTTCCTCCTGGGAAAGCGCAAGGCCACCCTGAGCCTCAGGGTAGTGCCTAAGTTTGCTCCGTGCAAGCTCTGCGTGCCTCGGTTTCCATGAGGTCTCCACCGTTGTTGTGCTTCAGTGGAACGCGAGGATAGCTTTCAGGACTCCAAGCACTCTGGCCTCCGCACCGTTTCCCATGTTACCACACGGATCCCTCCCACGTCTCCTCTCTGCCTGCTGAGCAACAAGCAGCCGTGTAGGCCCTTCAGACCACTTCTTGCATGCAGAGCCCAAGGCGGCACACTGCTCTCTGTCTTCCTTTGGAAACCTAGGTTGTCGGAGCTTACCCAGCTCACGAAGACAGTCTGAGCCGGTTTCATGAGCTGGGGAACGGGGACTCAGTGAGGACCAGGGCCCTACCTGCACTCAGAAAATCACTCTGCTCAGCGTTCCATCCAGGAGCTCACACCGACTGGCTCGTTGGTTTAGCAGGACGTCTAAGTGAGGTCCAAGCTGAGCAAAGAACACACTTCCTCCTTTACCCTGCTAGGCCCACGGAAGAGGTAGAGCCAACTAGGCCTCGCTCAGGCCAGCCCTCCTTCAGGGATCTTGCCACACTTCGAAGCCTGCACAGTAAAAGATACTTAGCGAAGTTGCCAGGGTTTCACCATGCTCTCCCTCGGCAGCTCCACTACTGCAGGGACTCATGTTTGCTGTGAACTAGGATAGGTGGCCCACTTCAAAAAGCAGTCTTTTCCCCTTTGGAAAGGTGGATTCTTGTAGCCTCGGAGCTGTTTGCGAAACCCTAGGAAGGCCCAGCTACTACTCACGGCAGGCACGCCCGGGGAGGAAACGAGTATGTTTCCCCAGAGAAACAGGCTGCTTGCAAGTGTCGAGGGGAGCTTCTCAGGTGCCCAGTGTGTCCCGTTTGTTTCCCTTCGCAGCTCCCGTACTGCAGGTACTTATGCTGGGTGCTAACAAGAGTTGGTTGGCTCTGCCGACAAAAGCAGCCTTTTCCCTTTGGAAGCTTGGATTGTAGTGTCTCAGGGGCTGCTTGCCAAACCTTGAAGTTGCCCAGGTTATAGCCTCCGCAGGTACGCTTGCGTAGCAAACGAGCACTTTCTACCGAAGAACAGGGTTCCTGTCAAGCTGGAGGAGAGTTAATCCCGCAGACCTCCTTCCTCCTGGGAAAGCGCAAGGCCACCCTGAGCCTCAGGGTAGTGCCTAAGTTTCCAACGGGCAAGCTCTGCGTGCCTCGGTTTCCATGAGGTCTCCACCGTTGTTGTGCTTCAATGGAACGCGAGGATAGCTTTCAGGACTCCAAGCACTCTGACCTCCGCACCGTTTCCCATGCTACCACACGGATCCCCCCCACGTCTCCTCTCTGCCTGCTGAGCAACAAGCAGCCGTGTAGGCCCTTCAGAACCCTTCTTGCATGCAGAGCCCAAGGCGGCACACTGCTCTCTGTCTTCCTTTGGAAACCTAGGTTGTCGCAGCTTACCCAGCTCACCAAGACAGTCTGAGCCGCTCTCATGAGATGGGGAAAGTGGACTCAGTGAGGACCAGGGCCCTACCTGCACTCAGAAAATCACTCTGCTCAGCGTTCCATCCAGGAGCTCAAACCGACTGGCTCGTTGGTTTAGCAGGACGTCTAAGTGAGGTCCAAGCTGAGCAAAGAGCACACTTCCTCCTTTACCCTGCTAGGCCCACGGAAGAGGTAGGGCCAACTAGGCCTCGCTCAGGCCAGCCCTCCTTCAGGGATCTTGCTACACTTCGAAGCCTGCCCAGTAAAAGATACTTAGCGGAGTTGCCAGGGTTTCGCCATGCTCTCCCTCGGCAGCTCCACTACTGCAGGGACTCATGTTTGCTGTGAACTAGGATAGGTGGCCCTGCTTCAAAAAGCAGTCTTTTCCCCTTTGGAAATGTGGATTTTTGTAGCCTAGGAGCTGTTTGCGAAACCCTAGGAAGTCCCAGCTTCTACTCACTGCAGGCACACCCGGGCAGGAAACGAGTATGTTTCCCCAGAGAAACAGGCTGCTTGCAAGTGTCGAGAAGAGCTTCTCAGGTGCCCAGTGTGTCCCGTTTGTTTCCCTTCGCAGCTCCCGTACTGCAGGTACTTATGCTGGGTGCAAACAAGAGTTGGTTGGCTCTGCCGACAAAAGCAGCCTTTTCCCTTTGGAAGCTTGGATTGTAGTGTCTCAGGGGCTGCTTGCCAAACCTTGAAGTTGCCCAGGTTATAGCCTCCGCAGGTACGCTAGCGTAGCAAACGAGCACTTTCTACCGAAGAACAGGGTTCCTGTCACGCTGGAGGAGAGTTAATCCCGCAGACCTCGTTCCTCCTGGGAAAGCGCAAGGCCACCCTGAGCCTCAGGGTAGTGCCTAAGTTTCCAACGGGCAAGCTCTGCGTGACTCGGTTTCCATGAGGTCTCCACCGTTGTTGTGCTTCAATGGAACGCGAGGATAGCTTTCAGGACTCCAAGCACTCTGACCTCCGCACCATTTCCCATGCTACCACACAGATCCCCCCAGGTCTCCTCTCTGCCTGCTGAGCAACAAGCAGCCGTGTAGGCCCTTCGGAACACTTCTTGCATGCAGAACCCAAGGCGGCACACTGCTCTCTGTCTTCCTTTGGAAACCTAGGTGGTCGCAGCTTGCCCCAGCTCACGAAGACAGTCTGAGCCGTTCTCATGAGCTGGGAGACGTGGACTCAGTGAGGACCAGGGCCCTACCTGCACTCAGAAAATCACTCTGCTCAGCCTTCCATCCAGGAGCTCACACCGACTGGCTCGTTGGTTTAGCAGGAGGTCTAAGTGAGGTCCAAGCTGAGCAAAGAACACACTTCCTCCTTTACCCTGCTAGGCCCACGGAAGAGGTAGAGCCAACTAGGCCTCGCTCAGGCCAGCCCTCCTTCAGGGATCTTGCCACACTTCGAAGCCTGCACAGTAAAAGATATTCAGCGAAGTTGCCAGGGTTTCACCATGCTCTCCCTCGGCAGCTCCACTACTGCAGGGACTCATGTTTGCTGTGAACGAGGATAGGTGGCCCACTTCAAAAAGCAGTCTTTTCCCCTTTGGAAATGTGGATTCTTTGAGCCTCGGAGCTGTTTGCGAAACCCTAGGAAGGCCCAGCTTCTACTCACTGCAGGCACGCCCGGGCAGGAAACGAGTATGTTTCCCGAAAGAAACAGGCTGCTTGCAAGTGTCGAGGGGAGCTTCTCAGGTGCCCAGTGTTTCCCGTTTGTTTCCCTTCGCAGCTCCCGTACTGCAGGTACTTATGCTGGGTGCTAACAAGGGTTGGTTGGCTCTGCCGACAAAAGCAGCCTTTTCCCTTTGGAAGCTTGGATTGTAGTGTCTCAGGGGCTGCTTGCCAAACCTTGAAGTTGCCCAGGTTATAGCCTCCGCAGGTACGCTTGCGTAGCAAACGAGCACTTTCTACCGATGAACAGGGTTCCTGTCACGCTGGAGGAGAGTTAATCCCGCAGACCTCGTTCCTCCTGGGAAAGCGCAAGTCCACCCTGAGCCTCAGGGTAGTGCCTAAGTTTCCAACGGGCAAGCTCTGCGTGCCTCTGTTTCCATGAAGTCTCCACCGTTGTTGTGCTTTAATGGAACGCGAGGATAGCTTTCAGTACTCCAAGCACTCTGACCTCCGCCCCGTTTCCCATGCTACCACACGGATCCCCCCCACGTCTCCTCTCTGCCTGCTGAGCAACAAGCAGCCGTGTAGGCCCTTCAGAACACTTCTGCATGCAGAGCCCAAGGCGGCACACTGCTCTCTGTCTTCCTTTGGAAACCTAGGTTGTCGCAGCTTACCCAGCTCACCAAGACAGTCTGAGCCGGTCTCATGAGCTGGGGAACGTGGACTCAGTGAGGACCAGGGCCCTACCTGCACTCAGAAAATCACTCTGCTCAGCCTTCCATCCAGGAGCTCACACCGACTGGCTCGTTGGTTTAGCAAGACGTCTAAGTGAGGTCCAAGCTGAGCAAAGAACACACTTCCTCCTTTACCCTGCTAGGCCCACGGAAGAGGTAGAGCCAACTAGGCCTCGCTCAGGCCAGCCCTCCTTCAGGGATCTTGCCACAGTTCGAAGCCTGCACAGTAAAAGTTATTTAGCGAAGTTGCCAGGGTTTCGCCATTCTCCCTCGGCAGCTCCACTACTGCAGGGACTCATGTTTGCTGTGAACTAGGATAGGTGGCCCACCTCCAAAAGCAGTCTTTTCCCCTTTGGAAATGTGGATTCTTGTAGCCTCGGAGCTGTTTGCAAAATCCTAGGAAGGCCCAGCTTCTACTCACGGCAGGCACGCCCGGGGAGGAAACGAGTATGTTTCCCCAGAGAAACAGGCTGCTTGCAAGTGTCGAGCGGAGCTTCTCAGGTGCCCAGTGTGTCCCGTTTGTTTCCCTTCGCAGCTCCCGTACTGCAGGTACTTATGCTGGGTGCTAAAAAGAGTTGGTTGGCTCTGCCGACAAAAGCAGCCTTTTCCCTTTGGAAGCTTGGATTGTAGTGTCTCAGGGGCTGCTTGCCAAACCTTGAAGTTGCCCAGGTTATAGCCTCCAGAGGTACGCTTGAGTAGCAAACGAGCACTTTCACCCGAGGAACAGGGTTCCTGTCACGCTGGAGGAGAGTTAATCCCGCAGACCTCCTTCCTCCTGGGAAAGCGCAAGGCCACCCTGAGCCTCAGGGTAGTGCCTAAGTTTGCTCCGTGCAAGCTCTGCGTGCCTCGGTTTCAATGAGGTCTCCACCGTTGTTGTGCTTCAATGGAACGCGAGGATAGCTTTCAGGACTCCAAGCACTCTGGCCTCCGCACCGTTTCCCATGCTACCACACGGATCCCCCCCACGTCTCCTCTCTGCCTGCTGAGCAAGAAGCAGCCGTGTAGGCCCTTCGGAAAACTTCTTGCATGCAGAACCCAAGGCGGCACACTGCTCTCTGTCTTCCTTTGGAAACCTAGGTGGTCGCAGCTTGCCCCAGCTCACGAAGACAGTCTGAGCCGTTCTCATGAGCTGGGAGACGTGGACTCAGTGAGGACCAGGGCCCTACCTGCACTCAGAAAATCACTCTGCTCAGCGTTCCATCCAGGAGCTCACACCGACTGGCTCGTTGGTTTAGCAGGACGTCTAAGTGAGGTCCAAGCTGAGCAAAGAGCACACTTCCTCCTTTACCCTGCTAGGCCCACGGAAGAGGTAGGGCCAACTAGGCCTCGCTCAGGCCAGCCCTCCTTCAGGGATCTTGCTACACTTCGAAGCCTGCACAGTAAAAGATACTTAGCGGAGTTGCCAGGGTTTCGCCATGCTCTCCCTCGGCAGCTCCACTACTGCAGGGACTCATGTTTGCTGTGAACTAGGATAGGTGGCCCTGCTTCAAAAAGCAGTCTTTTCCCCTTTGGAATAGTGGATTTTTGTAGCCTAGGAGCTGTTTGCGAAACCCTAGGAAGTCCCAGCTTCTACTCACTGCAGGCACGCCCGGGCAGGAAACGAGTATGTTTCCCCAGAGAAACAGGCTGCTTGCAAGTGTTGAGAAGAGCTTCTCAGGTGCCCAGTGTGTCCCGTTTGTTTCCCTTCGCAGCTCCCGTACTGCAGGTACTTATGCTGGGTGCTAACAAGAGTTGGTTGGCTCTGCCGACAAAAGCAGCCTTTTCCCTTTGGAAGCTTGGATTGTAGTGTCTCAGGGGCTGCTTGCCAAACCTTGAAGTTGCCCAGGTTATAGCCTCCGCAGGTACGCTTGCGTAGCAAACGAGCACTTTCTACCGAAGAACAGGGTTCCTGTCACGCTGGAGGAGAGTTAATCCCGCAGACCTCGTTCCTCCTGGGAAAGCGCAAGGCCACCCTGAGCCTCAGGGTAGTGCCTAAGTTTCCAACGGGCAAGCTCTGCGTGACTCGGTTTCCATGAGGTCTCCACCGTTGTTGTGCTTCAATGGAACGCGAGGATAGCTTTCAGGACTCCAAGCACTCTGACCTCCGCACCATTTCCCATGCTACCACACGGATTCCCCCCACGTCTCCTCTCTGCCTGCTGAGCAACAAGCAGCCGTGTAGGCCCTTCAGAACACTTCTGCATGCAGAGGCCAAGGCGGCACACTGCTCTCTGTCTTCCTTTGGAAACCTAGGTTGTCGCAGCTTACCCAGCTCACCAAGACAGTCTGAGCCGGTCTCATGAGCTGGGGAACGTGGACTCAGTAGGACCAGGGCCCTACCTGCACTCAGAAAATCACTCTGCTCAGCCTTCCATCCAGGAGCTCACACCGACTGGCTCGTTGGTTTAGCAGGAGGTCTAAGTGAGGTCCAAGCTGAGCAAAGAACACACTTCCTCCTTTACCCTGCTAGGCCCACGGAAGAGGTAGAGCCAACTAGGCCTCGCTCAGGCCAGCCCTCCTTCAGGGATCTTGCCACACTTCGAAGCCTGCACAGTAAAAGATACTTAGCGAAGTTGCCAGGGTTTCACCATGCTCTCCCTCGGCAGCTCCACTACTGCAGGGACTCATGTTTGCTGTGAACTAGGATAGGTGGCCCACTTCAAAAAGCAGTCTTTTCCCCTTTGGAAAGGTGGATTCTTGTAGCCTAGGAGCTGTTTGCGAAACCATAGAAAGGCCCAGCTTTTACTCACTGCAGGCACGCCCGGGGAGGAAACGAGTATGTTTCCCCAGAGAAACAGGCTGCTTGCAAGTGTCGAGGGGAGCTTCTCAGGTGCCCAGTGTGTCCCGTTTGTTTCCCTTCGCAGCTCCCGTACTGCAGGTACTTATGCTGGGTGCTAACAAGGGTTCGTTGGCTCTGCCGACAAAAGCAGCCTTTTCCCTTTGGAAGCTTGGATTGTAGTGTCTCAGGGGCTGCTTGCCAAAACTTGAAGTTGACCAGGTTATAGCCTCCGTAGGTACGCTTGCGTAGCAAACGAGCACTTTCACCCGATGAACAGCGTTCCTATCACGCTACAGGAGAGTTAATCCTGCAGACCTCGTTCCTCCTGGGAAAGCGCAAGGCCACCCTGAGCCTCAGGGTAGTGCCTAAGTTTGCTCCGTGCAAGCTCTGCGTGCCTCGGTTTCCATGAGGTCTCCACCGTTGTTGTGCTTCAGTGGAACGCGAGGATAGCTTTCAGGAATCCAAGCACTCTGGCCTCCGCACCGTTTCCCATGTTACCACACGGATCCCTCCCACGTCTCCTCTCTGCCTGCTGAGCAACAAGCAGCCGTGTAGGCCCTTCAGACCACTTCTTGCATGCAGAGCCCAAGGCGGCACACTGCTCTCTGTCTTCCTTTGGAAACCTAGGTTGTCGGAGCTTACCCAGCTCACGAAGACAGTCTGAGCCGGTTTCATGAGCTGGGGAACGGGGACTCAGTGAGGACCAGGGCCCTACCTGCACTCAGAAAATCACTCTGCTCAGCCTTCCATCCAGGAGCTCACACCGACTGGCTCGTTGGTTTAGCAGGACGTCTAAGTGAGGTCCAAGCTGAGCAAAGAACACACTTCCTCCTTTACCCTGCTAGGCCCACGAAAGAGGTAGAGCCAACTAGGCCTCGCTCAGGCCAGCCCTCCTTCAGGGATCTTGCCACACTTCGAAGCCTGCACAGTAAAAGATACTTAGCGAAGTTGCCAGGGTTTCACCATGCTCTCCCTCGGCAGCTCCACTACTGCAGGGACTCATGTTTGCTGTGAACTAGGATAGGTGGCCCACTTCAAAAAGCAGTCTTTTCCCCTTTGGAAAGGTGGATTCTTGTAGCCTCGGAGCTGTTTGCGAAACCCTAGGAAGGCCCAGCTACTACTCACGGCAGGCACGCCCGGGGAGGAAACGAGTATGTTTCCCCAGAGAAACAGGCTGCTTGCAAGTGTCGAGGGGAGCTTCTCAGGTGCCCAGTGTGTCCCGTTTGTTTCCCTTCGCAGCTCCCGTACTGCAGGTACTTATGCTGGGTGCTAACAAGAGTTGGTTGGCTCTGCCGACAAAAGCAGCCTTTTCCCTTTGGAAGCTTGGATTGTAGTGTCTCAGGGGCTGCTTGCCAAACCTTGAAGTTGCCCAGGTTATAGCCTCCGCAGGTACGCTTGCGTAGCAAACGAGCACTTTCTACCGAAGAACAGGGTTCCTGTCAAGCTGGAGGAGAGTTAATCCCGCAGACCTCCTTCCTCCTGGGAAAGCGCAAGGCCACCCTGAGCCTCAGGGTAGTGCCTAAGTTTCCAACGGGCAAGCTCTGCGTGCCTCGGTTTCCATGAGGTCTCCACCGTTGTTGTGCTTCAATGGAACGCGAGGATAGCTTTCAGGACTCCAAGCACTCTGACCTCCGCACCGTTTCCCATGCTACCACACGGATCCCCCCCACGTCTCCTCTCTGCCTGCTGAGCAACAAGCAGCCGTGTAGGCCCTTCAGAACCCTTCTTGCATGCAGAGCCCAAGGCGGCACACTGCTCTCTGTCTTCCTTTGGAAACCTAGGTTGTCGCAGCTTACCCAGCTCACCAAGACAGTCTGAGCCGCTCTCATGAGATGGGGAAAGTGGACTCAGTGAGGACCAGGGCCCTACCTGCACTCAGAAAATCACTCTGCTCAGCGTTCCATCCAGGAGCTCACACCGACTGGCTCGTTGGTTTAGCAGGACGTCTAAGTGAGGTCCAAGCTGAGCAAAGAGCACACTTCCTCCTTTACCCTGCTAGGCCCACGGAAGAGGTAGGGCCAACTAGGCCTCGCTCAGGCCAGCCCTCCTTCAGGGATCTTGCTACACTTCGAAGCCTGCCCAGTAAAAGATACTTAGCGGAGTTGCCAGGGTTTCGCCATGCTCTCCCTCGGCAGCTCCACTACTGCAGGGACTCATGTTTGCTGTGAACTAGGATAGGTGGCCCTGCTTCAAAAAGCAGTCTTTTCCCCTTTGGAAATGTGGATTTTTGTAGCCTAGGAGCTGTTTGCGAAACCCTAGGAAGTCCCAGCTTCTACTCACTGCAGGCACGCCCGGGCAGGAAACGAGTATGTTTCCCCAGAGAAACAGGCTGCTTGCAAGTGTCGAGAAGAGCTTCTCAGGTGCCCAGTGTGTCCCGTTTGTTTCCCTTCGCAGCTCCCGTACTGCAGGTACTTATGCTGGGTGCAAACAAGAGTTGGTTGGCTCTGCCGACAAAAGCAGCCTTTTCCCTTTGGAAGCTTGGATTGTAGTGTCTCAGGGGCTGCTTGCCAAACCTTGAAGTTGCCCAGGTTATAGCCTCCGCAGGTACGCTAGCGTAGCAAACGAGCACTTTCTACCGAAGAACAGGGTTCCTGTCACGCTGGAGGAGAGTTAATCCCGCAGACCTCGTTCCTCCTGGGAAAGCGCAAGGCCACCCTGAGCCTCAGGGTAGTGCCTAAGTTTCCAACGGGCAAGCTCTGCGTGACTCGGTTTCCATGAGGTCTCCACCGTTGTTGTGCTTCAATGGAACGCGAGGATAGCTTTCAGGACTCCAAGCACTCTGACCTCCGCACCATTTCCCATGCTACCACACAGATCCCCCCAGGTCTCCTCTCTGCCTGCTGAGCAACAAGCAGCCGTGTAGGCCCTTCGGAACACTTCTTGCATGCAGAACCCAAGGCGGCACACTGCTCTCTGTCTTCCTTTGGAAACCTAGGTGGTCGCAGCTTGCCCCAGCTCACGAAGACAGTTTGAGCCGTTCTCATGAGCTGGGAGACGTGGACTCAGTGAGGACCAGGGCCCTACCTGCACTCAGAAAATCACTCTGCTCAGCCTTCCATCCAGGAGCTCACACCGACTGGCTCGTTGGTTTAGCAGGAGGTCTAAGTGAGGTCCAAGCTGAGCAAAGAACACACATCCTCCTTTACCCTGCTAGGCCCACGGAAGAGGTAGAGCCAACTAGGCCTCGCTCAGGCCAGCCCTCCTTCAGGGATCTTGCCACACTTCGAAGCCTGCACAGTAAAAGATATTTAGCGAAGTTGCCAGGGTTTCACCATGCTCTCCCTCGGCAGCTCCACTACTGCAGGGACTCATGTTTGCTGTGAACGAGGATAGGTGGCCCACTTCAAAAAGCAGTCTTTTCCCCTTTGGAAATGTGGATTCTTTGAGCCTCGGAGCTGTTTGCGAAACCCTAGGAAGGCCCAGCTTCTACTCACTGCAGGCACGCCCGGGCAGGAAACGAGTATGTTTCCCGAAAGAAACAGGCTGCTTGCAAGTGTCGAGGGGAGCTTCTCAGGTGCCCAGTGTTTCCCGTTTGTTTCCCTTCGCAGCTCCCGTACTGCAGGTACTTATGCTGGGTGCTAACAAGGGTTGGTTGGCTCTGCCGACAAAAGCAGCCTTTTCCCTTTGGAAGCTTGGATTGTAGTGTCTCAGGGGCTGCTTGCCAAACCTTGAAGTTGCCCAGGTTATAGCCTCCGCAGGTACGCTTGCGTAGCAAACGAGCACTTTCTACCGATGAACAGGGTTCCTGTCACGCTGGAGGAGAGTTAATCCCGCAGACCTCGTTCCTCCTGGGAAAGCGCAAGTCCACCCTGAGCCTCAGGGTAGTGCCTAAGTTTCCAACGGGCAAGCTCTGCGTGCCTCTGTTTCCATGAAGTCTCCACCGTTGTTGTGCTTTAATGGAACGCGAGGATAGCTTTCAGTACTCCAAGCACTCTGACCTCCGCCCCGTTTCCCATGCTACCACACGGATCCCCCCCACGTCTCCTCTCTGCCTGCTGAGCAACAAGCAGCCGTGTAGGCCCTTCAGAACACTTCTGCATGCAGAGCCCAAGGCGGCACACTGCTCTCTGTCTTCCTTTGGAAACCTAGGTTGTCGCAGCTTACCCAGCTCACCAAGACAGTCTGAGCCGGTCTCATGAGCTGGGGAACGTGGACTCAGTGAGGACCAGGGCCCTACCTGCACTCAGAAAATCACTCTGCTCAGCCTTCCATCCAGGAGCTCACACCGACTGGCTCGTTGGTTTAGCAAGACGTCTAAGTGAGGTCCAAGCTGAGCAAAGAACACACTTCCTCCTTTACCCTGCTAGGCCCACGGAAGAGGTAGAGCCAACTAGGCCTCGCTCAGGCCAGCCCTCCTTCAGGGATCTTGCCACAGTTCGAAGCCTGCACAGTAAAAGTTATTTAGCGAAGTTGCCAGGGTTTCGCCATTCTCCCTCGGCAGCTCCACTACTGCAGGGACTCATGTTTGCTGTGAACTAGGATAGGTGGCCCACCTCCAAAAGCAGTCTTTTCCCCTTTGGAAATGTGGATTCTTGTAGCCTCGGAGCTGTTTGCAAAACCCTAGGAAGGCCCAGCTTCTACTCACGGCAGGCACGCCCGGGGAGGAAACGAGTATGTTTCCCCAGAGAAACAGGCTGCTTGCAAGTGTCGAGCGGAGCTTCTCAGGTGCCCAGTGTGTCCCGTTTGTTTCCCTTCGCAGCTCCCGTACTGCAGGTACTTATGCTGGGTGCTAAAAAGAGTTGGTTGGCTCTGCCGACAAAAGCAGCCTTTTCCCTTTGGAAGCTTGGATTGTAGTGTCTCAGGGGCTGCTTGCCAAACCTTGAAGTTGCCCAGGTTATAGCCTCCAGAGGTACGCTTGAGTAGCAAACGAGCACTTTCACCCGAGGAACAGGGTTCCTGTCACGCTGGAGGAGAGTTAATCCCGCAGACCTCCTTCCTCCTGGGAAAGCGCAAGGCCACCCTGAGCCTCAGGGTAGTGCCTAAGTTTGCTCCGTGCAAGCTCTGCGTGCCTCGGTTTCAATGAGGTCTCCACCGTTGTTGTGCTTCAATGGAACGCGAGGATAGCTTTCAGGACTCCAAGCACTCTGGCCTCCGCACCGTTTCCCATGCTACCACACGGATCCCCCCCACGTCTCCTCTCTGCCTGCTGAGCAAGAAGCAGCCGTGTAGGCCCTTCGGAAAACTTCTTGCATGCAGAACCCAAGGCGGCACACTGCTCTCTGTCTTCCTTTGGAAACCTAGGTGGTCGCAGCTTGCCCCAGCTCACGAAGACAGTCTGAGCCGTTCTCATGAGCTGGGAGACGTGGACTCAGTGAGGACCAGGGCCCTACCTGCACTCAGAAAATCACTCTGCTCAGCGTTCCATCCAGGAGCTCACACCGACTGGCTCGTTGGTTTAGCAGGACGTCTAAGTGAGGTCCAAGCTGAGCAAAGAGCACACTTCCTCCTTTACCCTGCTAGGCCCACGGAAGAGGTAGGGCCAACTAGGCCTCGCTCAGGCCAGCCCTCCTTCAGGGATCTTGCTACACTTCGAAGCCTGCACAGTAAAAGATACTTAGCGGAGTTGCCAGGGTTTCGCCATGCTCTCCCTCGGCAGCTCCACTACTGCAGGGACTCATGTTTGCTGTGAACTAGGATAGGTGGCCCTGCTTCAAAAAGCAGTCTTTTCCCCTTTGGAATAGTGGATTTTTGTAGCCTAGGAGCTGTTTGCGAAACCCTAGGAAGTCCCAGCTTCTACTCACTGCAGGCACGCCCGGGCAGGAAACGAGTATGTTTCCCCAGAGAAACAGGCTGCTTGCAAGTGTTGAGAAGAGCTTCTCAGGTGCCCAGTGTGTCCCGTTTGTTTCCCTTCGCAGCTCCCGTACTGCAGGTACTTATGCTGGGTGCTAACAAGAGTTGGTTGGCTCTGCCGACAAAAGCAGCCTTTTCCCTTTGGAAGCTTGGATTGTAGTGTCTCAGGGGCTGCTTGCCAAACCTTGAAGTTGCCCAGGTTATAGCCTCCGCAGGTACGCTTGCGTAGCAAACGAGCACTTTCTACCGAAGAACAGGGTTCCTGTCACGCTGGAGGAGAGTTAATCCCGCAGACCTCGTTCCTCCTGGGAAAGCGCAAGGCCACCCTGAGCCTCAGGGTAGTGCCTAAGTTTCCAACGGGCAAGCTCTGCGTGACTCGGTTTCCATGAGGTCTCCACCGTTGTTGTGCTTCAATGGAACGCGAGGATAGCTTTCAGGACTCCAAGCACTCTGACCTCCGCACCATTTCCCATGCTACCACACGGATCCCCCCCACGTCTCCTCTCTGCCTGCTGAGCAACAAGCAGCCGTGTAGGCCCTTCAGAACACTTCTGCATGCAGAGGCCAAGGCGGCACACTGCTCTCTGTCTTCCTTTGGAAACCTAGGTTGTCGCAGCTTACCCAGCTCACGAAGACAGTCTGAGCCGGTCTCATGAGCTGGGGAACGTGGACTCAGTAGGACCAGGGCCCTACCTGCACTCAGAAAATCACTCTGCTCAGCCTTCCATCCAGGAGCTCACACCGACTGGCTCGTTGGTTTAGCAGGAGGTCTAAGTGAGGTCCAAGCTGAGCAAAGAACACACTTCCTCCTTTACCCTGCTAGGCCCACGGAAGAGGTAGAGCCAACTAGGCCTCGCTCAGGCCAGCCCTCCTTCAGGGATCTTGCCACACTTCGAAGCCTGCACAGTAAAAGATACTTAGCGAAGTTGCCAGGGTTTCACCATGCTCTCCCTCGGCAGCTCCACTACTGCAGGGACTCATGTTTGCTGTGAACTAGGATAGGTGGCCCACTTCAAAAAGCAGTCTTTTCCCCTTTGGAAAGGTGGATTCTTGTAGCCTAGGAGCTGTTTGCGAAACCATAGAAAGGCCCAGCTTTTACTCACTGCAGGCACGCCCGGGGAGGAAACGAGTATGTTTCCACAGAGAAACAGGCTGCTTGCAAGTGTCGAGGGGAGCTTCTCAGGTGCCCAGTGTGTCCCGTTTGTTTCCCTTCGCAGCTCCCGTACTGCAGGTACTTATGCTGGGTGCTAACAAGGGTTCGTTGGCTCTGCCGACAAAAGCAGCCTTTTCCCTTTGGAAGCTTGGATTGTAGTGTCTCAGGGGCTGCTTGCCAAACCTTGAAGTTGCCCAGGTTATAGCCTCCGCAGGTACGCTTGCGTAGCAAACGAGCACTTTCTACCGAAGAACAGGGTTCCTGTCAAGCTGGAGGAGAGTTAATCCCGCAGACCTCCTTCCTCCTGGGAAAGCGCAAGGCCACCCTGAGCCTCAGGGTAGTGCCTAAGTTTCCAACGGGCAAGCTCTGCGTGCCTCGGTTTCCATGAGGTCTCCACCGTTGTTGTGCTTCAATGGAACGCGAGGATAGCTTTCAGGACTCCAAGCACTCTGACCTCCGCACCGTTTCCCATGCTACCACACGGATCCCCCCCACGTCTCCTCTCTGCCTGCTGAGCAACAAGCAGCCGTGTAGGCCCTTCGGAACACTTCTTGCATGCAGAACCCAAGGCGGCACACTGCTCTCTGTCTTCCTTTGGAAACCTAGGTGGTCGCAGCTTGCCCCAGCTCACGAAGACAGTCTGAGCCGTTCTCATGAGCTGGGAGACGTGGACTCAGTGAGGACCAGGGCCCTACCTGCACTCAGAAAATCACTCTGCTCAGCCTTCCATCCAGGAGCTCACACCGACTGGCTCGTTGGTTTAGCAGGACGTCTAAGTGAGGTCCAAGCTGAGCAAAGAACACACTTCCTCCTTTACCCTGCTAGGCCCACGGAAGAGGTAGAGCCAACTAGGCCTCGCTCAGGCCAGCCCTCCTTCAGGGATCTTGCCACACTTCGAAGCCTGCACAGTAAAAGATATTTAGCGAAGTTGCCAGGGTTTCACCATGCTCTCCCTCGGCAGCTCCACTACTGCAGGGACTCATGTTTGCTGTGAACGAGGATAGGTGGCCCACTTCAAAAAGCAGTCTTTTCCCCTTTGGAAATGTGGATTCTTTGAGCCTCGGAGCTGTTTGCGAAACCCTAGGAAGGCCCAGCTTCTACTCACTGCAGGCACGCCCGGGCAGGAAACGAGTATGTTTCCCGAAAGAAACAGGCTGCTTGCAAGTGTCGAGGGGAGCTTCTCAGGTGCCCAGTGTTTCCCGTTTGTTTCCCTTCGCAGCTCCCGTACTGCAGGTACTTATGCTGGGTGCTAACAAGGGTTGGTTGGCTCTGCCGACAAAAGCAGCCTTTTCCCTTTGGAAGCTTGGATTGTAGTGTCTCAGGGGCTGCTTGCCAAACCTTGAAGTTGCCCAGGTTATAGCCTCCGCAGGTACGCTTGCGTAGCAAACGAGCACTTTCTACCGATGAACAGGGTTCCTGTCACGCTGGAGGAGAGTTAATCCCGCAGACCTCGTTCCTCCTGGGAAAGCGCAAGTCCACCCTGAGCCTCAGGGTAGTGCCTAAGTTTCCAACGGGCAAGCTCTGCGTGCCTCTGTTTCCATGAAGTCTCCACCGTTGTTGTGCTTTAATGGAACGCGAGGATAGCTTTCAGGACTCCAAGCACTCTGACCTCCGCCCCGTTTCCCATGCTACCACACGGATCCCCCCCACGTCTCCTCTCTGCCTGCTGAGCAACAAGCAGCCGTGTAGGCCCTTCAGAACACTTCTGCATGCAGAGCCCAAGGCGGCACACTGCTCTCTGTCTTCCTTTGGAAACCTAGGTTGTCGCAGCTTACCCAGCTCACCAAGACAGTCTGAGCCGGTCTCATGAGCTGGGGAACGTGGACTCAGTGAGGACCAGGGCCCTACCTGCACTCAGAAAATCACTCTGCTCAGCCTTCCATCCAGGAGCTCACACCGACTGGCTCGTTGGTTTAGCAAGACGTCTAAGTGAGGTCCAAGCTGAGCAAAGAACACACTTCCTCCTTTACCCTGCTAGGCCCACGGAAGAGGTAGAGCCAACTAGGCCTCGCTCAGGCCAGCCCTCCTTCAGGGATCTTGCCACAGTTCGAAGCCTGCACAGTAAAAGTTATTTAGCGAAGTTGCCAGGGTTTCGCCATTCTCCCTCGGCAGCTCCACTACTGCAGGGACTCATGTTTGCTGTGAACTAGGATAGGTGGCCCACCTCCAAAAGCAGTCTTTTCCCCTTTGGAAATGTGGATTCTTGTAGCCTCGGAGCTGTTTGCAAAACCCTAGGAAGGCCCAGCTTCTACTCACGGCAGGCACGCCCGGGGAGGAAACGAGTATGTTTCCCCAGAGAAACAGGCTGCTTGCAAGTGTCGAGCGGAGCTTCTCAGGTGCCCAGTGTGTCCCGTTTGTTTCCCTTCGCAGCTCCCGTACTGCAGGTACTTATGCTGGGTGCTAAAAAGAGTTGGTTGGCTCTGCCGACAAAAGCAGCCTTTTCCCTTTGGAAGCTTGGATTGTAGTGTCTCAGGGGCTGCTTGCCAAACCTTGAAGTTGCCCAGGTTATAGCCTCCAGAGGTACGCTTGAGTAGCAAACGAGCACTTTCACCCGAGGAACAGGGTTCCTGTCACGCTGGAGGAGAGTTAATCCCGCAGACCTCCTTCCTCCTGGGAAAGCGCAAGGCCACCCTGAGCCTCAGGGTAGTGCCTAAGTTTGCTCCGTGCAAGCTCTGCGTGCCTCGGTTTCAATGAGGTCTCCACCGTTGTTGTGCTTCAATGGAACGCGAGGATAGCTTTCAGGACTCCAAGCACTCTGGCCTCCGCACCGTTTCCCATGCTACCACACGGATCCCCCCCACGTCTCCTCTCTGCCTGCTGAGCAAGAAGCAGCCGTGTAGGCCCTTCGGAAAACTTCTTGCATGCAGAACCCAAGGCGGCACACTGCTCTCTGTCTTCCTTTGGAAACCTAGGTGGTCGCAGCTTGCCCCAGCTCACGAAGACAGTCTGAGCCGTTCTCATGAGCTGGGAGACGTGGACTCAGTGAGGACCAGGGCCCTACCTGCACTCAGAAAATCACTCTGCTCAGCGTTCCATCCAGGAGCTCACACCGACTGGCTCGTTGGTTTAGCAGGACGTCTAAGTGAGGTCCAAGCTGAGCAAAGAGCACACTTCCTCCTTTACCCTGCTAGGCCCACGGAAGAGGTAGGGCCAACTAGGCCTCGCTCAGGCCAGCCCTCCTTCAGGGATCTTGCTACACTTCGAAGCCTGCACAGTAAAAGATACTTAGCGGAGTTGCCAGGGTTTCGCCATGCTCTCCCTCGGCAGCTCCACTACTGCAGGGACTCATGTTTGCTGTGAACTAGGATAGGTGGCCCTGCTTCAAAAAGCAGTCTTTTCCCCTTTGGAATAGTGGATTTTTGTAGCCTAGGAGCTGTTTGCGAAACCCTAGGAAGTCCCAGCTTCTACTCACTGCAGGCACGCCCGGGCAGGAAACGAGTATGTTTCCCCAGAGAAACAGGCTGCTTGCAAGTGTTGAGAAGAGCTTCTCAGGTGCCCAGTGTGTCCCGTTTGTTTCCCTTCGCAGCTCCCGTACTGCAGGTACTTATGCTGGGTGCTAACAAGAGTTGGTTGGCTCTGCCGACAAAAGCAGCCTTTTCCCTTTGGAAGCTTGGATTGTAGTGTCTCAGGGGCTGCTTGCCAAACCTTGAAGTTGCCCAGGTTATAGCCTCCGCAGGTACGCTTGCGTAGCAAACGAGCACTTTCTACCGAAGAACAGGGTTCCTGTCACGCTGGAGGAGAGTTAATCCCGCAGACCTCGTTCCTCCTGGGAAAGCGCAAGGCCACCCTGAGCCTCAGGGTAGTGCCTAAGTTTCCAACGGGCAAGCTCTGCGTGACTCGGTTTCCATGAGGTCTCCACCGTTGTTGTGCTTCAATGGAACGCGAGGATAGCTTTCAGGACTCCAAGCACTCTGACCTCCGCACCATTTCCCATGCTACCACACGGATCCCCCCCACGTCTCCTCTCTGCCTGCTGAGCAACAAGCAGCCGTGTAGGCCCTTCAGAACACTTCTGCATGCAGAGGCCAAGGCGGCACACTGCTCTCTGTCTTCCTTTGGAAACCTAGGTTGTCGCAGCTTACCCAGCTCACGAAGACAGTCTGAGCCGGTCTCATGAGCTGGGGAACGTGGACTCAGTAGGACCAGGGCCCTACCTGCACTCAGAAAATCACTCTGCTCAGCCTTCCATCCAGGAGCTCACACCGACTGGCTCGTTGGTTTAGCAGGAGGTCTAAGTGAGGTCCAAGCTGAGCAAAGAACACACTTCCTCCTTTACCCTGCTAGGCCCACGGAAGAGGTAGAGCCAACTAGGCCTCGCTCAGGCCAGCCCTCCTTCAGGGATCTTGCCACACTTCGAAGCCTGCACAGTAAAAGATACTTAGCGAAGTTGCCAGGGTTTCACCATGCTCTCCCTCGGCAGCTCCACTACTGCAGGGACTCATGTTTGCTGTGAACTAGGATAGGTGGCCCACTTCAAAAAGCAGTCTTTTCCCCTTTGGAAAGGTGGATTCTTGTAGCCTAGGAGCTGTTTGCGAAACCATAGAAAGGCCCAGCTTTTACTCACTGCAGGCACGCCCGGGGAGGAAACGAGTATGTTTCCCCAGAGAAACAGGCTGCTTGCAAGTGTCGAGGGGAGCTTCTCAGGTGCCCAGTGTGTCCCGTTTGTTTCCCTTCGCAGCTCCCGTACTGCAGGTACTTATGCTGGGTGCTAACAAGGGTTCGTTGGCTCTGCCGACAAAAGCAGCCTTTTCCCTTTGGAAGCTTGGATTGTAGTGTCTCAGGGGCTGCTTGCCAAACCTTGAAGTTGCCCAGGTTATAGCCTCCGCAGGTACGCTTGCGTAGCAAACGAGCACTTTCTACCGAAGAACAGGGTTCCTGTCAAGCTGGAGGAGAGTTAATCCCGCAGACCTCCTTCCTCCTGGGAAAGCGCAAGGCCACCCTGAGCCTCAGGGTAGTGCCTAAGTTTCCAACGGGCAAGCTCTGCGTGCCTCGGTTTCCATGAGGTCTCCACCGTTGTTGTGCTTCAATGGAACGCGAGGATAGCTTTCAGGACTCCAAGCACTCTGACCTCCGCACCGTTTCCCATGCTACCACACGGATCCCCCCCACGTCTCCTCTCTGCCTGCTGAGCAACAAGCAGCCGTGTAGGCCCTTCGGAACACTTCTTGCATGCAGAACCCAAGGCGGCACACTGCTCTCTGTCTTCCTTTGGAAACCTAGGTGGTCGCAGCTTGCCCCAGCTCACGAAGACAGTCTGAGCCGTTCTCATGAGCTGGGAGACGTGGACTCAGTGAGGACCAGGGCCCTACCTGCACTCAGAAAATCACTCTGCTCAGCCTTCCATCCAGGAGCTCACACCGACTGGCTCGTTGGTTTAGCAGGACGTCTAAGTGAGGTCCAAGCTGAGCAAAGAACACACTTCCTCCTTTACCCTGCTAGGCCCACGGAAGAGGTAGAGCCAACTAGGCCTCGCTCAGGCCAGCCCTCCTTCAGGGATCTTGCCACACTTCGAAGCCTGCACAGTAAAAGATATTTAGCGAAGTTGCCAGGGTTTCACCATGCTCTCCCTCGGCAGCTCCACTACTGCAGGGACTCATGTTTGCTGTGAACGAGGATAGGTGGCCCACTTCAAAAAGCAGTCTTTTCCCCTTTGGAAATGTGGATTCTTTGAGCCTCGGAGCTGTTTGCGAAACCCTAGGAAGGCCCAGCTTCTACTCACTGCAGGCACGCCCGGGCAGGAAACGAGTATGTTTCCCGAAAGAAACAGGCTGCTTGCAAGTGTCGAGGGGAGCTTCTCAGGTGCCCAGTGTTTCCCGTTTGTTTCCCTTCGCAGCTCCCGTACTGCAGGTACTTATGCTGGGTGCTAACAAGGGTTGGTTGGCTCTGCCGACAAAAGCAGCCTTTTCCCTTTGGAAGCTTGGATTGTAGTGTCTCAGGGGCTGCTTGCCAAACCTTGAAGTTGCCCAGGTTATAGCCTCCGCAGGTACGCTTGCGTAGCAAACGAGCACTTTCTACCGATGAACAGGGTTCCTGTCACGCTGGAGGAGAGTTAATCCCGCAGACCTCGTTCCTCCTGGGAAAGCGCAAGTCCACCCTGAGCCTCAGGGTAGTGCCTAAGTTTCCAACGGGCAAGCTCTGCGTGCCTCTGTTTCCATGAAGTCTCCACCGTTGTTGTGCTTTAATGGAACGCGAGGATAGCTTTCAGTACTCCAAGCACTCTGACCTCCACCCCGTTTCCCATGCTACCACACGGATCCCCCCCACGTCTCCTCTCTGCCTGCTGAGCAACAAGCAGCCGTGTAGGCCCTTCAGAACACTTCTGCATGCAGAGCCCAAGGCGGCACACTGCTCTCTGTCTTCCTTTGGAAACCTAGGTTGTCGCAGCTTACCCAGCTCACCAAGACAGTCTGAGCCGGTCTCATGAGCTGGGGAACGTGGACTCAGTGAGGACCAGGGCCCTACCTGCACTCAGAAAATCACTCTGCTCAGCCTTCCATCCAGGAGCTCACACCGACTGGCTCGTTGGTTTAGCAAGACGTCTAAGTGAGGTCCAAGCTGAGCAAAGAACACACTTCCTCCTTTACCCTGCTAGGCCCACGGAAGAGGTAGAGCCAACTAGGCCTCGCTCAGGCCAGCCCTCCTTCAGGGATCTTGCCACAGTTCGAAGCCTGCACAGTAAAAGTTATTTAGCGAAGTTGCCAGGGTTTCGCCATTCTCCCTCAGCAGCTCCACTACTGCAGGGACTCATGTTTGCTGTGAACTAGGATAGGTGGCCCACCTCCAAAAGCAGTCTTTTCCCCTTTGGAAATGTGGATTCTTGTAGCCTCGGAGCTGTTTGCAAAACCCTAGGAAGGCCCAGCTTCTACTCACGGCAGGCACGCCCGGGGAGGAAACGAGTATGTTTCCCCAGAGAAACAGGCTGCTTGCAAGTGTCGAGCGGAGCTTCTCAGGTGCCCAGTGTGTCCCGTTTGTTTCCCTTCGCAGCTCCCGTACTGCAGGTACTTATGCTGGGTGCTAAAAAGAGTTGGTTGGCTCTGCCGACAAAAGCAGCCTTTTCCCTTTGGAAGCTTGGATTGTAGTGTCTCAGGGGCTGCTTGCCAAACCTTGAAGTTGCCCAGGTTATAGCCTCCAGAGGTACGCTTGAGTAGCAAACGAGCACTTTCACCCGAGGAACAGGGTTCCTGTCACGCTGGAGGAGAGTTAATCCCGCAGACCTCCTTCCTCCTGGGAAAGCGCAAGGCCACCCTGAGCCTCAGGGTAGTGCCTAAGTTTGCTCCGTGCAAGCTCTGCGTGCCTCGGTTTCAATGAGGTCTCCACCGTTGTTGTGCTTCAATGGAACGCGAGGATAGCTTTCAGGACTCCAAGCACTCTGGCCTCCACACCGTTTCCCATGCTACCACACGGATCCCCCCCACGTCTCCTCTCTGCCTGCTGAGCAAGAAGCAGCCGTGTAGGCCCTTCGGAAAACTTCTTGCATGCAGAACCCAAGGCGGCACACTGCTCTCTGTCTTCCTTTGGAAACCTAGGTGGTCGCAGCTTGCGCCAGCTCACGAAGACAGTCTGAGCCGTTCTCATGAGCTGGGAGACGTGGACTCAGTGAGGACCAGGGCCCTACCTGCACTCAGAAAATCACTCTGCTCAGCGTTCCATCCAGGAGCTCACACCGACTGGCTCGTTGGTTTAGCAGGACGTCTAAGTGAGGTCCAAGCTGAGCAAAGAGCACACTTCCTCCTTTACCCTGCTAGGCCCACGGAAGAGGTAGGGCCAACTAGGCCTCGCTCAGGCCAGCCCTCCTTCAGGGATCTTGCTACACTTCGAAGCCTGCACAGTAAAAGATACTTAGCGGAGTTGCCAGGGTTTCGCCATGCTCTCCCTCGGCAGCTCCACTACTGCAGGGACTCATGTTTGCTGTGAACTAGGATAGGTGGCCCTGCTTCAAAAAGCAGTCTTTTCCCCTTTGGAATAGTGGATTTTTGTAGCCTAGGAGCTGTTTGCGAAACCCTAGGAAGTCCCAGCTTCTACTCACTGCAGGCACGCCCGGGCAGGAAACGAGTATGTTTCCCCAGAGAAACAGGCTGCTTGCAAGTGTTGAGAAGAGCTTCTCAGGTGCCCAGTGTGTCCCGTTTGTTTCCCTTCGCAGCTCCCGTACTGCAGGTACTTATGCTGGGTGCTAACAAGAGTTGGTTGGCTCTGCCGACAAAAGCAGCCTTTTCCCTTTGGAAGCTTGGATTGTAGTGTCTCAGGGGCTGCTTGCCAAACCTTGAAGTTGCCCAGGTTATAGCCTCCGCAGGTACGCTTGCGTAGCAAACGAGCACTTTCTACCGAAGAACAGGGTTCCTGTCACGCTGGAGGAGAGTTAATCCCGCAGACCTCGTTCCTCCTGGGAAAGCGCAAGGCCACCCTGAGCCTCAGGGTAGTGCCTAAGTTTCCAACGGGCAAGCTCTGCGTGACTCGGTTTCCATGAGGTCTCCACCGTTGTTGTGCTTCAATGGAACGCGAGGATAGCTTTCAGGACTCCAAGCACTCTGACCTCCGCACCATTTCCCATGCTACCACACGGATCCCCCCCACGTCTCCTCTCTGCCTGCTGAGCAACAAGCAGCCGTGTAGGCCCTTCAGACCACTTCTTGCATGCAGAGCCCAAGGCGGCACACTGCTCTCTGTCTTCCTTTGGAAACCTAGGTTGTCGGAGCTTACCCAGCTCACCAAGACAGTCTGAGCCGCTCTCATGAGCTGGGGAACGTGGACTCAGTAGGACCAGGGCCCTACCTGCACTCAGAAAATCACTCTGCTCAGCCTTCCATCCAGGAGCTCACACCGACTGGCTCGTTGGTTTAGCAGGAGGTCTAAGTGAGGTCCAAGCTGAGCAAAGAACACACTTCCTCCTTTACCCTGCTAGGCCCACGGAAGAGGTAGAGCCAACTAGGCCTCGCTCAGGCCAGCCCTCCTTCAGGGATCTTGCCACACTTCGAAGCCTGCACAGTAAAAGATACTTAGCGAAGTTGCCAGGGTTTCACCATGCTCTCCCTCGGCAGCTCCACTACTGCAGGGACTCATGTTTGCTGTGAACTAGGATAGGTGGCCCACTTCAAAAAGCAGTCTTTTCCCCTTTGGAAAGGTGGATTCTTGTAGCCTAGGAGCTGTTTGCGAAACCATAGAAAGGCCCAGCTTTTACTCACTGCAGGCACGCCCGGGGAGGAAACGAGTATGTTTCCCCAGAGAAACAGGCTGCTTGCAAGTGTCGAGGGGAGCTTCTCAGGTGCCCAGTGTGTCCCGTTTGTTTCCCTTCGCAGCTCCCGTACTGCAGGTACTTATGCTGGGTGCTAACAAGGGTTCGTTGGCTCTGCCGACAAAAGCAGCCTTTTCCCTTTGGAAGCTTGGATTGTAGTGTCTCAGGGGCTGCTTGCCAAAACTTGAAGTTGACCAGGTTATAGCCTCCGTAGGTACGCTTGCGTAGCAAACGAGCACTTTCACCCGATGAACAGCGTTCCTATCACGCTACAGGAGAGTTAATCCTGCAGACCTCGTTCCTCCTGGGAAAGCGCAAGGCCACCCTGAGCCTCAGGGTAGTGCCTAAGTTTGCTCCGTGCAAGCTCTGCGTGCCTCGGTTTCCATGAGGTCTCCACCGTTGTTGTGCTTCAGTGGAACGCGAGGATAGCTTTCAGGACTCCAAGCACTCTGGCCTCCGCACCGTTTCCCATGTTACCACACGGATCCCTCCCACGTCTCCTCTCTGCCTGCTGAGCAACAAGCAGCCGTGTAGGCCCTTCAGACCACTTCTTGCATGCAGAGCCCAAGGCGGCACACTGCTCTCTGTCTTCCTTTGGAAACCTAGGTTGTCGGAGCTTACCCAGCTCACGAAGACAGTCTGAGCCGGTTTCATGAGCTGGGGAACGGGGACTCAGTGAGGACCAGGGCCCTACCTGCACTCAGAAAATCACTCTGCTCAGCCTTCCATCCAGGAGCTCACACCGACTGGCTCGTTGGTTTAGCAGGACGTCTAAGTGAGGTCCAAGCTGAGCAAAGAACACACTTCCTCCTTTACCCTGCTAGGCCCACGGAAGAGGTAGAGCCAACTAGGCCTCGCTCAGGCCAGCCCTCCTTCAGGGATCTTGCCACACTTCGAAGCCTGCACAGTAAAAGATACTTAGCGAAGTTGCCAGGGTTTCACCATGCTCTCCCTCGGCAGCTCCACTACTGCAGGGACTCATGTTTGCTGTGAACTAGGATAGGTGGCCCACTTCAAAAAGCAGTCTTTTCCCCTTTGGAAAGGTGGATTCTTGTAGCCTCGGAGCTGTTTGCAAAACCCTAGGAAGGCCCAGCTACTACTCACGGCAGGCACGCCCGGGGAGGAAACGAGTATGTTTCCCCAGAGAAACAGGCTGCTTGCAAGTGTCGAGGGGAGCTTCTCAGGTGCCCAGTGTGTCCCGTTTGTTTCCCTTCGCAGCTCCCGTACTGCAGGTACTTATGCTGGGTGCTAACAAGAGTTGGTTGGCTCTGCCGACAAAAGCAGCCTTTTCCCTTTGGAAGCTTGGATTGTAGTGTCTCAGGGGCTGCTTGCCAAACCTTGAAGTTGCCCAGGTTATAGCCTCCGCAGGTACGCTTGCGTAGCAAACGAGCACTTTCTACCGAAGAACAGGGTTCCTGTCAAGCTGGAGGAGAGTTAATCCCGCAGACCTCCTTCCTCCTGGGAAAGCGCAAGGCCACCCTGAGCCTCAGGGTAGTGCCTAAGTTTCCAACGGGCAAGCTCTGCGTGCCTCGGTTTCCATGAGGTCTCCACCGTTGTTGTGCTTCAATGGAACGCGAGGATAGCTTTCAGGACTCCAAGCACTCTGACCTCCGCACCGTTTCCCATGCTACCACACGGATCCCCCCCACGTCTCCTCTCTGCCTGCTGAGCAACAAGCAGCCGTGTAGGCCCTTCAGAACACTTCTTGCATGCAGAACCCAAGGCGGCACACTGCTCTCTGTCTTCCTTTGGAAACCTAGGTGGTCGCAGCTTGCCCCAGCTCACGAAGACAGTCTGAGCCGTTCTCATGAGCTGGGAGACGTGGACTCAGTGAGGACCAGGGCCCTACCTGCACTCAGAAAATCACTCTGCTCAGCCTTCCATCCAGGAGCTCACACCGACTGGCTCGTTGGTTTAGCAGGAGGTCTAAGTGAGGTCCAAGCTGAGCAAAGAACACACTTCCTCCTTTACCCTGCTAGGCCCACGGAAGAGGTAGAGCCAACTAGGCCTCGCTCAGGCCAGCCCTCCTTCAGGGATCTTGCCACACTTCGAAGCCTGCACAGTAAAAGATATTTAGCGAAGTTGCCAGGGTTTCACCATGCTCTCCCTCGGCAGCTCCACTACTGCAGGGACTCATGTTTGCTGTGAACGAGGATAGGTGGCCCACTTCAAAAAGCAGTCTTTTCCCCTTTAGAAATGTGGATTCTTTGAGCCTCGGAGCTGTTTGCGAAACCCTAGGAAGGCCCAGCTTCTACTCACTGCAGGCACGCCCGGGCAGGAAACGAGTATGTTTCCCGAAAGAAACAGGCTGCTTGCAAGTGTCGAGGGGAGCTTCTCAGGTGCCCAGTGTTTCCCGTTTGTTTCCCTTCGCAGCTCCCGTACTGCAGGTACTTATGCTGGGTGCTAACAAGGGTTGGTTGGCTCTGCCGACAAAAGCAGCCTTTTCCCTTTGGAAGCTTGGATTGTAGTGTCTCAGGGGCTGCTTGCCAAACCTTGAAGTTGCCCAGGTTATAGCCTCCGCAGGTACGCTTGCGTAGCAAACGAGCACTTTCTACCGATGAACAGGGTTCCTGTCACGCTGGAGGAGAGTTAATCCCGCAGACCTCGTTCCTCCTGGGAAAGCGCAAGTCCACCCTGAGCCTCAGGGTAGTGCCTAAGTTTCCAACGGGCAAGCTCTGCGTGCCTCTGTTTCCATGAAGTCTCCACCGTTGTTGTGCTTTAATGGAACGCGAGGATAGCTTTCAGTACTCCAAGCACTCTGACCTCCGCCCCGTTTCCCATGCTACCACACGGATCCCCCCCACGTCTCCTCTCTGCCTGCTGAGCAACAAGCAGCCGTGTAGGCCCTTCAGAACACTTCTGCATGCAGAGCCCAAGGCGGCACACTGCTCTCTGTCTTCCTTTGGAAACCTAGGTTGTCGCAGCTTACCCAGCTCACGAAGACAGTCTGAGCCGGTCTCATGAGCTGGGGAACGTGGACTCAGTGAGGACCAGGGCCCTACCTGCACTCAGAAAATCACTCTGCTCAGCCTTCCATCCAGGAGCTCACACCGACTGGCTCGTTGGTTTAGCAAGACGTCTAAGTGAGGTCCAAGCTGAGCAAAGAACACACTTCCTCCTTTACCCTGCTAGGCCCACGGAAGAGGTAGAGCCAACTAGGCCTTGCTCAGGCCAGCCCTCCTTCAGGGATCTTGCCACAGTTCGAAGCCTGCACAGTAAAAGTTATTTAGCGAAGTTGCCAGGGTTTCGCCATTCTCCCTCGGCAGCTCCACTACTGCAGGGACTCATGTTTGCTGTGAACTAGGATAGGTGGCCCACTTCCAAAAGCAGTCTTTTCCCCTTTGGAAAGGTGGATTCTTGTAGCCTCGGAGCTGTTTGCAAAACCCTAGGAAGGCCCAGCTTCTACTCACGGCAGGCACGCCCGGGGAGGAAACGAGTATGTTTCCCCAGAGAAACAGGCTGCTTGCAAGTGTCGAGCGGAGCTTCTCAGGTGCCCAGTGTGTCCCGTTTGTTTCCCTTCGCAGCTCCCGTACTGCAGGTACTTATGCTGGGTGCTAAAAAGAGTTGGTTGGCTCTGCCGACAAAAGCAGCCTTTTCCCTTTGGAAGCTTGGATTGTAGTGTCTCAGGGGCTGCTTGCCAAACCTTGAAGTTGCCCAGGTTATAGCCTCCAGAGGTACGCTTGAGTAGCAAACGAGCACTTTCACCCGAGGAACAGGGTTCCTGTCACGCTGGAGGAGAGTTAATCCCGCAGACCTCCTTCCTCCTGGGAAAGCGCAAGGCCACCCTGAGCCTCAGGGTAGTGCCTAAGTTTGCTCCGTGCAAGCTCTGCGTGCCTCGGTTTCAATGAGGTCTCCACCGTTGTTGTGCTTCAATGGAACGCGAGGATAGCTTTCAGGACTCCAAGCACTCTGGCCTCCGCACCGTTTCCCATGCTACCACACGGATCCCCCCCACGTCTCCTCTCTGCCTGCTGAGCAAGAAGCAGCCGTGTAGGCCCTTCGGAAAACTTCTTGCATGCAGAACCCAAGGCGGCACACTGCTCTCTGTCTTCCTTTGGAAACCTAGGTGGTCGCAGCTTGCGCCAGCTCACGAAGACAGTCTGAGCCGTTCTCATGAGCTGGGAGACGTGGACTCAGTGAGGACCAGGGCCCTACCTGCACTCAGAAAATCACTCTGCTCAGCGTTCCATCCAGGAGCTCACACCGACTGGCTCGTTGGTTTAGCAGGACGTCTAAGTGAGGTCCAAGCTGAGCAAAGAGCACACTTCCTCCTTTACCCTGCTAGGCCCACGGAAGAGGTAGGGCCAACTAGGCCTCGCTCAGGCCAGCCCTCCTTCAGGGATCTTGCTACACTTCGAAGCCTGCACAGTAAAAGATACTTAGCGGAGTTGCCAGGGTTTCGCCATGCTCTCCCTCGGCAGCTCCACTACTGCAGGGACTCATGTTTGCTGTGAACTAGGATAGGTGGCCCTGCTTCAAAAAGCAGTCTTTTCCCCTTTGGAATAGTGGATTTTTGTAGCCTAGGAGCTGTTTGCGAAACCCTAGGAAGTCCCAGCTTCTACTCACTGCAGGCACGCCCGGGCAGGAAACGAGTATGTTTCCCCAGAGAAACAGGCTGCTTGCAAGTGTTGAGAAGAGCTTCTCAGGTGCCCAGTGTGTCCCGTTTGTTTCCCTTCGCAGCTCCCGTACTGCAGGTACTTATGCTGGGTGCTAACAAGAGTTGGTTGGCTCTGCCGACAAAAGCAGCCTTTTCCCTTTGGAAGCTTGGATTGTAGTGTCTCAGGGGCTGCTTGCCAAACCTTGAAGTTGCCCAGGTTATAGCCTCCGCAGGTACGCTTGCGTAGCAAACGAGCACTTTCTACCGAAGAACAGGGTTCCTGTCACGCTGGAGGAGAGTTAATCCCGCAGACCTCGTTCCTCCTGGGAAAGCGCAAGGCCACCCTGAGCCTCAGGGTAGTGCCTAAGTTTGCTCCGTGCAAGCTCTGCGTGCCTCGGTTTCCATGAGGTCTCCACCGTTGTTGTGCTTCAGTGGAACGCGAGGATAGCTTTCAGGACTCCAAGCACTCTGGCCTCCGCACCGTTTCCCATGTTACCACACGGATCCCTCCCACGTCTCCTCTCTGCCTGCTGAGCAACAAGCAGCCGTGTAGGCCCTTCAGACCACTTCTTGCATGCAGAGCCCAAGGCGGCACACTGCTCTCTGTCTTCCTTTGGAAACCTAGGTTGTCGGAGCTTACCCAGCTCACGAAGACAGTCTGAGCCGGTTTCATGAGCTGGGGAACGGGGACTCAGTGAGGACCAGGGCCCTACCTGCACTCAGAAAATCACTCTGCTCAGCTTTCCATCCAGGAGCTCACACCGACTGGCTCGTTGGTTTAGCAGGACGTCTAAGTGAGGTCCAAGCTGAGCAAAGAACACACTTCCTCCTTTACCCTGCTAGGCCCACGGAAGAGGTAGAGCCAACTAGGCCTCGCTCAGGCCAGCCCTCCTTCAGGGATCTTGCCACACTTCGAAGCCTGCACAGTAAAAGATACTTAGCGAAGTTGCCAGGGTTTCACCATGCTCTCCCTCGGCAGCTCCACTACTGCAGGGACTCATGTTTGCTGTGAACTAGGATAGGTGGCCCACTTCAAAAAGCAGTCTTTTCCCCTTTGGAAAGGTGGATTCTTGTAGCCTCGGAGCTGTTTGCGAAACCCTAGGAAGGCCCAGCTACTACTCACGGCAGGCACGCCCGGGGAGGAAACGAGTATGTTTCCCCAGAGAAACAGGCTGCTTGCAAGTGTCGAGGGGAGCTTCTCAGGTGCCCAGTGTGTCCCGTTTGTTTCCCTTCGCAGCTCCCGTACTGCAGGTACTTATGCTGGGTGCTAACAAGAGTTGGTTGGCTCTGCCGACAAAAGCAGCCTTTTCCCTTTGGAAGCTTGGATTGTAGTGTCTCAGGGGCTGCTTGCCAAACCTTGAAGTTGCCCAGGTTATAGCCTCCGCAGGTACGCTTGCGTAGCAAACGAGCACTTTCTACCGAAGAACAGGGTTCCTGTCAAGCTGGAGGAGAGTTAATCCCGCAGACCTCCTTCCTCCTGGGAAAGCGCAAGGCCACCCTGAGCCTCAGGGTAGTGCCTAAGTTTCCAACGGGCAAGCTCTGCGTGCCTCGGTTTCCATGAGGTCTCCACCGTTGTTGTGCTTCAATGGAACGCGAGGATAGCTTTCAGGACTCCAAGCACTCTGACCTCCGCACCGTTTCCCATGCTACCACACGGATCCCCCCCACGTCTCCTCTCTGCCTGCTGAGCAACAAGCAGCCGTGTAGGCCCTTCAGAACCCTTCTTGCATGCAGAGCCCAAGGCGGCACACTGCTCTCTGTCTTCCTTTGGAAACCTAGGTTGTCGCAGCTTACCCAGCTCACCAAGACAGTCTGAGCCGCTCTCATGAGATGGGGAAAATGGACTCAGTGAGGACCAGGGCCCTACCTGCACTCAGAAAATCACTCTGCTCAGCGTTCCATCCAGGAGCTCACACCGACTGGCTCGTTGGTTTAGCAGGACGTCTAAGTGAGGTCCAAGCTGAGCAAAGAGCACACTTCCTCCTTTACCCTGCTAGGCCCACGGAAGAGGTAGGGCCAACTAGGCCTCGCTCAGGCCAGCCCTCCTTCAGGGATCTTGCTACACTTCGAAGCCTGCCCAGTAAAAGATACTTAGCGGAGTTGCCAGGGTTTCGCCATGCTCTCCCTCGGCAGCTCCACTACTGCAGGGACTCATGTTTGCTGTGAACTAGGATAGGTGGCCCTGCTTCAAAAAGCAGTCTTTTCCCCTTTGGAAATGTGTATTTTTGTAGCCTAGGAGCTGTTTGCGAAACCCTAGGAAGTCCCAGCTTCTACTCACTGCAGGCACGCCCGGGCAGGAAACGAGTATGTTTCCCCAGAGAAACAGGCTGCTTGCAAGTGTCGAGAAGAGCTTCTCAGGTGCCCAGTGTTTCCCGTTTGTTTCCCTTCGCAGCTCCCGTACTGCAGGTACTTATGCTGGGTGCAAACAAGAGTTGGTTGGCTCTGCCGACAAAAGCAGCCTTTTCCCTTTGGAAGCTTGGATTGTAGTGTCTCAGGGGCTGCTTGCCAAACCTTGAAGTTGCCCAGGTTATAGCCTCCGCAGGTACGCTAGCGTAGCAAACGAGCACTTTCTACCGAAGAACAGGGTTCCTGTCACGCTGGAGGAGAGTTAATCCCGCAGACCTCGTTCCTCCTGGGAAAGCGCAAGGCCACCCTGAGCCTCAGGGTAGTGCCTAAGTTTCCAACGGGCAAGCTCTGCGTGACTCGGTTTCCATGAGGTCTCCACCGTTGTTGTGCTTCAATGGAACGCGAGGATAGCTTTCAGGACTCCAAGCACTCTGACCTCCGCACCATTTCCCATGCTACCACACAGATCCCCCCACGTCTCCTCTCTGCCTGCTGAGCAACAAGCAGCCGTGTAGGCCCTTCGGAACACTTCTTGCATGCAGAACCCAAGGCGGCACACTGCTCTCTGTCTTCCTTTGGAAACCTAGGTGGTCGCAGCTTGCCCCAGCTCACGAAGACAGTCTGAGCCGTTCTCATGAGCTGGGAGACGTGGACTCAGTGAGGACCAGGGCCCTACCTGCACTCAGAAAATCACTCTGCTCAGCCTTCCATCCAGGAGCTCACACCGACTGGCTCGTTGGTTTAGCAGGAGGTCTAAGTGAGGTCCAAGCTGAGCAAAGAACACACTTCCTCCTTTACCCTGCTAGGCCCACGGAAGAGGTAGAGCCAACTAGGCCTCGCTCAGGCCAGCCCTCCTTCAGGGATCTTGCCACAGTTCGAAGCCTGCACAGTAAAAGTTATTTAGCGAAGTTGCCAGGGTTTCGCCATTCTCCCTCAGCAGCTCCACTACTGCAGGGACTCATGTTTGCTGTGAACTAGGATAGGTGGCCCACCTCCAAAAGCAGTCTTTTCCCCTTTGGAAATGTGGATTCTTGTAGCCTCGGAGCTGTTTGCAAAACCCTAGGAAGGCCCAGCTTCTACTCACGGCAGGCACGCCCGGGGAGGAAACGAGTATGTTTCCCCAGAGAAACAGGCTGCTTGCAAGTGTCGAGCGGAGCTTCTCAGGTGCCCAGTGTGTCCCGTTTGTTTCCCTTCGCAGCTCCCGTACTGCAGGTACTTATGCTGGGTGCTAAAAAGAGTTGGTTGGCTCTGCCGACAAAAGCAGCCTTTTCCCTTTGGAAGCTTGGATTGTAGTGTCTCAGGGGCTGCTTGCCAAACCTTGAAGTTGCCCAGGTTATAGCCTCCAGAGGTACGCTTGAGTAGCAAACGAGCACTTTCACCCGAGGAACAGGGTTCCTGTCACGCTGGAGGAGAGTTAATCCCGCAGACCTCCTTCCTCCTGGGAAAGCGCAAGGCCACCCTGAGCCTCAGGGTAGTGCCTAAGTTTGCTCCGTGCAAGCTCTGCGTGCCTCGGTTTCAATGAGGTCTCCACCGTTGTTGTGCTTCAATGGAACGCGAGGATAGCTTTCAGGACTCCAAGCACTCTGGCCTCCGCACCGTTTCCCATGCTACCACACGGATCCCCCCCACGTCTCCTCTCTGCCTGCTGAGCAAGAAGCAGCCGTGTAGGCCCTTCGGAAAACTTCTTGCATGCAGAACCCAAGGCGGCACACTGCTCTCTGTCTTCCTTTGGAAACCTAGGTGGTCGCAGCTTGCGCCAGCTCACGAAGACAGTCTGAGCCGTTCTCATGAGCTGGGAGACGTGGACTCAGTGAGGACCAGGGCCCTACCTGCACTCAGAAAATCACTCTGCTCAGCGTTCCATCCAGGAGCTCACACCGACTGGCTCGTTGGTTTAGCAGGACGTCTAAGTGAGGTCCAAGCTGAGCAAAGAGCACACTTCCTCCTTTACCCTGCTAGGCCCACGGAAGAGGTAGGGCCAACTAGGCCTCGCTCAGGCCAGCCCTCCTTCAGGGATCTTGCTACACTTCGAAGCCTGCACAGTAAAAGATACTTAGCGGAGTTGCCAGGGTTTCGCCATGCTCTCCCTCGGCAGCTCCACTACTGCAGGGACTCATGTTTGCTGTGAACTAGGATAGGTGGCCCTGCTTCAAAAAGCAGTCTTTTCCCCTTTGGAATAGTGGATTTTTGTAGCCTAGGAGCTGTTTGCGAAACCCTAGGAAGTCCCAGCTTCTACTCACTGCAGGCACGCCCGGGCAGGAAACGAGTATGTTTCCCCAGAGAAACAGGCTGCTTGCAAGTGTTGAGAAGAGCTTCTCAGGTGCCCAGTGTGTCCCGTTTGTTTCCCTTCGCAGCTCCCGTACTGCAGGTACTTATGCTGGGTGCTAACAAGAGTTGGTTGGCTCTGCCGACAAAAGCAGCCTTTTCCCTTTGGAAGCTTGGATTGTAGTGTCTCAGGGGCTGCTTGCCAAACCTTGAAGTTGCCCAGGTTATAGCCTCCGCAGGTACGCTTGCGTAGCAAACGAGCACTTTCTACCGAAGAACAGGGTTCCTGTCACGCTGGAGGAGAGTTAATCCCGCAGACCTCGTTCCTCCTGGGAAAGCGCAAGGCCACCCTGAGCCTCAGGGTAGTGCCTAAGTTTCCAACGGGCAAGCTCTGCGTGACTCGGTTTCCATGAGGTCTCCACCGTTGTTGTGCTTCAATGGAACGCGAGGATAGCTTTCAGGACTCCAAGCACTCTGACCTCCGCACCATTTCCCATGCTACCACACGGATCCCCCCCACGTCTCCTCTCTGCCTGCTGAGCAACAAGCAGCCGTGTAGGCCCTTCAGAACACTTCTGCATGCAGAGGCCAAGGTGGCACACTGCTCTCTGTCTTCCTTTGGAAACCTAGGTTGTCGCAGCTTACCCAGCTCACGAAGACAGTCTGAGCCGGTCTCATGAGCTGGGGAACGTGGACTCAGTAGGACCAGGGCCCTACCTGCACTCAGAAAATCACTCTGCTCAGCCTTCCATCCAGGAGCTCACACCGACTGGCTCGTTGGTTTAGCAGGAGGTCTAAGTGAGGTCCAAGCTGAGCAAAGAACACACTTCCTCCTTTACCCTGCTAGGCCCACGGAAGAGGTAGAGCCAACTAGGCCTCGCTCAGGCCAGCCCTCCTTCAGGGATCTTGCCACACTTCGAAGCCTGCACAGTAAAAGATACTTAGCGAAGTTGCCAGGGTTTCACCATGCTCTCCCTCGGCAGCTCCACTACTGCAGGGACTCATGTTTGCTGTGAACTAGGATAGGTGGCCCACTTCAAAAAGCAGTCTTTTCCCCTTTGGAAAGGTGGATTCTTGTAGCCTAGGAGCTGTTTGCGAAACCATAGAAAGGCCCAGCTTTTACTCACTGCAGGCACGCCCGGGGAGGAAACGAGTATGTTTCCCCAGAGAAACAGGCTGCTTGCAAGTGTCGAGGGGAGCTTCTCAGGTGCCCAGTGTGTCCCGTTTGTTTCCCTTCGCAGCTCCCGTACTGCAGGTACTTATGCTGGGTGCTAACAAGGGTTCGTTGGCTCTGCCGACAAAAGCAGCCTTTTCCCTTTGGAAGCTTGGATTGTAGTGTCTCAGGGGCTGCTTGCCAAAACTTGAAGTTGACCAGGTTATAGCCTCCGTAGGTACGCTTGCGTAGCAAACGAGCACTTTCACCCGATGAACAGCGTTCCTATCACGCTACAGGAGAGTTAATCCTGCAGACCTCGTTCCTCCTGGGAAAGCGCAAGGCCACCCTGAGCCTCAGGGTAGTGCCTAAGTTTGCTCCGTGCAAGCTCTGCGTGCCTCGGTTTCCATGAGGTCTCCACCGTTGTTGTGCTTCAGTGGAACGCGAGGATAGCTTTCAGGACTCCAAGCACTCTGGCCTCCGCACCGTTTCCCATGTTACCACACGGATCCCTCCCACGTCTCCTCTCTGCCTGCTGAGCAACAAGCAGCCGTGTAGGCCCTTCAGACCACTTCTTGCATGCAGAGCCCAAGGCGGCACACTGCTCTCTGTCTTCCTTTGGAAACCTAGGTTGTCGGAGCTTACCCAGCTCACGAAGACAGTCTGAGCCGGTTTCATGAGCTGGGGAACGGGGACTCAGTGAGGACCAGGGCCCTACCTGCACTCAGAAAATCACTCTGCTCAGCCTTCCATCCAGGAGCTCACACCGACTGGCTCGTTGGTTTAGCAGGACGTCTAAGTGAGGTCCAAGCTGAGCAAAGAACACACTTCCTCCTTTACCCTGCTAGGCCCACGGAAGAGGTAGAGCCAACTAGGCCTCGCTCAGGCCAGCCCTCCTTCAGGAATCTTGCCACACTTCGAAGCCTGCACAGTAAAAGATACTTAGCGAAGTTGCCAGGGTTTCACCATGCTCTCCCTCGGCAGCTCCACTACTGCAGGGACTCATGTTTGCTGTGAACTAGGATAGGTGGCCCACTTCAAAAAGCAGTCTTTTCCCCTTTGGAAAGGTGGATTCTTGTAGCCTCGGAGCTGTTTGCAAAACCCTAGGAAGGCCCAGCTACTACTCACGGCAGGCACGCCCGGGGAGGAAACGAGTATGTTTCCCCAGAGAAACAGGCTGCTTGCAAGTGTCGAGGGGAGCTTCTCAGGTGCCCAGTGTGTCCCGTTTGTTTCCCTTCGCAGCTCCCGTACTGCAGGTACTTATGCTGGGTGCTAACAAGAGTTGGTTGGCTCTGCCGACAAAAGCAGCCTTTTCCCTTTGGAAGCTTGGATTGTAGTGTCTCAGGGGCTGCTTGCCAAACCTTGAAGTTGCCCAGGTTATAGCCTCCGCAGGTACGCTTGCGTAGCAAACGAGCACTTTCTACCGAAGAACAGGGTTCCTGTCAAGCTGGAGGAGAGTTAATCCCGCAGACCTCCTTCCTCCTGGGAAAGCGCAAGGCCACCCTGAGCCTCAGGGTAGTGCCTAAGTTTCCAACGGGCAAGCTCTGCGTGCCTCGGTTTCCATGAGGTCTCCACCGTTGTTGTGCTTCAATGGAACGCGAGGATAGCTTTCAGGACTCCAAGCACTCTGACCTCCGCACCGTTTCCCATGCTACCACACGGATCCCCCCCACGTCTCCTCTCTGCCTGCTGAGCAACAAGCAGCCGTGTAGGCCCTTCAGAACACTTCTTGCATGCAGAACCCAAGGCGGCACACTGCTCTCTGTCTTCCTTTGGAAACCTAGGTGGTCGCAGCTTGCCCCAGCTCACGAAGACAGTCTGAGCCGTTCTCATGAGCTGGGAGACGTGGACTCAGTGAGGACCAGGGCCCTACCTGCACTCAGAAAATCACTCTGCTCAGCCTTCCATCCAGGAGCTCACACCGACTGGCTCGTTGGTTTAGCAGGAGGTCTAAGTGAGGTCCAAGCTGAGCAAAGAACACACTTCCTCCTTTACCCTGCTAGGCCCACGGAAGAGGTAGAGCCAACTAGGCCTCGCTCAGGCCAGCCCTCCTTCAGGGATCTTGCCACACTTCGAAGCCTGCACAGTAAAAGATATTTAGCGAAGTTGCCAGGGTTTCACCATGCTCTCCCTCGGCAGCTCCACTACTGCAGGGACTCATGTTTGCTGTGAACGAGGATAGGTGGCCCACTTCAAAAAGCAGTCTTTTCCCCTTTGGAAATGTGGATTCTTTGAGCCTCGGAGCTGTTTGCGAAACCCTAGGAAGGCCCAGCTTCTACTCACTGCAGGCACGCCCGGGCAGGAAACGAGTATGTTTCCCGAAAGAAACAGGCTGCTTGCAAGTGTCGAGGGGAGCTTCTCAGGTGCCCAGTGTTTCCCGTTTGTTTCCCTTCGCAGCTCCCGTACTGCAGGTACTTATGCTGGGTGCTAACAAGGGTTGGTTGGCTCTGCCGACAAAAGCAGCCTTTTCCCTTTGGAAGCTTGGATTGTAGTGTCTCAGGGGCTGCTTGCCAAACCTTGAAGTTGCCCAGGTTATAGCCTCCGCAGGTACGCTTGCGTAGCAAACGAGCACTTTCTACCGATGAACAGGGTTCCTGTCACGCTGGAGGAGAGTTAATCCCGCAGACCTCGTTCCTCCTGGGAAAGCGCAAGTCCACCCTGAGCCTCAGGGTAGTGCCTAAGTTTCCAACGGGCAAGCTCTGCGTGCCTCTGTTTCCATGAAGTCTCCACCGTTGTTGTGCTTTAATGGAACGCGAGGATAGCTTTCAGTACTCCAAGCACTCTGACCTCCGCCCCGTTTCCCATGCTACCACACGGATCCCCCCCACGTCTCCTCTCTGCCTGCTGAGCAACAAGCAGCCGTGTAGGCCCTTCAGAACACTTCTGCATGCAGAGCCCAAGGCGGCACACTGCTCTCTGTCTTCCTTTGGAAACCTAGGTTGTCGCAGCTTACCCAGCTCACCAAGACAGTCTGAGCCGGTCTCATGAGCTGGGGAACGTGGACTCAGTGAGGACCAGGGCCCTACCTGCACTCAGAAAATCACTCTGCTCAGCCTTCCATCCAGGAGCTCACACCGACTGGCTCGTTGGTTTAGCAAGACGTCTAAGTGAGGTCCAAGCTGAGCAAAGAACACACTTCCTCCTTTACCCTGCTAGGCCCACGGAAGAGGTAGAGCCAACTAGGCCTCGCTCAGGCCAGCCCTCCTTCAGGGATCTTGCCACAGTTCGAAGCCTGCACAGTAAAAGTTATTTAGCGAAGTTGCCAGGGTTTCGCCATTCTCCCTCAGCAGCTCCACTACTGCAGGGACTCATGTTTGCTGTGAACTAGGATAGGTGGCCCACCTCCAAAAGCAGTCTTTTCCCCTTTGGAAATGTGGATTCTTGTAGCCTCGGAGCTGTTTGCAAAACCCTAGGAAGGCCCAGCTTCTACTCACGGCAGGCACGCCCGGGGAGGAAACGAGTATGTTTCCCCAGAGAAACAGGCTGCTTGCAAGTGTCGAGCGGAGCTTCTCAGGTGCCCAGTGTGTCCCGTTTGTTTCCCTTCGCAGCTCCCGTACTGCAGGTACTTATGCTGGGTGCTAAAAAGAGTTGGTTGGCTCTGCCGACAAAAGCAGCCTTTTCCCTTTGGAAGCTTGGATTGTAGTGTCTCAGGGGCTGCTTGCCAAACCTTGAAGTTGCCCAGGTTATAGCCTCCAGAGGTACGCTTGAGTAGCAAACGAGCACTTTCACCCGAGGAACAGGGTTCCTGTCACGCTGGAGGAGAGTTAATCCCGCAGACCTCCTTCCTCCTGGGAAAGCGCAAGGCCACCCTGAGCCTCAGGGTAGTGCCTAAGTTTGCTCCGTGCAAGCTCTGCGTGCCTCGGTTTCAATGAGGTCTCCACCGTTGTTGTGCTTCAATGGAACGCGAGGATAGCTTTCAGGACTCCAAGCACTCTGGCCTCCGCACCGTTTCCCATGCTACCACACGGATCCCCCCCACGTCTCCTCTCTGCCTGCTGAGCAAGAAGCAGCCGTGTAGGCCCTTCGGAAAACTTCTTGCATGCAGAACCCAAGGCGGCACACTGCTCTCTGTCTTCCTTTGGAAACCTAGGTGGTCGCAGCTTGCGCCAGCTCACGAAGACAGTCTGAGCCGTTCTCATGAGCTGGGAGACGTGGACTCAGTGAGGACCAGGGCCCTACCTGCACTCAGAAAATCACTCTGCTCAGCGTTCCATCCAGGAGCTCACACCGACTGGCTCGTTGGTTTAGCAGGACGTCTAAGTGAGGTCCAAGCTGAGCAAAGAGCACACTTCCTCCTTTACCCTGCTAGGCCCACGGAAGAGGTAGGGCCAACTAGGCCTCGCTCAGGCCAGCCCTCCTTCAGGGATCTTGCTACACTTCGAAGCCTGCACAGTAAAAGATACTTAGCGGAGTTGCCAGGGTTTCGCCATGCTCTCCCTCGGCAGCTCCACTACTGCAGGGACTCATGTTTGCTGTGAACTAGGATAGGTGGCCCTGCTTCAAAAAGCAGTCTTTTCCCCTTTGGAATAGTGGATTTTTGTAGCCTAGGAGCTGTTTGCGAAACCCGAGGAAGTCCCAGCTTCTACTCACTGCAGGCACGCCCGGGCAGGAAACGAGTATGTTTCCCCAGAGAAACAGGCTGCTTGCAAGTGTTGAGAAGAGCTTCTCAGGTGCCCAGTGTGTCCCGTTTGTTTCCCTTCGCAGCTCCCGTACTGCAGGTACTTATGCTGGGTGCTAACAAGAGTTGGTTGGCTCTGCCGACAAAAGCAGCCTTTTCCCTTTGGAAGCTTGGATTGTAGTGTCTCAGGGGCTGCTTGCCAAACCTTGAAGTTGCCCAGGTTATAGCCTCCGCAGGTACGCTTGCGTAGCAAACGAGCACTTTCTACCGAAGAACAGGGTTCCTGTCACGCTGGAGGAGAGTTAATCCCGCAGACCTCGTTCCTCCTGGGAAAGCGCAAGGCCACCCTGAGCCTCAGGGTAGTGCCTAAGTTTCCAATGGGCAAGCTCTGCGTGCCTCGGTTTCCATGAGGTCTCCACCGTTGTTGTGCTTCAATGGAACGCGAGGATAGCTTTCAGGACTCCAAGCACTCTGACCTCCGCACCATTTCCCATGCTACCACACGGATCCCCCCCACGTCTCCTCTCTGCCTGCTGAGCAACAAGCAGCCGTGTAGGCCCTTCAGAACACTTCTGCATGCAGAGGCCAAGGCGGCACACTGCTCTCTGTCTTCCTTTGGAAACCTAGGTTGTCGCAGCTTACCCAGCTCACGAAGACAGTCTGAGCCGGTCTCATGAGCTGGGGAACGTGGACTCAGTAGGACCAGGGCCCTACCTGCACTCAGAAAATCACTCTGCTCAGCCTTCCATCCAGGAGCTCACACCGACTGGCTCGTTGGTTTAGCAGGAGGTCTAAGTGAGGTCCAAGCTGAGCAAAGAACACACTTCCTCCTTTACCCTGCTAGGCCCACGGAAGAGGTAGAGCCAACTAGGCCTCGCTCAGGCCAGCCCTCCTTCAGGGATCTTGCCACACTTCGAAGCCTGCACAGTAAAAGATACTTAGCGAAGTTGCCAGGGTTTCACCATGCTCTCCCTCGGCAGCTCCACTACTGCAGGGACTCATGTTTGCTGTGAACTAGGATAGGTGGCCCACTTCAAAAAGCAGTCTTTTCCCCTTTGGAAAGGTGGATTCTTGTAGCCTAGGAGCTGTTTGCGAAACCATAGAAAGGCCCAGCTTTTACTCACTGCAGGCACGCCCGGGGAGGAAACGAGTATGTTTCCCCAGAGAAACAGGCTGCTTGCAAGTGTCGAGGGGAGCTTCTCAGGTGCCCAGTGTGTCCCGTTTGTTTCCCTTCGCAGCTCCCGTACTGCAGGTACTTATGCTGGGTGCTAACAAGGGTTCGTTGGCTCTGCCGACAAAAGCAGCCTTTTCCCTTTGGAAGCTTGGATTGTAGTGTCTCAGGGGCTGCTTGCCAAAACTTGAAGTTGACCAGGTTATAGCCTCCGTAGGTACGCTTGCGTAGCAAACGAGCACTTTCACCCGATGAACAGCGTTCCTATCACGCTACAGGAGAGTTAATCCTGCAGACCTCGTTCCTCCTGGGAAAGCGCAAGGCCACCCTGAGCCTCAGGGTAGTGCCTAAGTTTGCTCCGTGCAAGCTCTGCGTGCCTCGGTTTCCATGAGGTCTCCACCGTTGTTGTGCTTCAGTGGAACGCGAGGATAGCTTTCAGGACTCCAAGCACTCTGGCCTCCGCACCGTTTCCCATGTTACCACACGGATCCCTCCCACGTCTCCTCTCTGCCTGCTGAGCAACAAGCAGCCGTGTAGGCCCTTCAGACCACTTCTTGCATGCAGAGCCCAAGGCGGCACACTGCTCTCTGTCTTCCTTTGGAAACCTAGGTTGTCGGAGCTTACCCAGCTCACGAAGACAGTCTGAGCCGGTTTCATGAGCTGGGGAACGGGGACTCAGTGAGGACCAGGGCCCTACCTGCACTCAGAAAATCACTCTGCTCAGCCTTCCATCCAGGAGCTCACACCGACTGGCTCGTTGGTTTAGCAGGACGTCTAAGTGAGGTCCAAGCTGAGCAAAGAACACACTTCCTCCTTTACCCTGCTAGGCCCACGGAAGAGGTAGAGCCAACTAGGCCTCGCTCAGGCCAGCCCTCCTTCAGGGATCTTGCCACACTTCGAAGCCTGCACAGTAAAAGATACTTAGCGAAGTTGCCAGGGTTTCACCATGCTCTCCCTCGGCAGCTCCACTACTGCAGGGACTCATGTTTGCTGTGAACTAGGATAGGTGGCCCACTTCAAAAAGCAGTCTTTTCCCCTTTGGAAAGGTGGATTCTTGTAGCCTCGGAGCTGTTTGCAAAACCCTAGGAAGGCCCAGCTACTACTCACGGCAGGCACGCCCGGGGAGGAAACGAGTATGTTTCCCCAGAGAAACAGGCTGCTTGCAAGTGTCGAGGGGAGCTTCTCAGGTGCCCAGTGTGTCCCGTTTGTTTCCCTTCGCAGCTCCCGTACTGCAGGTACTTATGCTGGGTGCTAACAAGAGTTGGTTGGCTCTGCCGACAAAAGCAGCCTTTTCCCTTTGGAAGCTTGGATTGTAGTGTCTCAGGGGCTGCTTGCCAAACCTTGAAGTTGCCCAGGTTATAGCCTCCGCAGGTACGCTTGCGTAGCAAACGAGCACTTTCTACCGAAGAACAGGGTTCCTGTCAAGCTGGAGGAGAGTTAATCCCGCAGACCTCCTTCCTCCTGGGAAAGCGCAAGGCCACCCTGAGCCTCAGGGTAGTGCCTAAGTTTCCAACGGGCAAGCTCTGCGTGCCTCGGTTTCCATGAGGTCTCCACCGTTGTTGTGCTTCAATGGAACGCGAGGATAGCTTTCAGGACTCCAAGCACTCTGACCTCCGCACCGTTTCCCATGCTACCACACGGATCCCCCCCACGTCTCCTCTCTGCCTGCTGAGCAACAAGCAGCCGTGTAGGCCCTTCAGAACACTTCTTGCATGCAGAACCCAAGGCGGCACACTGCTCTCTGTCTTCCTTTGGAAACCTAGGTGGTCGCAGCTTGCCCCAGCTCACGAAGACAGTCTGAGCCGTTCTCATGAGCTGGGAGACGTGGACTCAGTGAGGACCAGGGCCCTACCTGCACTCAGAAAATCACTCTGCTCAGCCTTCCATCCAGGAGCTCACACCGACTGGCTCGTTGGTTTAGCAGGAGGTCTAAGTGAGGTCCAAGCTGAGCAAAGAACACACTTCCTCCTTTACCCTGCTAGGCCCACGGAAGAGGTAGAGCCAACTAGGCCTCGCTCAGGCCAGCCCTCCTTCAGGGATCTTGCCACACTTCGAAGCCTGCACAGTAAAAGATATTTAGCGAAGTTGCCAGGGTTTCACCATGCTCTCCCTCGGCAGCTCCACTACTGCAGGGACTCATGTTTGCTGTGAACGAGGATAGGTGGCCCACTTCAAAAAGCAGTCTTTTCCCCTTTGGAAATGTGGATTCTTTGAGCCTCGGAGCTGTTTGCGAAACCCTAGGAAGGCCCAGCTTCTACTCACTGCAGGCACGCCCGGGCAGGAAACGAGTATGTTTCCCGAAAGAAACAGGCTGCTTGCAAGTGTCGAGGGGAGCTTCTCAGGTGCCCAGTGTTTCCCGTTTGTTTCCCTTCGCAGCTCCCGTACTGCAGGTACTTATGCTGGGTGCTAACAAGGGTTGGTTGGCTCTGCCGACAAAAGCAGCCTTTTCCCTTTGGAAGCTTGGATTGTAGTGTCTCAGGGAATGCTTGCCAAACCTTGAAGTTGCCCAGGTTATAGCCTCCGCAGGTACGCTTGCGTAGCAAACGAGCACTTTCTACCGATGAACAGGGTTCCTGTCACGCTGGAGGAGAGTTAATCCCGCAGACCTCGTTCCTCCTGGGAAAGCGCAAGTCCACCCTGAGCCTCAGGGTAGTGCCTAAGTTTCCAACGGGCAAGCTCTGCGTGCCTCTGTTTCCATGAAGTCTCCACCGTTGTTGTGCTTTAATGGAACGCGAGGATAGCTTTCAGTACTCCAAGCACTCTGACCTCCGCCCCGTTTCCCATGCTACCACACGGATCCCCCCCACGTCTCCTCTCTGCCTGCTGAGCAACAAGCAGCCGTGTAGGCCCTTCAGAACACTTCTGCATGCAGAGCCCAAGGCGGCACACTGCTCTCTGTCTTCCTTTGGAAACCTAGGTTGTCGCAGCTTACCCAGCTCACGAAGACAGTCTGAGCCGGTCTCATGAGCTGGGGAACGTGGACTCAGTGAGGACCAGGGCCCTACCTGCACTCAGAAAATCACTCTGCTCAGCCTTCCATCCAGGAGCTCACACCGACTGGCTCGTTGGTTTAGCAAGACGTCTAAGTGAGGTCCAAGCTGAGCAAAGAACACACTTCCTCCTTTACCCTGCTAGGCCCACGGAAGAGGTAGAGCCAACTAGGCCTTGCTCAGGCCAGCCCTCCTTCAGGGATCTTGCCACAGTTCGAAGCCTGCACAGTAAAAGTTATTTAGCGAAGTTGCCAGGGTTTCGCCATTCTCCCTCGGCAGCTCCACTACTGCAGGGACTCATGTTTGCTGTGAACTAGGATAGGTGGCCCACTTCCAAAAGCAGTCTTTTCCCCTTTGGAAAGGTGGATTCTTGTAGCCTCGGAGCTGTTTGCAAAACCCTAGGAAGGCCCAGCTTCTACTCACGGCAGGCACGCCCGGGGAGGAAACGAGTATGTTTCCCCAGAGAAACAGGCTGCTTGCAAGTGTCGAGCGGAGCTTCTCAGGTGCCCAGTGTGTCCCGTTTGTTTCCCTTCGCAGCTCCCGTACTGCAGGTACTTATGCTGGGTGCTAAAAAGAGTTGGTTGGCTCTGCCGACAAAAGCAGCCTTTTCCCTTTGGAAGCTTGGATTGTAGTGTCTCAGGGGCTGCTTGCCAAACCTTGAAGTTGCCCAGGTTATAGCCTCCAGAGGTACGCTTGAGTAGCAAACGAGCACTTTCACCCGAGGAACAGGGTTCCTGTCACGCTGGAGGAGAGTTAATCCCGCAGACCTCCTTCCTCCTGGGAAAGCGCAAGGCCACCCTGAGCCTCAGGGTAGTGCCTAAGTTTGCTCCGTGCAAGCTCTGCGTGCCTCGGTTTCAATGAGGTCTCCACCGTTGTTGTGCTTCAATGGAACGCGAGGATAGCTTTCAGGACTCCAAGCACTCTGGCCTCCGCACCGTTTCCCATGCTACCACACGGATCCCCCCCACGTCTCCTCTCTGCCTGCTGAGCAAGAAGCAGCCGTGTAGGCCCTTCGGAAAACTTCTTGCATGCAGAACCCAAGGCGGCACACTGCTCTCTGTCTTCCTTTGGAAACCTAGGTGGTCGCAGCTTGCGCCAGCTCACGAAGACAGTCTGAGCCGTTCTCATGAGCTGGGAGACGTGGACTCAGTGAGGACCAGGGCCCTACCTGCACTCAGAAAATCACTCTGCTCAGCGTTCCATCCAGGAGCTCACACCGACTGGCTCGTTGGTTTAGCAGGACGTCTAAGTGAGGTCCAAGCTGAGCAAAGAGCACACTTCCTCCTTTACCCTGCTAGGCCCACGGAAGAGGTAGGGCCAACTAGGCCTCGCTCAGGCCAGCCCTCCTTCAGGGATCTTGCTACACTTCGAAGCCTGCACAGTAAAAGATACTTAGCGGAGTTGCCAGGGTTTCGCCATGCTCTCCCTCGGCAGCTCCACTACTGCAGGGACTCATGTTTGCTGTGAACTAGGATAGGTGGCCCTGCTTCAAAAAGCAGTCTTTTCCCCTTTGGAATAGTGGATTTTTGTAGCCTAGGAGCTGTTTGCGAAACCCGAGGAAGTCCCAGCTTCTACTCACTGCAGGCACGCCCGGGCAGGAAACGAGTATGTTTCCCCAGAGAAACAGGCTGCTTGCAAGTGTTGAGAAGAGCTTCTCAGGTGCCCAGTGTGTCCCGTTTGTTTCCCTTCGCAGCTCCCGTACTGCAGGTACTTATGCTGGGTGCTAACAAGAGTTGGTTGGCTCTGCCGACAAAAGCAGCCTTTTCCCTTTGGAAGCTTGGATTGTAGTGTCTCAGGGGCTGCTTGCCAAACCTTGAAGTTGCCCAGGTTATAGCCTCCGCAGGTACGCTTGCGTAGCAAACGAGCACTTTCTACCGAAGAACAGGGTTCCTGTCACGCTGGAGGAGAGTTAATCCCGCAGACCTCGTTCCTCCTGGGAAAGCGCAAGGCCACCCTGAGCCTCAGGGTAGTGCCTAAGTTTCCAACGGGCAAGCTCTGCGTGACTCGGTTTCCATGAGGTCTCCACCGTTGTTGTGCTTCAATGGAACGCGAGGATAGCTTTCAGGACTCCAAGCACTCTGACCTCCGCACCATTTCCCATGCTACCACACGGATCCCCCCCACGTCTCCTCTCTGCCTGCTGAGCAACAAGCAGCCGTGTAGGCCCTTCAGAACACTTCTGCATGCAGAGGCCAAGGCGGCACACTGCTCTCTGTCTTCCTTTGGAAACCTAGGTTGTCGCAGCTTACCCAGCTCACGAAGACAGTCTGAGCCGGTCTCATGAGCTGGGGAACGTGGACTCAGTAGGACCAGGGCCCTACCTGCACTCAGAAAATCACTCTGCTCAGCCTTCCATCCAGGAGCTCACACCGACTGGCTCGTTGGTTTAGCAGGAGGTCTAAGTGAGGTCCAAGCTGAGCAAAGAACACACTTCCTCCTTTACCCTGCTAGGCCCACGGAAGAGGTAGAGCCAACTAGGCCTCGCTCAGGCCAGCCCTCCTTCAGGGATCTTGCCACACTTCGAAGCCTGCACAGTAAAAGATACTTAGCGAAGTTGCCAGGGTTTCACCATGCTCTCCCTCGGCAGCTCCACTACTGCAGGGACTCATGTTTGCTGTGAACTAGGATAGGTGGCCCACTTCAAAAAGCAGTCTTTTCCCCTTTGGAAAGGTGGATTCTTGTAGCCTAGGAGCTGTTTGCGAAACCATAGAAAGGCCCAGCTTTTACTCACTGCAGGCACGCCCGGGGAGGAAACGAGTATGTTTCCCCAGAGAAACAGGCTGCTTGCAAGTGTCGAGGGGAGCTTCTCAGGTGCCCAGTGTGTCCCGTTTGTTTCCCTTCGCAGCTCCCGTACTGCAGGTACTTATGCTGGGTGCTAACAAGGGTTCGTTGGCTCTGCCGACAAAAGCAGCCTTTTCCCTTTGGAAGCTTGGATTGTAGTGTCTCAGGGGCTGCTTGCCAAACCTTGAAGTTGCCCAGGTTATAGCCTCCGCAGGTACGCTTGCGTAGCAAACGAGCACTTTCTACCGAAGAACAGGGTTCCTGTCAAGCTGGAGGAGAGTTAATCCCGCAGACCTCCTTCCTCCTGGGAAAGCGCAAGGCCACCCTGAGCCTCAGGGTAGTGCCTAAGTTTCCAACGGGCAAGCTCTGCGTGCCTCGGTTTCCATGAGGTCTCCACCGTTGTTGTGCTTCAATGGAACGCGAGGATAGCTTTCAGGACTCCAAGCACTCTGACCTCCGCACCGTTTCCCATGCTACCACACGGATCCCCCCCACGTCTCCTCTCTGCCTGCTGAGCAACAAGCAGCCGTGTAGGCCCTTCGGAACACTTCTTGCATGCAGAACCCAAGGCGGCACACTGCTCTCTGTCTTCCTTTGGAAACCTAGGTGGTCGCAGCTTGCCCCAGCTCACGAAGACAGTCTGAGCCGTTCTCATGAGCTGGGAGACGTGGACTCAGTGAGGACCAGGGCCCTACCTGCACTCAGAAAATCACTCTGCTCAGCCTTCCATCCAGGAGCTCACACCGACTGGCTCGTTGGTTTAGCAGGACGTCTAAGTGAGGTCCAAGCTGAGCAAAGAACACACTTCCTCCTTTACCCTGCTAGGCCCACGGAAGAGGTAGAGCCAACTAGGCCTCGCTCAGGCCAGCCCTCCTTCAGGGATCTTGCCACACTTCGAAGCCTGCACAGTAAAAGATATTTAGCGAAGTTGCCAGGGTTTCACCATGCTCTCCCTCGGCAGCTCCACTACTGCAGGGACTCATGTTTGCTGTGAACGAGGATAGGTGGCCCACTTCAAAAAGCAGTCTTTTCCCCTTTGGAAATGTGGATTCTTTGAGCCTCGGAGCTGTTTGCGAAACCCTAGGAAGGCCCAGCTTCTACTCACTGCAGGCACGCCCGGGCAGGAAACGAGTATGTTTCCCGAAAGAAACAGGCTGCTTGCAAGTGTCGAGGGGAGCTTCTCAGGTGCCCAGTGTTTCCCGTTTGTTTCCCTTCGCAGCTCCCGTACTGCAGGTACTTATGCTGGGTGCTAACAAGGGTTGGTTGGCTCTGCCGACAAAAGCAGCCTTTTCCCTTTGGAAGCTTGGATTGTAGTGTCTCAGGGGCTGCTTGCCAAACCTTGAAGTTGCCCAGGTTATAGCCTCCGCAGGTACGCTTGCGTAGCAAACGAGCACTTTCTACCGATGAACAGGGTTCCTGTCACGCTGGAGGAGAGTTAATCCCGCAGACCTCGTTCCTCCTGGGAAAGCGCAAGTCCACCCTGAGCCTCAGGGTAGTGCCTAAGTTTCCAACGGGCAAGCTCTGCGTGCCTCTGTTTCCATGAAGTCTCCACCGTTGTTGTGCTTTAATGGAACGCGAGGATAGCTTTCAGTACTCCAAGCACTCTGACCTCCGCCCCGTTTCCCATGCTACCACACGGATCCCCCCCACGTCTCCTCTCTGCCTGCTGAGCAACAAGCAGCCGTGTAGGCCCTTCAGAACACTTCTGCATGCAGAGCCCAAGGCGGCACACTGCTCTCTGTCTTCCTTTGGAAACCTAGGTTGTCGCAGCTTACCCAGCTCACCAAGACAGTCTGAGCCGGTCTCATGAGCTGGGGAACGTGGACTCAGTGAGGACCAGGGCCCTACCTGCACTCAGAAAATCACTCTGCTCAGCCTTCCATCCAGGAGCTCACACCGACTGGCTCGTTGGTTTAGCAAGACGTCTAAGTGAGGTCCAAGCTGAGCAAAGAACACACTTCCTCCTTTACCCTGCTAGGCCCACGGAAGAGGTAGAGCCAACTAGGCCTCGCTCAGGCCAGCCCTCCTTCAGGGATCTTGCCACAGTTCGAAGCCTGCACAGTAAAAGTTATTTAGCGAAGTTGCCAGGGTTTCGCCATTCTCCCTCAGCAGCTCCACTACTGCAGGGACTCATGTTTGCTGTGAACTAGGATAGGTGGCCCACCTCCAAAAGCAGTCTTTTCCCCTTTGGAAATGTGGATTCTTGTAGCCTCGGAGCTGTTTGCAAAACCCTAGGAAGGCCCAGCTTCTACTCACGGCAGGCACGCCCGGGGAGGAAACGAGTATGTTTCCCCAGAGAAACAGGCTGCTTGCAAGTGTCGAGCGGAGCTTCTCAGGTGCCCAGTGTGTCCCGTTTGTTTCCCTTCGCAGCTCCCGTACTGCAGGTACTTATGCTGGGTGCTAAAAAGAGTTGGTTGGCTCTGCCGACAAAAGCAGCCTTTTCCCTTTGGAAGCTTGGATTGTAGTGTCTCAGGGGCTGCTTGCCAAACCTTGAAGTTGCCCAGGTTATAGCCTCCAGAGGTACGCTTGAGTAGCAAACGAGCACTTTCACCCGAGGAACAGGGTTCCTGTCACGCTGGAGGAGAGTTAATCCCGCAGACCTCCTTCCTCCTGGGAAAGCGCAAGGCCACCCTGAGCCTCAGGGTAGTGCCTAAGTTTGCTCCGTGCAAGCTCTGCGTGCCTCGGTTTCAATGAGGTCTCCACCGTTGTTGTGCTTCAATGGAACGCGAGGATAGCTTTCAGGACTCCAAGCACTCTGACCTCCGCACCGTTTCCCATGCTACCACACGGATCCCCCCCACGTCTCCTCTCTGCCTGCTGAGCAAGAAGCAGCCGTGTAGGCCCTTCGGAAAACTTCTTGCATGCAGAACCCAAGGCGGCACACTGCTCTCTGTCTTCCTTTGGAAACCTAGGTGGTCGCAGCTTGCGCCAGCTCACGAAGACAGTCTGAGCCGTTCTCATGAGCTGGGAGACGTGGACTCAGTGAGGACCAGGGCCCTACCTGCACTCAGAAAATCACTCTGCTCAGCGTTCCATCCAGGAGCTCACACCGACTGGCTCGTTGGTTTAGCAGGACGTCTAAGTGAGGTCCAAGCTGAGCAAAGAGCACACTTCCTCCTTTACCCTGCTAGGCCCACGGAAGAGGTAGGGCCAACTAGGCCTCGCTCAGGCCAGCCCTCCTTCAGGGATCTTGCTACACTTCGAAGCCTGCACAGTAAAAGATACTTAGCGGAGTTGCCAGGGTTTCGCCATGCTCTCCCTCGGCAGCTCCACTACTGCAGGGACTCATGTTTGCTGTGAACTAGGATAGGTGGCCCTGCTTCAAAAAGCAGTCTTTTCCCCTTTGGAATAGTGGATTTTTGTAGCCTAGGAGCTGTTTGCGAAACCCTAGGAAGTCCCAGCTTCTACTCACTGCAGGCACGCCCGGGCAGGAAACGAGTATGTTTCCCCAGAGAAACAGGCTGCTTGCAAGTGTTGAGAAGAGCTTCTCAGGTGCCCAGTGTGTCCCGTTTGTTTCCCTTCGCAGCTCCCGTACTGCAGGTACTTATGCTGGGTGCTAACAAGAGTTGGTTGGCTCTGCCGACAAAAGCAGCCTTTTCCCTTTGGAAGCTTGGATTGTAGTGTCTCAGGGGCTGCTTGCCAAACCTTGAAGTTGCCCAGGTTATAGCCTCCGCAGGTACGCTTGCGTAGCAAACGAGCACTTTCTACCGAAGAACAGGGTTCCTGTCACGCTGGAGGAGAGTTAATCCCGCAGACCTCGTTCCTCCTGGGAAAGCGCAAGGCCACCCTGAGCCTCAGGGTAGTGCCTAAGTTTCCAACGGGCAAGCTCTGCGTGACTCGGTTTCCATGAGGTCTCCACCGTTGTTGTGCTTCAATGGAACGCGAGGATAGCTTTCAGGACTCCAAGCACTCTGACCTCCGCACCATTTCCCATGCTACCACACGGATCCCCCCCACGTCTCCTCTCTGCCTGCTGAGCAACAAGCAGCCGTGTAGGCCCTTCAGAACACTTCTGCATGCAGAGGCCAAGGCGGCACACTGCTCTCTGTCTTCCTTTGGAAACCTAGGTTGTCGCAGCTTACCCAGCTCACGAAGACAGTCTGAGCCGGTCTCATGAGCTGGGGAACGTGGACTCAGTAGGACCAGGGCCCTACCTGCACTCAGAAAATCACTCTGCTCAGCCTTCCATCCAGGAGCTCACACCGACTGGCTCGTTGGTTTAGCAGGAGGTCTAAGTGAGGTCCAAGCTGAGCAAAGAACACACTTCCTCCTTTACCCTGCTAGGCCCACGGAAGAGGTAGAGCCAACTAGGCCTCGCTCAGGCCAGCCCTCCTTCAGGGATCTTGCCACACTTCGAAGCCTGCACAGTAAAAGATACTTAGCGAAGTTGCCAGGGTTTCACCATGCTCTCCCTCGGCAGCTCCACTACTGCAGGGACTCATGTTTGCTGTGAACTAGGATAGGTGGCCCACTTCAAAAAGCAGTCTTTTCCCCTTTGGAAAGGTGGATTCTTGTAGCCTAGGAGCTGTTTGCGAAACCATAGAAAGGCCCAGCTTTTACTCACTGCAGGCACGCCCGGGGAGGAAACGAGTATGTTTCCCCAGAGAAACAGGCTGCTTGCAAGTGTCGAGGGGAGCTTCTCAGGTGCCCAGTGTGTCCCGTTTGTTTCCCTTCGCAGCTCCCGTACTGCAGGTACTTATGCTGGGTGCTAACAAGGGTTCGTTGGCTCTGCCGACAAAAGCAGCCTTTTCCCTTTGGAAGCTTGGATTGTAGTGTCTCAGGGGCTGCTTGCCAAAACTTGAAGTTGACCAGGTTATAGCCTCCGTAGGTACGCTTGCGTAGCAAACGAGCACTTTCACCCGATGAACAGCGTTCCTATCACGCTACAGGAGAGTTAATCCTGCAGACCTCGTTCCTCCTGGGAAAGCGCAAGGCCACCCTGAGCCTCAGGGTAGTGCCTAAGTTTGCTCCGTGCAAGCTCTGCGTGCCTCGGTTTCCATGAGGTCTCCACCGTTGTTGTGCTTCAGTGGAACGCGAGGATAGCTTTCAGGACTCCAAGCACTCTGGCCTCCGCACCGTTTCCCATGTTACCACACGGATCCCTCCCACGTCTCCTCTCTGCCTGCTGAGCAACAAGCAGCCGTGTAGGCCCTTCAGACCACTTCTTGCATGCAGAGCCCAAGGCGGCACACTGCTCTCTGTCTTCCTTTGGAAACCTAGGTTGTCGGAGCTTACCCAGCTCACGAAGACAGTCTGAGCCGGTTTCATGAGCTGGGGAACGGGGACTCAGTGAGGACCAGGGCCCTACCTGCACTCAGAAAATCACTCTGCTCAGCCTTCCATCCAGGAGCTCACACCGACTGGCTCGTTGGTTTAGCAGGACGTCTAAGTGAGGTCCAAGCTGAGCAAAGAACACACTTCCTCCTTTACCCTGCTAGGCCCACGGAAGAGGTAGAGCCAACTAGGCCTCGCTCAGGCCAGCCCTCCTTCAGGGATCTTGCCACACTTCGAAGCCTGCACAGTAAAAGATACTTAGCGAAGTTGCCAGGGTTTCACCATGCTCTCCCTCGGCAGCTCCACTACTGCAGGGACTCATGTTTGCTGTGAACTAGGATAGGTGGCCCACTTCAAAAAGCAGTCTTTTCCCCTTTGGAAAGGTGGATTCTTGTAGCCTCGGAGCTGTTTGCGAAACCCTAGGAAGGCCCAGCTACTACTCACGGCAGGCACGCCCGGGGAGGAAACGAGTATGTTTCCCCAGAGAAACAGGCTGCTTGCAAGTGTCGAGGGGAGCTTCTCAGGTGCCCAGTGTGTCCCGTTTGTTTCCCTTCGCAGCTCCCGTACTGCAGGTACTTATGCTGGGTGCTAACAAGAGTTGGTTGGCTCTGCCGACAAAAGCAGCCTTTTCCCTTTGGAAGCTTGGATTGTAGTGTCTCAGGGGCTGCTTGCCAAACCTTGAAGTTGCCCAGGTTATAGCCTCCGCAGGTACGCTTGCGTAGCAAACGAGCACTTTCTACCGAAGAACAGGGTTCCTGTCAAGCTGGAGGAGAGTTAATCCCGCATTCCTCCTTCCTCCTGGGAAAGCGCAAGGCCACCCTGAGCCTCAGGGTAGTGCCTAAGTTTCCAACGGGCAAGCTCTGCGTGCCTCGGTTTCCATGAGGTCTCCACCGTTGTTGTGCTTCAATGGAACGCGAGGATAGCTTTCAGGACTCCAAGCACTCTGACCTCCGCACCGTTTCCCATGCTACCACACGGATCCCCCCCACGTCTCCTCTCTGCCTGCTGAGCAACAAGCAGCCGTGTAGGCCCTTCAGAACACTTCTTGCATGCAGAACCCAAGGCGGCACACTGCTCTCTGTCTTCCTTTGGAAACCTAGGTGGTCGCAGCTTGCCCCAGCTCACGAAGACAGTCTGAGCCGTTCTCATGAGCTGGGAGACGTGGACTCAGTGAGGACCAGGGCCCTACCTGCACTCAGAAAATCACTCTGCTCAGCCTTCCATCCAGGAGCTCACACCGACTGGCTCGTTGGTTTAGCAGGAGGTCTAAGTGAGGTCCAAGCTGAGCAAAGAACACACTTCCTCCTTTACCCTGCTAGGCCCACGGAAGAGGTAGAGCCAACTAGGCCTCGCTCAGGCCAGCCCTCCTTCAGGGATCTTGCCACACTTCGAAGCCTGCACAGTAAAAGATATTTAGCGAAGTTGCCAGGGTTTCACCATGCTCTCCCTCGGCAGCTCCACTACTGCAGGGACTCATGTTTGCTGTGAACGAGGATAGGTGGCCCACTTCAAAAAGCAGTCTTTTCCCCTTTGGAAATGTGGATTCTTTGAGCCTCGGAGCTGTTTGCGAAACCCTAGGAAGGCCCAGCTTCTACTCACTGCAGGCACGCCCGGGCAGGAAACGAGTATGTTTCCCGAAAGAAACAGGCTGCTTGCAAGTGTCGAGGGGAGCTTCTCAGGTGCCCAGTGTTTCCCGTTTGTTTCCCTTCGCAGCTCCCGTACTGCAGGTACTTATGCTGGGTGCTAACAAGGGTTGGTTGGCTCTGCCGACAAAAGCAGCCTTTTCCCTTTGGAAGCTTGGATTGTAGTGTCTCAGGGGCTGCTTGCCAAACCTTGAAGTTGCCCAGGTTATAGCCTCCGCAGGTACGCTTGCGTAGCAAACGAGCACTTTCTACCGATGAACAGGGTTCCTGTCACGCTGGAGGAGAGTTAATCCCGCAGACCTCGTTCCTCCTGGGAAAGCGCAAGTCCACCCTGAGCCTCAGGGTAGTGCCTAAGTTTCCAACGGGCAAGCTCTGCGTGCCTCTGTTTCCATGAAGTCTCCACCGTTGTTGTGCTTTAATGGAACGCGAGGATAGCTTTCAGTACTCCAAGCACTCTGACCTCCGCCCCGTTTCCCATGCTACCACACGGATCCCCCCCACGTCTCCTCTCTGCCTGCTGAGCAACAAGCAGCCGTGTAGGCCCTTCAGAACACTTCTGCATGCAGAGCCCAAGGCGGCACACTGCTCTCTGTCTTCCTTTGGAAACCTAGGTTGTCGCAGCTTACCCAGCTCACGAAGACAGTCTGAGCCGGTCTCATGAGCTGGGGAACGTGGACTCAGTGAGGACCAGGGCCCTACCTGCACTCAGAAAATCACTCTGCTCAGCCTTCCATCCAGGAGCTCACACCGACTGGCTCGTTGGTTTAGCAAGACGTCTAAGTGAGGTCCAAGCTGAGCAAAGAACACACTTCCTCCTTTACCCTGCTAGGCCCACGGAAGAGGTAGAGCCAACTAGGCCTTGCTCAGGCCAGCCCTCCTTCAGGGATCTTGCCACAGTTCGAAGCCTGCACAGTAAAAGTTATTTAGCGAAGTTGCCAGGGTTTCGCCATTCTCCCTCGGCAGCTCCACTACTGCAGGGACTCATGTTTGCTGTGAACTAGGATAGGTGGCCCACTTCCAAAAGCAGTCTTTTCCCCTTTGGAAAGGTGGATTCTTGTAGCCTCGGAGCTGTTTGCAAAACCCTAGGAAGGCCCAGCTTCTACTCACGGCAGGCACGCCCGGGGAGGAAACGAGTATGTTTCCCCAGAGAAACAGGCTGCTTGCAAGTGTCGAGCGGAGCTTCTCAGGTGCCCAGTGTGTCCCGTTTGTTTCCCTTCGCAGCTCCCGTACTGCAGGTACTTATGCTGGGTGCTAAAAAGAGTTGGTTGGCTCTGCCGACAAAAGCAGCCTTTTCCCTTTGGAAGCTTGGATTGTAGTGTCTCAGGGGCTGCTTGCCAAACCTTGAAGTTGCCCAGGTTATAGCCTCCAGAGGTACGCTTGAGTAGCAAACGAGCACTTTCACCCGAGGAACAGGGTTCCTGTCACGCTGGAGGAGAGTTAATCCCGCAGACCTCCTTCCTCCTGGGAAAGCGCAAGGCCACCCTGAGCCTCAGGGTAGTGCCTAAGTTTGCTCCGTGCAAGCTCTGCGTGCCTCGGTTTCAATGAGGTCTCCACCGTTGTTGTGCTTCAATGGAACGCGAGGATAGCTTTCAGGACTCCAAGCACTCTGGCCTCCGCACCGTTTCCCATGCTACCACACGGATCCCCCGCACGTCTCCTCTCTGCCTGCTGAGCAAGAAGCAGCCGTGTAGGCCCTTCGGAAAACTTCTTGCATGCAGAACCCAAGGCGGCACACTGCTCTCTGTCTTCCTTTGGAAACCTAGGTGGTCGCAGCTTGCCCCAGCTCACGAAGACAGTCTGAGCCGTTCTCATGAGCTGGGAGACGTGGACTCAGTGAGGACCAGGGCCCTACCTGCACTCAGAAAATCACTCTGCTCAGCGTTCCATCCAGGAGCTCACACCGACTGGCTCGTTGGTTTAGCAGGACGTCTAAGTGAGGTCCAAGCTGAGCAAAGAGCACACTTCCTCCTTTACCCTGCTAGGCCCACGGAAGAGGTAGGGCCAACTAGGCCTCGCTCAGGCCAGCCCTCCTTCAGGGATCTTGCTACACTTCGAAGCCTGCACAGTAAAAGATACTTAGCGGAGTTGCCAGGGTTTCGCCATGCTCTCCCTCGGCAGCTCCACTACTGCAGAGACTCATGTTTGCTGTGAACTAGGATAGGTGGCCCTGCTTCAAAAAGCAGTCTTTTCCCCTTTGGAATAGTGGATTTTTGTAGCCTAGGAGCTGTTTGCGAAACCCTAGGAAGTCCCAGCTTCTACTCACGGCAGGCACGCCCGGGCAGGAAACGAGTATGTTTCCCCAGAGAAACAGGCTGCTTGCAAGTGTTGAGAAGAGCTTCTCAGGTGCCCAGTGTGTCCCGTTTGTTTCCCTTCGCAGCTCCCGTACTGCAGGTACTTATGCTGGGTGCTAACAAGAGTTGGTTGGCTCTGCCGACAAAAGCAGCCTTTTCCCTTTGGAAGCTTGGATTGTAGTGTCTCAGGGGCTGCTTGCCAAACCTTGAAGTTGCCCAGGTTATAGCCTCCGCAGGTACGCTTGCGTAGCAAACGAGCACTTTCTACCGAAGAACAGGGTTCCTGTCACGCTGGAGGAGAGTTAATCCCGCAGACCTCGTTCCTCCTGGGAAAGCGCAAGGCCACCCTGAGCCTCAGGGTAGTGCCTAAGTTTCCAACGGGCAAGCTCTGCGTGACTCGGTTTCCATGAGGTCTCCACCGTTGTTGTGCTTCAATGGAACGCGAGGATAGCTTTCAGGACTCCAAGCACTCTGACCTCCGCACCATTTCCCATGCTACCACACGGATCCCCCCCACGTCTCCTCTCTGCCTGCTGAGCAACAAGCAGCCGTGTAGGCCCTTCAGAACACTTCTGCATGCAGAGGCCAAGGCGGCACACTGCTCTCTGTCTTCCTTTGGAAACCTAGGTTGTCGCAGCTTACCCAGCTCACGAAGACAGTCTGAGCCGGTCTCATGAGCTGGGGAACGTGGACTCAGTAGGACCAGGGCCCTACCTGCACTCAGAAAATCACTCTGCTCAGCCTTCCATCCAGGAGCTCACACCGACTGGCTCGTTGGTTTAGCAGGAGGTCTAAGTGAGGTCCAAGCTGAGCAAAGAACACACTTCCTCCTTTACCCTGCTAGGCCCACGGAAGAGGTAGAGCCAACTAGGCCTCGCTCAGGCCAGCCCTCCTTCAGGGATCTTGCCACACTTCGAAGCCTGCACAGTAAAAGATACTTAGCGAAGTTGCCAGGGTTTCACCATGCTCTCCCTCGGCAGCTCCACTACTGCAGGGACTCATGTTTGCTGTGAACTAGGATAGGTGGCCCACTTCAAAAAGCAGTCTTTTCCCCTTTGGAAAGGTGGATTCTTGTAGCCTAGGAGCTGTTTGCGAAACCATAGAAAGGCCCAGCTTTTACTCACTGCAGGCACGCCCGGGGAGGAAACGAGTATGTTTCCCCAGAGAAACAGGCTGCTTGCAAGTGTCGAGGGGAGCTTCTCAGGTGCCCAGTGTGTCCCGTTTGTTTCCCTTCGCAGCTCCCGTACTGCAGGTACTTATGCTGGGTGCTAACAAGGGTTCGTTGGCTCTGCCGACAAAAGCAGCCTTTTCCCTTTGGAAGCTTGGATTGTAGTGTCTCAGGGGCTGCTTGCCAAACCTTGAAGTTGCCCAGGTTATAGCCTCCGCAGGTACGCTTGCGTAGCAAACGAGCACTTTCTACCGAAGAACAGGGTTCCTGTCAAGCTGGAGGAGAGTTAATCCCGCAGACCTCCTTCCTCCTGGGAAAGCGCAAGGCCACCCTGAGCCTCAGGGTAGTGCCTAAGTTTCCAACGGGCAAGCTCTGCGTGCCTCGGTTTCCATGAGGTCTCCACCGTTGTTGTGCTTCAATGGAACGCGAGGATAGCTTTCAGGACTCCAAGCACTCTGACCTCCGCACCGTTTCCCATGCTACCACACGGATCCCCCCCACGTCTCCTCTCTGCCTGCTGAGCAACAAGCAGCCGTGTAGGCCCTTCGGAACACTTCTTGCATGCAGAACCCAAGGCGGCACACTGCTCTCTGTCTTCCTTTGGAAACCTAGGTGGTCGCAGCTTGCCCCAGCTCACGAAGACAGTCTGAGCCGTTCTCATGAGCTGGGAGACGTGGACTCAGTGAGGACCAGGGCCCTACCTGCACTCAGAAAATCACTCTGCTCAGCCTTCCATCCAGGAGCTCACACCGACTGGCTCGTTGGTTTAGCAGGACGTCTAAGTGAGGTCCAAGCTGAGCAAAGAACACACTTCCTCCTTTACCCTGCTAGGCCCACGGAAGAGGTAGAGCCAACTAGGCCTCGCTCAGGCCAGCCCTCCTTCAGGGATCTTGCCACACTTCGAAGCCTGCACAGTAAAAGATATTTAGCGAAGTTGCCAGGGTTTCACCATGCTCTCCCTCGGCAGCTCCACTACTGCAGGGACTCATGTTTGCTGTGAACGAGGATAGGTGGCCCACTTCAAAAAGCAGTCTTTTCCCCTTTGGAAATGTGGATTCTTTGAGCCTCGGAGCTGTTTGCGAAACCCTAGGAAGGCCCAGCTTCTACTCACTGCAGGCACGCCCGGGCAGGAAACGAGTATGTTTCCCGAAAGAAACAGGCTGCTTGCAAGTGTCGAGGGGAGCTTCTCAGGTGCCCAGTGTTTCCCGTTTGTTTCCCTTCGCAGCTCCCGTACTGCAGGTACTTATGCTGGGTGCTAACAAGGGTTGGTTGGCTCTGCCGACAAAAGCAGCCTTTTCCCTTTGGAAGCTTGGATTGTAGTGTCTCAGGGGCTGCTTGCCAAACCTTGAAGTTGCCCAGGTTATAGCCTCCGCAGGTACGCTTGCGTAGCAAACGAGCACTTTCTACCGATGAACAGGGTTCCTGTCACGATGGAGGAGAGTTAATCCCGCAGACCTCGTTCCTCCTGGGAAAGCGCAAGTCCACCCTGAGCCTCAGGGTAGTGCCTAAGTTTCCAACGGGCAAGCTCTGCGTGCCTCTGTTTCCATGAAGTCTCCACCGTTGTTGTGCTTTAATGGAACGCGAGGATAGCTTTCAGTACTCCAAGCACTCTGACCTCCGCCCCGTTTCCGATGCTACCACACGGATCCCCCCCACGTCTCCTCTCTGCCTGCTGAGCAACAAGCAGCCGTGTAGGCCCTTCAGAACACTTCTGCATGCAGAGCCCAAGGCGGCACACTGCTCTCTGTCTTCCTTTGGAAACCTAGGTTGTCGCAGCTTACCCAGCTCACCAAGACAGTCTGAGCCGGTCTCATGAGCTGGGGAACGTGGACTCAGTGAGGACCAGGGCCCTACCTGCACTCAGAAAATCACTCTGCTCAGCCTTCCATCCAGGAGCTCACACCGACTGGCTCGTTGGTTTAGCAAGACGTCTAAGTGAGGTCCAAGCTGAGCAAAGAACACACTTCCTCCTTTACCCTGCTAGGCCCACGGAAGAGGTAGAGCCAACTAGGCCTCGCTCAGGCCAGCCCTCCTTCAGGGATCTTGCCACAGTTCGAAGCCTGCACAGTAAAAGTTATTTAGCGAAGTTGCCAGGGTTTCGCCATTCTCCCTCGGCAGCTCCACTACTGCAGGGACTCATGTTTGCTGTGAACTAGGATAGGTGGCCCACTTCCAAAAGCAGTCTTTTCCCCTTTGGAAATGTGGATTCTTGTAGCCTCGGAGCTGTTTGCAAAACCCTAGGAAGGCCCAGCTTCTACTCACGGCAGGCACGCCCGGGGAGGAAACGAGTATGTTTCCCCAGAGAAACAGGCTGCTTGCAAGTGTCGAGCGGAGCTTCTCAGGTGCCCAGTGTGTCCCGTTTGTTTCCCTTCGCAGCTCCCGTACTGCAGGTACTTATGCTGGGTGCTAAAAAGAGTTGGTTGGCTCTGCCGACAAAAGCAGCCTTTTCCCTTTGGAAGCTTGGATTGTAGTGTCTCAGGGGCTGCTTGCCAAACCTTGAAGTTGCCCAGGTTATAGCCTCCAGAGGTACGCTTGAGTAGCAAACGAGCACTTTCACCCGAGGAACAGGGTTCCTGTCACGCTGGAGGAGAGTTAATCCCGCAGACCTCCTTCCTCCTGGGAAAGCGCAAGGCCACCCTGAGCCTCAGGGTAGTGCCTAAGTTTGCTCCGTGCAAGCTCTGCGTGCCTCGGTTTCAATGAGGTCTCCACCGTTGTTGTGCTTCAATGGAACGCGAGGATAGCTTTCAGGACTCCAAGCACTCTGGCCTCCGCACCGTTTCCCATGCTACCACACGGATCCCCCGCACGTCTCCTCTCTGCCTGCTGAGCAAGAAGCAGCCGTGTAGGCCCTTCGGAAAACTTCTTGCATGCAGAACCCAAGGCGGCACACTGCTCTCTGTCTTCCTTTGGAAACCTAGGTGGTCGCAGCTTGCCCCAGCTCACGAAGACAGTCTGAGCCGTTCTCATGAGCTGGGAGACGTGGACTCAGTGAGGACCAGGGCCCTACCTGCACTCAGAAAATCACTCTGCTCAGCGTTCCATCCAGGAGCTCACACCGACTGGCTCGTTGGTTTAGCAGGACGTCTAAGTGAGGTCCAAGCTGAGCAAAGAGCACACTTCCTCCTTTACCCTGCTAGGCCCACGGAAGAGGTAGGGCCAACTAGGCCTCGCTCAGGCCAGCCCTCCTTCAGGGATCTTGCTACACTTCGAAGCCTGCACAGTAAAAGATACTTAGCGGAGTTGCCAGGGTTTCGCCATGCTCTCCCTCGGCAGCTCCACTACTGCAGGGACTCATGTTTGCTGTGAACTAGGATAGGTGGCCCTGCTTCAAAAAGCAGTCTTTTCCCCTTTGGAATAGTGGATTTTTGTAGCCTAGGAGCTGTTTGCGAAACCCTAGGAAGTCCCAGCTTCTACTCACGGCAGGCACGCCCGGGCAGGAAACGAGTATGTTTCCCCAGAGAAACAGGCTGCTTGCAAGTGTTGAGAAGAGCTTCTCAGGTGCCCAGTGTGTCCCGTTTGTTTCCCTTCGCAGCTCCCGTACTGCAGGTACTTATGCTGGGTGCTAACAAGAGTTGGTTGGCTCTGCCGACAAAAGCAGCCTTTTCCCTTTGGAAGCTTGGATTGTAGTGTCTCAGGGGCTGCTTGCCAAACCTTGAAGTTGCCCAGGTTATAGCCTCCGCAGGTACGCTTGCGTAGCAAACGAGCACTTTCTACCGAAGAACAGGGTTCCTGTCACGCTGGAGGAGAGTTAATCCCGCAGACCTCGTTCCTCCTGGGAAAGCGCAAGGCCACCCTGAGCCTCAGGGTAGTGCCTAAGTTTCCAACGGGCAAGCTCTGCGTGACTCGGTTTCCATGAGGTCTCCACCGTTGTTGTGCTTCAATGGAACGCGAGGATAGCTTTCAGGACTCCAAGCACTCTGACCTCCGCACCATTTCCCATGCTACCACACGGATCCCCCCCACGTCTCCTCTCTGCCTGCTGAGCAACAAGCAGCCGTGTAGGCCCTTCAGAACACTTCTGCATGCAGAGGCCAAGGCGGCACACTGCTCTCTGTCTTCCTTTGGAAACCTAGGTTGTCGCAGCTTACCCAGCTCACGAAGACAGTCTGAGCCGGTCTCATGAGCTGGGGAACGTGGACTCAGTAGGACCAGGGCCCTACCTGCACTCAGAAAATCACTCTGCTCAGCCTTCCATCCAGGAGCTCACACCGACTGGCTCGTTGGTTTAGCAGGAGGTCTAAGTGAGGTCCAAGCTGAGCAAAGAACACACTTCCTCCTTTACCCTGCTAGGCCCACGGAAGAGGTAGAGCCAACTAGGCCTCGCTCAGGCCAGCCCTCCTTCAGGGATCTTGCCACACTTCGAAGCCTGCACAGTAAAAGATACTTAGCGAAGTTGCCAGGGTTTCACCATGCTCTCCCTCGGCAGCTCCACTACTGCAGGGACTCATGTTTGCTGTGAACTAGGATAGGTGGCCCACTTCAAAAAGCAGTCTTTTCCCCTTTGGAAAGGTGGATTCTTGTAGCCTAGGAGCTGTTTGCGAAACCATAGAAAGGCCCAGCTTTTACTCACTGCAGGCACGCCCGGGGAGGAAACGAGTATGTTTCCCCAGAGAAACAGGCTGCTTGCAAGTGTCGAGGGGAGCTTCTCAGGTGCCCAGTGTGTCCCGTTTGTTTCCCTTCGCAGCTCCCGTACTGCAGGTACTTATGCTGGGTGCTAACAAGGGTTCGTTGGCTCTGCCGACAAAAGCAGCCTTTTCCCTTTGGAAGCTTGGATTGTAGTGTCTCAGGGGCTGCTTGCCAAAACTTGAAGTTGACCAGGTTATAGCCTCCGTAGGTACGCTTGCGTAGCAAACGAGCACTTTCACCCGATGAACAGCGTTCCTATCACGCTACAGGAGAGTTAATCCTGCAGACCTCGTTCCTCCTGGGAAAGCGCAAGGCCACCCTGAGCCTCAGGGTAGTGCCTAAGTTTGCTCCGTGCAAGCTCTGCGTGCCTCGGTTTCCATGAGGTCTCCACCGTTGTTGTGCTTCAGTGGAACGCGAGGATAGCTTTCAGGACTCCAAGCACTCTGGCCTCCGCACCGTTTCCCATGTTACCACACGGATCCCTCCCACGTCTCCTCTCTGCCTGCTGAGCAACAAGCAGCCGTGTAGGCCCTTCAGACCACTTCTTGCATGCAGAGCCCAAGGCGGCACACTGCTCTCTGTCTTCCTTTGGAAACCTAGGTTGTCGGAGCTTACCCAGCTCACGAAGACAGTCTGAGCCGGTTTCATGAGCTGGGGAACGGGGACTCAGTGAGGACCAGGGCCCTACCTGCACTCAGAAAATCACTCTGCTCAGCCTTCCATCCAGGAGCTCACACCGACTGGCTCGTTGGTTTAGCAGGACGTCTAAGTGAGGTCCAAGCTGAGCAAAGAACCCACTTCCTCCTTTACCCTGCTAGGCCCACGGAAGAGGTAGAGCCAACTAGGCCTCGCTCAGGCCAGCCCTCCTTCAGGGATCTTGCCACACTTCGAAGCCTGCACAGTAAAAGATACTTAGCGAAGTTGCCAGGGTTTCACCATGCTCTCCCTCGGCAGCTCCACTACTGCAGGGACTCATGTTTGCTGTGAACTAGGATAGGTGGCCCACTTCAAAAAGCAGTCTTTTCCCCTTTGGAAAGGTGGATTCTTGTAGCCTCGGAGCTGTTTGCAAAACCCTAGGAAGGCCCAGCTACTACTCACGGCAGGCACGCCCGGGGAGGAAACGAGTATGTTTCCCCAGAGAAACAGGCTGCTTGCAAGTGTCGAGGGGAGCTTCTCAGGTGCCCAGTGTGTCCCGTTTGTTTCCCTTCGCAGCTCCCGTACTGCAGGTACTTATGCTGGGTGCTAACAAGAGTTGGTTGGCTCTGCCGACAAAAGCAGCCTTTTCCCTTTGGAAGCTTGGATTGTAGTGTCTCAGGGGCTGCTTGCCAAACCTTGAAGTTGCCCAGGTTATAGCCTCCGCAGGTACGCTTGCGTAGCAAACGAGCACTTTCTACCGAAGAACAGGGTTCCTGTCAAGCTGGAGGAGAGTTAATCCCGCAGACCTCCTTCCTCCTGGGAAAGCGCAAGGCCACCCTGAGCCTCAGGGTAGTGCCTAAGTTTCCAACGGGCAAGCTCTGCGTGCCTCGGTTTCCATGAGGTCTCCACCGTTGTTGTGCTTCAGTGGAACGCGAGGATAGCTTTCAGGACTCCAAGCACTCTGACCTCCGCACCGTTTCCCATGCTACCACACGGATCCCCCCCACGTCTCCTCTCTGCCTGCTGAGCAACAAGCAGCCGTGTAGGCCCTTCAGAACACTTCTGCATGCAGAGCCCAAGGCGGCACACTGCTCTCTGTCTTCCTTTGGAAACCTAGGTTGTCGCAGCTTACCCAGCTCACCAAAACAGTCTGAGCCGCTCTCATGAGATGGGGAAAGTGGACTCAGTGAGGACCAGGGCCCTACCTGCACTCAGAAAATCACTCTGCTCAGCCTTCCATCCAGGAGCTCACACCGACTGGCTCGTTGGTTTAGCAGGACGTCTAAGTGAGGTCCAAGCTGAGCAAAGAACACACTTCCTCCTTTACCCTGCTAGGCCCACGGAAGAGGTAGAGCCAACTAGGCTTCGCTCAGGCCAGCCCTCCTTCAGGGATCTTGCCACAGTTCGAAGCCTGCACAGTAAAAGTTATTTAGCGAAGTTGCCAGGGTTTCGCCATGCTCTCCCTCGGCAGCTCCACTACTGCAGGGACTCATGTTTGCTGTGAACTAGGATAGGTGGCCCACTTCCAAAAGCAGTCTTTTCCCCTTTGGAAATGTGGATTCTTGTAGCCTCGGAGCTGTTTGCAAAACCCTAGGAAGGCCCAGCTTCTACTCACGGCAGGCACGCCCGGGGAGGAAACGAGTATGTTTCCCCAGAGAAACAGGCTGCTTGCAAGTGTCGAGCGGAGCTTCTCAGGTGCCCAGTGTGTCCCGTTTGTTTCCCTTCGCAGCTCCCGTACTGCAGGTACTTATGCTGGGTGCTAAAAAGAGTTGGTTGGCTCTGCCGACAAAAGCAGCCTTTTCCCTTTGGAAGCTTGGATTGTAGTGTCTCAGGGGCTGCTTGCCAAATCTTGAAGTTGCCCAGGTTATAGCCTCCAGAGGTACGCTTGAGTAGCAAACGAGCACTTTCACCCGAGGAACAGGGTTCCTGTCACGCTGGAGGAGAGTTAATCCCGCAGACCTCCTTCCTCCTGGGAAAGCGCAAGGCCACCCTGAGCCTCAGGGTAGTGCCTAAGTTTGCTCCGTGCAAGCTCTGCATGCCTCGGTTTCAATGAGGTCTCCACCGTTGTTGTGCTTCAATGGAACGCGAGGATAGCTTTCAGGACTCCAAGCACTCTGGCCTCCGCACCGTTTCCCATGCTACCACACGGATCCCCCCCACGTCTCCTCTCTGCCTGCTGAGCAAGAAGCAGCCGTGTAGGCCCTTCGGAAAACTTCTTGCATGCAGAACCCAAGGCGGCACACTGCTCTCTGTCTTCCTTTGGAAACCTAGGTGGTCGCAGCTTGCGCCAGCTCACGAAGACAGTCTGAGCCGTTCTCATGAGCTGGGAGACGTGGACTCAGTGAGGACCAGGGCCCTACCTGCACTCAGAAAATCACTCTGCTCAGCGTTCCATCCAGGAGCTCACACCGACTGGCTCGTTGGTTTAGCAGGACGTCTAAGTGAGGTCCAAGCTGAGCAAAGAGCACACTTCCTCCTTTACCCTGCTAGGCCCACGGAAGAGGTAGGGCCAACTAGGCCTCGCTCAGGCCAGCCCTCCTTCAGGGATCTTGCTACACTTCGAAGCCTGCACAGTAAAAGATACTTAGCGGAGTTGCCAGGGTTTCGCCATGCTCTCCCTCGGCAGCTCCACTACTGCAGGGACTCATGTTTGCTGTGAACTAGGATAGGTGGCCCTGCTTCAAAAAGCAGTCTTTTCCCCTTTGGAATAGTGGATTTTTGTAGCCTAGGAGCTGTTTGCGAAACCCTAGGAAGTCCCAGCTTCTACTCACTGCAGGCACGCCCGGGCAGGAAACGAGTATGTTTCCCCAGAGAAACAGGCTGCTTGCAAGTGTTGAGAAGAGCTTCTCAGGTGCCCAGTGTGTCCCGTTTGTTTCCCTTCGCAGCTCCCGTACTGCAGGTACTTATGCTGGGTGCTAACAAGAGTTGGTTGGCTCTGCCGACAAAAGCAGCCTTTTCCCTTTGGAAGCTTGGATTGTAGTGTCTCAGGGGCTGCTTGCCAAACCTTGAAGTTGCCCAGGTTATAGCCTCCGCAGGTACGCTTGCGTAGCAAACGAGCACTTTCTACCGAAGAACAGGGTTCCTGTCACGCTGGAGGAGAGTTAATCCCGCAGACCTCGTTCCTCCTGGGAAAGCGCAAGGCCACCCTGAGCCTCAGGGTAGTGCCTAAGTTTCCAACGGGCAAGCTCTGCGTGACTCGGTTTCCATGAGGTCTCCACCGTTGTTGTGCTTCAATGGAACGCGAGGATAGCTTTCAGGACTCCAAGCACTCTGACCTCCGCACCATTTCCCATGCTACCACACGGATCCCCCCCACGTCTCCTCTCTGCCTGCTGAGCAACAAGCAACCGTGTAGGCCCTTCAGAACACTTCTGCATGCAGAGGCCAAGGCGGCACACTGCTCTCTGTCTTCCTTTGGAAACCTAGGTTGTCGCAGCTTACCCAGCTCACGAAGACAGTCTGAGCCGGTCTCATGAGCTGGGGAATGTGGACTCAGTAGGACCAGGGCCCTACCTGCACTCAGAAAATCACTCTGCTCAGCCTTCCATCCAGGAGCTCACACCGACTGGCTCGTTGGTTTAGCAGGAGGTCTAAGTGAGGTCCAAGCTGAGCAAAGAACACACTTCCTCCTTTACCCTGCTAGGCCCACGGAAGAGGTAGAGCCAACTAGGCCTCGCTCAGGCCAGCCCTCCTTCAGGGATCTTGCCACACTTCGAAGCCTGCACAGTAAAAGATACTTAGCGAAGTTGCCAGGGTTTCACCATGCTCTCCCTCGGCAGCTCCACTACTGCAGGGACTCATGTTTGCTGTGAACTAGGATAGGTGGCCCACTTCAAAAAGCAGTCTTTTCCCCTTTGGAAAGGTGGATTCTTGTAGCCTAGGATCTGTTTGCGAAACCATAGAAAGGCCCAGCTTTTACTCACTGCAGGCACGCCCGGGGAGGAAACGAGTATGTTTCCCCAGAGAAACAGGCTGCTTGCAAGTGTCGAGGGGAGCTTCTCAGGTGCCCAGTGTGTCCCGTTTGTTTCCCTTTGCAGCTCCCGTACTGCAGGTACTTATGCTGGGTGCTAACAAGGGTTCGTTGGCTCTGCCGACAAAAGCAGCCTTTTCCCTTTGGAAGCTTGGATTGTAGTGTCTCAGGGGCTGCTTGCCAAAACTTGAAGTTGACCAGGTTATAGCCTCCGTAGGTACGCTTGCGTAGCAAACGAGCACTTTCACCCGATGAACAGCGTTCCTATCACGCTACAGGAGAGTTAATCCTGCAGACCTCGTTCCTCCTGGGAAAGCGCAAGGCCACCCTGAGCCTCAGGGTAGTGCCTAAGTTTGCTCCGTGCAAGCTCTGCGTGCCTCGGTTTCCATGAGGTCTCCACCGTTGTTGTGCTTCAGTGGAACGCGAGGATAGCTTTCAGGACTCCAAGCACTCTGGCCTCCGCACCGTTTCCCATGTTACCACACGGATCCCTCCCACGTCTCCTCTCTGCCTGCTGAGCAACAAGCAGCCGTGTAGGCCCTTCAGACCACTTCTTGCATGCAGAGCCCAAGGCGGCACACTGCTCTCTGTCTTCCTTTGGAAACCTAGGTTGTCGGAGCTTACACAGCTCACGAAGACAGTCTGAGCCGGTTTCATGAGCTGGGGAACGGGGACTCAGTGAGGACCAGGGCCCTACCTGCACTCAGAAAATCACTCTGCTCAGCCTTCCATCCAGGAGCTCACACCGACTGGCTCGTTGGTTTAGCAGGACGTCTAAGTGAGGTCCAAGCTGAGCAAAGAACACACTTCCTCCTTTACCCTGCTAGGCCCACGGAAGAGGTAGAGCCAACTAGGCCTCGCTCAGGCCAGCCCTCCTTCAGGGATCTTGCCACACTTCGAAGCCTGCACAGTAAAAGTTATTTAGCGAAGTTGCCAGGGTTTCGCCATGCTCTCCCTCGGCAGCTCCACTACTGCAGGGACTCATGTTTGCTGTGAACTAGGATAGGTGGCCCACTTCCAAAAGCAGTCTTTTCCCCTTTGGAAATGTGGATTCTTGTAGCCTCGGAGCTGTTTGCAAAACCCTAGGAAGGCCCAGCTTCTACTCACGGCAGGCACGCCCGGGGAGGAAACGAGTATGTTTCCCCAGAGAAACAGGCTGCTTGCAAGTGTCGAGGGGAGCTTCTCAGGTGCCCAGTGTTTCCCGTTTGTTTCCCTTCGCAGCTCCCGTACTGCAGGTACTTATGCTGGGTGCTAACAAGGCTTGGTTGGCTCTGCCGACAAAAGCAGCCTTTTCCCTTTGGAAGCTTGGATTGTAGTGTCTCAGGGGCTGCTTGCCAAACCTTGAAGTTGCCCAGGTTATAGCCTCCGCAGGTACGCTTGCGTAGCAAACGAGCACTTTCTACCGATGAACAGGGTTCCTGTCACGCTGGAGGAGAGTTAATCCCGCAGACCTCGTTCCTCCTGGGAAAGCGCAAGTCCACCCTGAGCCTCAGGGTAGTGCCTAAGTTTCCAACGGGCAAGCTCTGCGTGCCTCGGTTTCCATGAGGTCTCCACCGTTGTTGTGCTTTAATGGAACGCGAGGATAGCTTTCAGCACTCCAAGCACTCTGACCTCCGCACCGTTTCTCATGCTACCACACGGATCCCCCCCACGTCTCCTCTCTGCCTGCTGAGCAACAAGCAGCCGTGTAGGCCCTTCGGAACACTTCTGCATGAAGAGCCCAAGGCGGCACACTGCTCTCTGTCTTCCTTTGGAAACCTAGGTTGTCGCAGCTTACCCAGCTCACGAAGACAGTCTGAGCCGGTCTCATGAGCTGGGGAACGTGGACTCAGTGAGGACCAGGGCCCTACCTGCACTCAGAAAATCACTCTGCTCAGCCTTCCATCCAGGAGCTCACACCGACTGGCTCGTTGGTTTAGCAGGACGTCTAAGTGAGGTCCAAGCTGAGCAAAGAACACACTTCCTCCTTTACCCTGCTAGGCCCACGGAAGAGGTAGAGCCAACTAGGCCTCGCTCAGGCCAGCCCTCCTTCAGGGATCTTGCCACACTTCGAAGCCTGCACAGTAAAAGATACTTAGCGAAGTTGCCAGGGTTTCACCATGCTCTCCCTCGGCAGCTCCACTACTGCAGGGACTCATGTTTGCTGTGAACTAGGATAGGTGGCCCACTTCAAAAAGCAGTCTTTTCCCCTTTGGAAAGGTGGATTCTTGTAGCCTAGGAGCTGTTTGCGAAACCATAGAAAGGCCCAGCTTTTACTCACTGCAGGCACGCCCGGGGAGGAAACGAGTATGTTTCCCCAGAGAAACAGGCTGCTTGCAAGTGTCGAGGGGAGCTTCTCAGGTGCCCAGTGTGTCCCGTTTGTTTCCCTTCGCAGCTCCCGTACTGCAGGTACTTATGCTGGGTGCTAACAAGGGTTCGTTGGCTCTGCCGACAAAAGCAGCCTTTTCCCTTTGGAAGCTTGGATTGTAGTGTCTCAGGGGCTGCTTGCCAAAACTTGAAGTTACCCAGGTTATAGCCTCCGTAGGTACGCTTGTGTAGCAAACGAGCACTTTCACCCGATGAACAGCGTTCCTATCACGCTACAGGAGAGTTAATCCTGCAGACCTCGTTCCTCCTGGGAAAGCGCAAGGCCACCCTGAGCCTCAGGGTAGTGCCTAAGTTTCCACAGGGCAAGCTCTGCGTGCCTCGGTTTCCATGAGGTCTCCATCGTTGTTGTGCTTCAATGGAACGCGAGGATAGCTTTCAGGACTCCAAGCACTCTGACCTCCGCACCATTTCCCATGCTACCACACAGATCCCCCCACGTCTCCTCTCTGCCTGCTGAGCAACAAGCAGCCGTGTAGGCCCTTCAGAACCCTTCTTGCATGCAGAACCCAAGGCGGCACACTGCTCTCTGTCTTCCTTTGGAAACCTAGGTGGTCGCAGCTTGTCCCAGCTCACGAAGACAGTCTGAGCCGTTCTCATGAGCTGGGAGACGTGGACTCAGTGAGGACCAGGGCCCTACCTGCACTCAGAAAATCACTCTGCTCAGCCTTCCATCCAGGAGCTCACACCGACTGGCTCGTTGGTTTAGCAGGACGTCTAAGTGAGGTCCAAGCTGAGCAAAGAGCACTCTTCCTCCTTTACCCTGCTAGGCCCACGGAAGAGGTAGAGCTAACTAGGCCTTGATCAGACCAGGCCTCCTTCAGGGATCTTGCCACACTTCGAAGCCTGCACAGTAAAAGACACTTAGCGAAGTTGCCAGGGTTTCGCCATGCTCTCCCTCGGCAGCTCCACTACTGCAGGGACTCATGTTTGCTGTGAACTAGGATAGGTGGCCCTGCTTCAAAAAGGAGTCTTTTCCCCTTTGGAAATGTGGATTTTTGTAGCCTAGGAGCTGTTTGCGAAACCCTAGGAAGTCCCAGCTTCTACTCACTGCAGGCACGCCCGGGCAGGAAACGAGTATGTTTCCCCAGAGAAACAGGCTGCTTGCAAGTGTCGAGAAGAGCTTCTCAGGTGCCCAGTGTGTCCGTTTGTTTCCCTTCGCAGCTCCCGTACTGCAGGTACTTATGCTGGGTGCTAACAAGAGTTGGTTGGCTCTGCCGACAAAAGCAGCCTTTTCCCTTTGGAAGCTTGGATTGTAGTGTCTCAGGGGCTGCTTGCCAAACCTTGAAGTTGCCCAGGTTATAGCCTCCGTAGGTACGCTTGCGTAGCAATCGAGCACTTTCTACCGAAGAACAGGGTTCCTGTCACGCTGGAGGAGAGTTAATCCCGCAGACCTCGTTCCTCCTGGGAAAGCGCAAGGCCACCCTGAGCCTCAGGGTAGTGCCTAAGTTTCCAACGGGCAAGCTCTGCGTGACTCGGTTTCCATGAGGTCTCCACCGTTGTTGTGCTTCAATGGAACGCGAGGATAGCTTTCAGGACTCCAAGCACTCTGACCTCCGCACCATTTCCCATGCTACCACACAGATCCCCCCACGTCTCCTCTCTGCCTGCTGAGCAACAAGCAGCCGTGTAGGCCCTTCGGAACACTTCTTGCATGCAGAACCCAAGGCGGCACACTGCTCTCTGTCTTCCTTTGGAAACCTAGGTGGTCGCAGCTTGCCCCAGCTCACGAAGACAGTCTGAGCCGTTCTCATGAGCTGGGAGACGTGGACTCAGTGAGGACCAGGGCCCTACCTGCACTCAGAAAATCACTCTGCTCAGCGTTCCATCCAGGAGCTCACACCGACTGGCTCGTTGGTTTAGCAGGACGTCTAAGTGAGGTCCAAGCTGAGCAAAGAACACACTTCCTCCTTTACCCTGCTAGGCCCACGGAAGAGGTAGGGCCAACTAGGCCTCGCTCAGGCCAGCCCTCCTTCAGGGATCTTGCCACAGTTCGAAGCCTGCACAGTAAAAGTTATTTAGCGAAGTTGCCAGGGTTTCGCCATGCTCTCCCTCGGCAGCTCCACTACTGCAGGGACTCATGTTTGCTGTGAACTAGGATAGGTGGCCCACTTCAAAAAGCAGTCTTTTCCCCTTTGGAAATGTGGATTCTTGTAGCCTCGGAGCTGTTTGCAAAACCCTAGGAAGGCCCAGCTTCTACTCACGGCAGGCACGCCCTGGGAGGAAACGAGTATGTTTCCCCAGAGAAACAGGCTGCTTGCAAGTGTCGAGCGGAGCTTCTCAGGTGCCCAGTGTGTCCCGTTTGTTTCCCTTCGCAGCTGACATCCTGCAGGTACTTATGCTGGGGGCTAACAAGGGTAGGTGGCTCTTCCGACAAAAGCAGCCTTTTCCTTTTGGAAGCTTGGATTGTAGTGTCTCAGGGGCTGCTTGCCAAACCTTGAAGTTGCCCAGGTTATAGCCTCCAGAGGTACGCTTGAGTAGCAAACGAGCACTTTCACCCGAGGAACAGGGTTCCTGTCACGCTGGAGGAGAGTTAATCCCGCAGACCTCGTTCTTCCTGGGAAAGCGCAAGGCCACCCTGAGCCTCAGGGTAGTGCCTAAGTTTCCACAGGGCAAGCTCTGCGTGCCTCGGTTTCCATGAGGTCTCCATCGTTGTTGTGCTTCAATGGAACGCGAGGATAGCTTTCAGGACTCCAAGCACTCTGACCTCCGCACCATTTCCCATGCTACCACACAGATCCCCCCACGTCTCCTCTCTGCCTGCTGAGCAACAAGCAGCCGTGTAGGCCCTTCGGAACACTTCTTGCATGCAGAACCCAAGGCGGCACACTGCTCTCTGTCTTCCTTTGGAAACCTAGGTGGTCGCAGCTTGCCCCAGCTCACGAAGACAGTCTGAGCCGTTCTCATGAGCTGGGAGACGTGGACTCAGTGAGGACCAGGGCCCTACCTGCACTCAGAAAATCACTCTGCTCAGCGTTCCATCCAGGAGCTCACACCGACTGGCTCGTTGGTTTAGCAGGAGGTCTAAGTGAGGTCCAAGCTGAGCAAAGAACACACATCCTCCTTTACCCTGCTAGGCCCACGGAAGAGGAAGAGCCAACTAGGCCTCGCTCAGGCCAGCCCTCCTTCAGGGATCTTGCCACACTTCGAAGCCTGCACAGTAAAAGATATTAGCGAAGTTGCCAGGGTTTCACCATGCTCTCCCTCGGCAGCTCCACTACTGCAGGGACTCATGTTTGCTGTGAACTAGGATAGGTGGCCCACTTCAAAAAGCAGTCTTTTCCCCTTTGGAAAGGTGGATTCTTGTAGCCTCGGAGCTGTTTGCGAAACCCTAGGAAGGCCCAGCTTCTACTCACTGCAGGCACGCCCGGGCAGGAAACGAGTATGTTTCCCGAAAGAAACAGGCTGCTTGCAAGTGTCGAGGGGAGCTTCTCAGTTGCCCAGTGTTTCCCGTTTGTTTCCCTTCGCAGCTCCCGTACTGCAGGTACTTATGCTGGGTGCTAACAAGGGTTGGTTGGCTCTGCCGACAAAAGCAGCCTTTTCCCTTTGGAAGCTTGGATTGTAGTGTCTCAGGGGCTGCTTGCCAAACCTTGAAGTTGCCCAGGTTATAGCCTCCGCAGGTACGCTTGCGTAGCAAACGAGCACTTTCTACCGATGAACAGGGTTCCTGTCACGCTGGAGGAGAGTTAATCCCGCAGACCTCGTTCCTCCTGGGAAAGCGCAAGTCCACCCTGAGCCTCAGGGTAGTGCCTAAGTTTCCAACGGGCAAGCTCTGCGTGCCTCGGTTTCCATGAAGTCTCCATCGTTGTTGTGCTTTAATGGAACGAGAGGATAGCTTTCAGTACTCCAAGCACTCTGACCTCCGCACCGTTTCCCATGCTACCACACGGATCCCCCCCACGTCTCCTCTCTGCCTGCTGAGCAACAAGCAGCCGTGTAGGCCCTTCAGAACACTTCTGCATGCAGAGCCCAAGGCGGCACACTGCTCTCTGTCTTCCTTTGGAAACCTAGGTTGTCGCAGCTTACCCAGCTCACCAAGACAGTCTGAGCCGGTCTCATGAGCTGGGGAACGTGGACTCAGTGAGGACCAGGACCCTACCTGCACTCAGAAAATCACTCTGCTCAACCTTCCATCCAGGAGCTCACACCGACTGGCTCGTTGGTTTAGCAGGACGTCTAAGTGAGGTCCAAGCTGAGCAAAGAACACACTTCCTCCTTTACCCTGCTAGGCCCACGGAAGAGGTAGGGCCAACTAGGCCTCGCTCAGACCAGCCCTCCTTCAGGGATCTTGCCACACTTCGAAGCCTGCACAGTAAAAGATATTTAGCGAAGTTGCCAGGGTTTCGCCATTCTCCCTCGGCAGCTCCACTACTGCAGGGACTCATGTTTGCTGTGAACTAGGATAGGTGGCCCACTTCAAAGAGCAGTCTTTTCCCCTTTGGAAAGGTGGATTCTTGTAGCCTAGGAGCTGTTTGCGAAACCGTAGGAAGGCCCAGCTTTTACTCACTGCAGGCACGCCCGGGGAGGAAACGAGTATGTTTCCCCAGAGAAACAGGCTGCTGGCAAGTGTCGAGGGGAGCTTCTCAGGTGCCCAGTGTGTCCGTTTGTTTCCCTTCGCAGCTCCCGTACTGCAGGTACTTATGCTGGGTGCTAACAAGGGTTCGTTGGCTCTGCCGACAAAAGCAGCCTTTTCCCTTTGGAAGCTTGGATTGTAGTGTCTCAGGGGCTGCTTGCCAAACCTTGAAGTTGACCAGGTTATAGCCTCCGCAGGTACGCTTGCGTAGCAAACGAGCACTTTCACCCGATGAACAGCGTTCCTATCACGCTGCAGGAGAGTTAATCCTGCAGACCTCGTTCCTCCTGGGAAAGCGCAAGGCCACCCTGAGCCTCAGGGTAGTGCCTAAGTTTGCTCCGTGCAAGCTCTGCGTGCCTCGGTTTCCATGAGGTCTCCACCGTGGTTGTGCCTCAATGGAACGCGAGGATAGCTTTCAGGACTCCAAGCACTCTGACCTCCGCACCTTTTCCCATGCTACCACACGGATCCCCCGCACGTCTCCTCTCTGCCTGCTGAGCAACAAGCAGCCGTGTAGGCCCTTCAGAACACTTCTTGCATGCAGAGACCAAGGCGGGACACTGCTCTCTGTCTTCCTTTGGAAACCTAGGTTGTCGCAGCTTACCCAGCTCACCAAGACAGTCTGAGCCGCTCTCATGAGCTGGGGAAAGTGGACTCAGTGAGGACCAGGGCCCTACCTGCACTCAGAAAATCACTCTGCTCAGCCTTCCATCCAGGAGCTCACACCGACTGGCTCGTTGGTTTAGCAGGACGTCTAAGTGAGGTCCAAGCTGAGCAAAGAACACACTTCCTCCTTTACCCTGCTAGGCCCACGGAAGAGGTAGAGCCAACTAGGCCTCGCTCAGGCCAGCCCTCCTTCAGGGATCTTGCCACACTTCGAAGCCTGCACAGTAAAAGTTATTTAGCGAAGTTGCCAGGGTTTCGCCATGCTCTCCCTCGGCAGCTCCACTACTGCAGGGACTCATGTTTGCTGTGAACTAGGATAGGTGGCCCACTTCCAAAAGCAGTCTTTTCCCCTTTGGAAATGTGGATTCTTGTAGCCTCGGAGCTGTTTGCAAAACCCTAGGAAGGCCCAGCTTCTACTCACAGCAGGCACGCCCGGGGAGGAAACGAGTATGTTTCCCCAGAGAAACAGGCTGCTTGCAAGTGTCGAGGGGAGCTTCTCAGGTGCCCAGTGTTTCCCGTTTGTTTCCCTTCGCAGCTCCCGTACTGCAGGTACTTATGCTGGGTGCTAACAAGGCTTGGTTGGCTCTGCCGACAAAAGCAGCCTTTTCCCTTTGGAAGCTTGGATTGTAGTGTCTCAGGGGCTGCTTGCCAAACCTTGAAGTTGCCCAGGTTATAGCCTCCGCAGGTACGCTTGCGTAGCAAACGAGCACTTTCACCCGATGAACAGCGTTCCTATCACGCTACAGGAGAGTTAATCCTGCAGACCTCGTTCCTCCTGGGAAAGCGCAAGTCCACCCTGAGCCTCAGGGTAGTGCCTAAGTTTCCAACGGGCAAGCTCTGCGTGCCTCGGTTTCCATGAGGTCTCCACCGTTGTTGTGCTTTAATGGAACGCGAGGATAGCTTTCAGGACTCCAAGCACTCTGACCTCCGCACCGTTTCCCATGCTACCACACGGATCCCCCCCACGTCTCCTCTCTGCCTGCTGAGCAACAAGCAGCCGTGTAGGCCCTTCGGAACACTTCTGCATGAAGAGCCCAAGGCGGCACACTGCTCTCTGTCTTCCTTTGGAAACCTAGGTTGTCGCAGCTTACCCAGCTCACGAAGACAGTCTGAGCCGGTCTCATGAGCTGGGGAACGTGGACTCAGTGAGGACCAGGGCCCTACCTGCACTCAGAAAATCACTCTGCTCAGCCTTCCATCCAGGAGCTCACACCGACTGGCTCGTTGGTTTAGCAGGACGTCTAAGTGAGGTCCAAGCTGAGCAAAGAACACACTTCCTCCTTTACCCTGCTAGGCCCACGGAAGAGGTAGAGCCAACTAGGCCTCGCTCAGGCCAGCCCTCCTTCAGGGATCTTGCCACACTTCGAAGCCTGCACAGTAAAAGATACTTAGCGAAGTTGCCAGGGTTTCACCATGCTCTCCCTCGGCAGCTCCACTACTGCAGGGACTCATGTTTGCTGTGAACTAGGATAGGTGGCCCACTTCAAAAAGCAGTCTTTTCCCCTTTGGAAAGGTGGATTCTTGTAGCCTAGGAGCTGTTTGCGAAACCATAGAAAGGCCCAGCTTTTACTCACTGCAGGCACGCCCGGGGAGGAAACGAGTATGTTTCCCCAGAGAAACAGGCTGCTTGCAAGTGTCGAGGGGAGCTTCTCAGGTGCCCAGTGTGTCCCGTTTGTTTCCCTTCGCAGCTCCCGTACTGCAGGTACTTATGCTGGGTGCTAACAAGGGTTCGTTGGCTCTGCCGACAAAAGCAGCCTTTTCCCTTTGGAAGCTTGGATTGTAGTGTCTCAGGGGCTGCTTGCCAAAACTTGAAGTTGCCCAGGTTATAGCCTCCGTAGGTACGCTTGTGTAGCAAACGAGCACTTTCACCCGATGAACAGCGTTCCTATCACGCTACAGGAGAGTTAATCCTGCAGACCTCGTTCCTCCTGGGAAAGCGCAAGGCCACCCTGAGCCTCAGGGTAGTGCCTAAGTTTGCTCCGTGCAAGCTCTGCGTGCCTCGGTTTCCATGAGGTCTCCACCGTTGTTGTGCTTCAGTGGAACGCGAGGATAGCTTTCAGGACTGCAAGCACTCTGGCCTCCGCACCGTTTCCCATGTTACCACACGGATCCCTCCCACGTCTCCTCTCTGCCTGCTGAGGAACAAGCAGCCGTGTAGGCCCTTCAGAACACTTCTTGCATGCAGAGCCCAAGGCGGGACACTGCTCTCTGTCTTCCTTTGGAAACCTAGGTTGTCGGAGCTTACCCACCTCACGAAGACAATCTGAGCCGGTTTCATGAGCTGGGGAACGTGGACTCAGTGAGGACCAGGGCCCTACCTGCACTCTGAAAATCACTCTGCTCAGCCTTCCATCCAGGAGCTCACACCGACTGGCTCGTTGGTTTAGCAGGACGTCTAAGTGAGGTCCAAGCTGAGCAAAGAGCACTCTTCCTCCTTTACCCTGCTAGGCCCACGGAAGAGGTAGAGCCAACTAGGCCTCGCTCAGACCAGGCCTCCTTCAGGGATCTTGCCACACTTCGAAGCCTGCACAGTAAAAGATACTTAGCGAAGTTGCCAGGGTTTCGCCATGCTCTCCCTCGGCAGCTCCACTACTGCAGGTACTCATGTTTGCTTTGAACTAGTATAGGTGTCCCTGCTTCCAAAAGCAGTCTTTTCCCCTTTGGAAATGTGGATTCTTGTAGCCTAGGAGCTGTTTGCGAAACCCTAGGAAGGCCCAGCTTCTACTCACTGCAGGCACGCCCGGGCAGGAAACGAGTATGTTTCCCCAGAGAAACAGGCTGCTTGCAAGTGTCGAGGGGAGCTTCTCAGGTGCCCAGTGTGTCCCGTTTGTTTCCCTTCGCAGCTCCCGTACTGCAGGTACTTATACTGGGTGCTAACAAGGGTTGGTTGGCTCTGCCGACAAAAGCAGCCTTTTCCCTTTGGAAGCTTGGATTGTAGTGTCTCAGGGGCTGCTTGCCAAACCTTGAAGTTGCCCAGGTTATAGCCTCCACAGGTACGCTTGCGAAGCAAACGAGCACTTTCTACCGAAGAACAGGGTTCCTGTCACGCTGGAGGAGAGTTAATCCCGCAGACCTCGTTCCTCCTGGGAAAGCGCAAGGCCACCCTGAGCCTCAGGGTAGTGCCTAAGTTTCCAATGGGCAAGCTCTGCGTGCCTCGGTTTCCATGAGGTCTCCACCGTTGTTGTGCTTCAATGGAACGCGAGGATAGCTTTCAGGACTCCAAGCACTCTGACCTCCGCACCTTTTCCCATGCTACCACACGGATCCCCCGCACGTCTCCTCTCTGCCTGCTGAGCAACAAGCAGCCGTGTAGGCCCTTCAGAACACTTCTTGCATGCAGAGCCCAAGGCGGCACACTGCTCTCTGTCTTCCTTTGGAAACCTAGGTTGTCGCAGCTTACCCAGCTCACCAAGACAGTCTGAGCCGCTCTCATGAGCTGGGGAAAGTGGACTCAGTGAGGACCAGGGCCCTACCTGCACTCAGAAAATCACTCTGCTCAGCCTTCCATCCAGGAGCTCACACCGACTGGCTCGTTGGTTTAGCAGGACGTCTAAGTGAGGTCCAAGCTGAGCAAAGAACACACTTCCTCCTTTACCCTGCTAGGCCCACGGAAGAGGTAGAGCCAACTAGGCCTCGCTCAGGCCAGCCCTCCTTCAGGGATCTTGCCACAGTTCGAAGCCTGCACAGTAAAAGTTATTTAGCGAAGTTGCCAGGGTTTCGCCATGCTCTCCCTCGGCAGCTCCACTACTGCAGGGACTCATGTTTGCTGTGAACTAGGATAGGTGGCCCACTTCCAAAAGCAGTCTTTTCCCCTTTGGAAATGTGGATTCTTGTAGCCTCGGAGCTGTTTGCAAAACCCTAGGAAGGCGCAGCTTCTACTCACGGCAGGCACGCCCGGGGAGGAAACGAGTATGTTTCCCCAGAGAAACAGGCTGCTTGCAAGTGTCGAGGGGAGCTTCTCAGGTGCCCAGTGTTTCCCGTTTGTTTCCCTTCGCAGCTCCCGTACTGCAGGTACTTATGCTGGGTGCTAACAAGGCTTGGTTGGCTCTGCCGACAAAAGCAGCCTTTTCCCTTTGGAAGCTTGGATTGTAGTGTCTCAGGGGCTGCTTGCCAAACCTTGAAGTTGCCCAGGTTATAGCCTCCGCAGGTACGCTTGCGTAGCAAACGAGCACTTTCTACCGATGAACAGGGTTCCTTTCACGCTGGAGGAGAGTTAATCCCGCAGACCTCGTTCCTCCTGGGAAAGCGCAAGTCCACCCTGAGCCTCAGGGTAGTGCCTAAGTTTCCAACGGGCAAGCTCTGCGTGCCTCGGTTTCCATGAGGTCTCCACCGTTGTTGTGCTTTAATGGAACGCGAGGATAGCTTTCAGGACTCCAAGCACTCTGACCTCCGCACCGTTTCCCATGCTACCACACGGATCCCCCCCACGTCTCCTCTCTGCCTGCTGAGCAACAAGCAGCCGTGTAGGCCCTTCGGAACACTTCTGCATGAAGAGCCCAAGGCGGCACACTGCTCTCTGTCTTCCTTTGGAAACCTAGGTTGTCGCAGCTTACCCAGCTCACGAAGACAGTCTGAGCCGGTCTCATGAGCTGGGGAACGTGGACTCAGTGAGGACCAGGGCCCTACCTGCACTCAGAAAATCACTCTGCTCAGCCTTCCATCCAGGAGCTCACACCGACTGGCTCGTTGGTTTAGCAGGACGTCTAAGTGAGGTCCAAGCTGAGCAAAGAACACACTTCCTCCTTTACCCTGCTAGGCCCACGGAAGAGGTAGAGCCAACTAGGCCTCGCTCAGGCCAGCCCTCCTTCAGGGATCTTGCCACACTTCGAAGCCTGCACAGTAAAAGATACTTAGCGAAGTTGCCAGGGTTTCACCATGCTCTCCCTCGGCAGCTCCACTACTGCAGGGACTCATGTTTGCTGTGAACTAGGATAGGTGGCCCACTTCAAAAAGCAGTCTTTTCCCCTTTGGAAAGGTGGATTCTTGTAGCCTAGGAGCTGTTTGCGAAACCATAGAAAGGCCCAGCTTTTACTCACTGCAGGCACGCCCGGGGAGGAAACGAGTATGTTTCCCCAGAGAAACAGGCTGCTTGCAAGTGTCGAGGGGAGCTTCTCAGGTGCCCAGTGTGTCCCGTTTGTTTCCCTTCGCAGCTCCCGTACTGCAGGTACTTATGCTGGGTGCTAACAAGGGTTCGTTGGCTCTGCCGACAAAAGCAGCCTTTTCCCTTTGGAAGCTTGGATTGTAGTGTCTCAGGGGCTGCTTGCCAAAACTTGAAGTTGCCCAGGTTATAGCCTCCGTAGGTACGCTTGTGTAGCAAACGAGCACTTTCACCCGATGAACAGCGTTCCTATCACGCTACAGGAGAGTTAATCCTGCAGACCTCGTTCCTCCTGGGAAAGCGCAAGGCCACCCTGAGCCTCAGGGTAGTGCCTAAGTTTCCACAGGGCAAGCTCTGCGTGCCTCGGTTTCCATGAGGTCTCCATCGTTGTTGTGCTTCAATGGAACGCGAGGATAGCTTTCAGGACTCCAAGCACTCTGACCTCCGCACCATTTCCCATGCTACCACACAGATCCCCCCACGTCTCCTCTCTGCCTGCTGAGCAACAAGCAGCCGTGTAGGCCCTTCAGAACCCTTCTTGCATGCAGAACCCAAGGCGGCACACTGCTCTCTGTCTTCCTTTGGAAACCTAGGTGGTCGCAGCTTGTCCCAGCTCACGAAGACAGTCTGAGCCGTTCTCATGAGCTGGGAGACGTGGACTCAGTGAGGACCAGGGCCCTACCTGCACTCAGAAAATCACTCTGCTCAGCCTTCCATCCAGGAGCTCACACCGACTGGCTCGTTGGTTTAGCAGGACGTCTAAGTGAGGTCCAAGCTGAGCAAAGAGCACTCTTCCTCCTTTACCCTGCTAGGCCCACGGAAGAGGTAGAGCTAACTAGGCCTTGATCAGACCAGGCCTCCTTCAGGGATCTTGCCACACTTCGAAGCCTGCACAGTAAAAGACACTTAGCGAAGTTGCCAGGGTTTCGCCATGCTCTCCCTCGGCAGCTCCACTACTGCAGGGACTCATGTTTGCTGTGAACTAGGATAGGTGGCCCTGCTTCAAAAAGCAGTCTTTTCCCCTTTGGAAATGTGGATTTTTGTAGCCTAGGAGCTGTTTGCTAAACCCTAGGAAGTCCCAGCTTCTACTCACTGCAGGCACGCCCGGGCAGGAAACGAGTATGTTTCCCCAGAGAAACAGGCTGCTTGCAAGTGTCGAGAAGAGCTTCTCAGGTGCCCAGTGTGTCCGTTTGTTTCCCTTCGCAGCTCCCGTACTGCAGGTACTTATGCTGGGTGCTAACAAGAGTTGGTTGGCTCTGCCGACAAAAGCAGCCTTTTCCCTTTGGAAGCTTGGATTGTAGTGTCTCAGGGGCTGCTTGCCAAACCTTGAAGTTGCCCAGGTTATAGCCTCCGCAGGTACGCTTGCGTAGCAATCGAGCACTTTCTACCGAAGAACAGGGTTCCTGTCACGCTGGAGGAGAGTTAATCCCGCAGACCTCGTTCCTCCTGGGAAAGCGCAAGGCCACCCTGAGCCTCAGGGTAGTGCCTAAGTTTCCAACGGGCAAGCTCTGCGTGACTCGGTTTCCATGAGGTCTCCACCGTTGTTGTGCTTCAATGGAACGCGAGGATAGCTTTCAGGACTCCAAGCACTCTGACCTCCGCACCATTTCCCATGCTACCACACAGATCCCCCCACGTCTCCTCTCTGCCTGCTGAGCAACAAGCAGCCGTGTAGGCCCTTCGGAACACTTCTTGCATGCAGAACCCAAGGCGGCACACTGCTCTCTGTCTTCCTTTGGAAACCTAGGTGGTCGCAGCTTGCCCCAGCTCACGAAGACAGTCTGAGCCGTTCTCATGAGCTGGGAGACGTGGACTCAGTGAGGACCAGGGCCCTACCTGCACTCAGAAAATCACTCTGCTCAGCGTTCCATCCAGGAGCTCACACCGACTGGCTCGTTGGTTTAGCAGGACGTCTAAGTGAGGTCCAAGCTGAGCAAAGAGCACACTTCCTCCTTTACCCTGCTAGGCCCACGGAAGAGGTAGGGCCAACTAGGCCTCGCTCAGGCCAGCCCTCCTTCAGGGATCTTGCCACAGTTCGAAGCCTGCACAGTAAAAGTTATTTAGCGAAGTTGCCAGGGTTTCGCCATGCTCTCCCTCGGCAGCTCCACTACTGCAGGGACTCATGTTTGCTGTGAACTAGGATAGGTGGCCCACTTCCAAAAGCAGTCTTTTCCCCTTTGGAAATGTGGATTCTTGTAGCCTCGGAGCTGTTTGCAAAACCCTAGGAAGGCCCAGCTTCTACTCACGGCAGGCACGCCCGGGGAGGAAACGAGTATGTTTCCCCAGAGAAACAGGCTGCTTGCAAGTGTCGAGCGGAGCTTCTCAGGTGCCCAGTGTGTCCCGTTTGTTTCCCTTCGCAGCTGACATCCTGCAGGTACTTATGCTGGGGGCTAACAAGGGTAGGTGGCTCTTCCGACAAAAGCAGCCTTTTCCTTTTGGAAGCTTGGATTGTAGTGTCTCAGGGGCTGCTTGCCAAACCTTGAAGTTGCCCAGGTTATAGCCTCCAGAGGTACGCTTGAGTAGCAAACGAGCACTTTCACCCGAGGAACAGGGTTCCTGTCACGCTGGAGGAGAGTTAATCCCGCAGACCTCGTTCCTCCTGGGAAAGTGCAAGGCCACCCTGAGCCTCAGGGTAGTGCCTAAGTTTCCACAGGGCAAGCTCTGCGTGCCTCGGTTTCCATGAGGTCTCCATCGTTGTTGTGCTTCAATGGAACGCGAGGATAGCTTTCAGGACTCCAAGCACTCTGACCTCCGCACCATTTCCCATGCTACCACACAGATCCCCCCACGTCTCCTCTCTGCCTGCTGAGCAACAAGCAGCCGTGTAGGCCCTTTGGAACACTTCTTGCATGCAGAACTCAAGGCGGCACACTGCTCTCTGTCTTCCTTTGGAAACCTAGGTGGTCGCAGCTTGCCCCAGCTCACGAAGACAGTCTGAGCCGGTTTCATGAGCTGGGGAACGGGGACTCAGTGAGGACCAGGGCCCTACCTGCACTCAGAAAATCACTCTGCTCAGCCTTCCATCCAGGAACTCAAACCGACTGGCTCGTTGGTTTAGCAGGACGTCTAAGTGAGGTCCAAGCTGAGCAAGAGCACAATTCCTCCTTTACCCTGCTAGGCCCCCGGAAGAGGTAGAGACAACTAGGCCTCGCTCAGGCCAGCCCTCCTTCAGGGATCTTGCCACAGTTCGAAGCCTGCACAGTAAAAGATACTTAGCGAAGTTGGCAGGGTTTCGCCATGCTCTCCCTCGGCAGCTCCACTACTGCAGGGACTCATGTTTGCTTTGAACTAGCATAGGTGTCCCTGCTTCCAAAAGCAGTCTTTTCCCCTTTGGAAATGTGGATTTTTGTAGCCTAGTAGCTGTTTGCGAAACCCTAGGAAGGCCCAGCTTCTACTCACTGCAGGCACGCCCGGGCAGGAAACGAGTATGTTTCCCCAGAGAAACAGGCTGCTTGCAAGTGTCGAGGGGAGCTTTTCAGTTGCCCAGTGTTTCCCGTTTGTTTCCCTTCGCAGCTCCCGTACTGCAGGTACTTATGCTGGGTGCTAACAAGGGTTGGTTGGCTCTGCCGACAAAAGCAGCCTTTTCCCTTTGGAAGCTTGGATTGTAGTGTCTCAGGGGCTGCTTGCCAAACCTTGAAGTTGCCCAGGTTATAGCCTCCGCAGGTACGCTTGCGTAGCAAACGAGCACTTTCTACCGATGAACAGGGTTCCTGTCACGCTGGAGGAGAGTTAATCCCGCAGACCTCGTTCCTCCTGGGAAAGCGCAAGTCCACCCTGAGCCTCAGGGTAGTGCCTAAGTTTCCAATGGGCAAGCTCTGCGTGCCTCGGTTTCCATGAGGTCTCCACCGTTGTTGTGCTTTAATGGAACGCGAGGATAGCTTTCAGGACTCCAAGCACTCTGACCTCCGCACCGTTTCCCATGCTACCACACGGATACCCCCACGTCTCCTCTCTGCCTGCTGAGCAACAAGCAGCCGTGTAGGCCCTTCAGAACACTTCTGCATGCAGAGCCCAAGGCGGCACCCTGCTCTTTGTCTTCCTTTGGAAACCTAGGTTGTCGCAGCTTACCCAGCTTACGAAGACAGTCTGAGCCGGCCTCATGAGCTGGGGAACGTGGACTCAGTGAGGACCAGGGCCCTACCTGCACTCAGAAAATCACTCTGCTCAGCCTTCCATCCAGGAGCTCACACCGACTGGCTCGTTGGTTTAGCAGGACGTCTAAGTGAGGTCCAAGCTGAGCAAAGAACACACTTCCTCCTTTACCCTGCTAGGCCCACGGAAGAGGTAGAGCCAACTAGGCCTCGCTCAGGCCAGCCCTCCTTCAGGGATCTTGCCACACTTCGAAGCCTGCACAGTAAAAGATATTTAGCGAAGTTGCCAGGGTTTCGCCATTCTCCCTCGGCAGCTCCACTACTGCAGGGACTCATGTTTGCTGTGAACTAGGATAGGTGGCCCACTTCAAAGAGCAGTCTTTTCCCCTTTGGAAAGGTGGATTCCTGTAGCCTAGGAGCTGTTTGCGAAACCATAGGAAGGCACAGCTTTTACTCACTGCAGGCACGCCCGGGGAGGAAACGAGTATGTTTCCCCAGAGAAACAGGCTGCTTGCAAGTGTCGAGGGGAGCTTCTCAGGTGCCCAGTGTGTCCCGTTTGTTTCCCTTCGCAGCTCCCGTACTGCAGGTACTTATGCTGGGTGCTAACAAGGGTTCGTTGGCTCTGCCGACAAAAGCAGCCTTTTCCCTTTGGAAGCTTGGATTGTAGTGTCTCAGGGGCTGCTTGCCAAAACTTGAAGTTGACCAGGTTATAGCCTCCGCAGGTACGCTTGCGTAGCAAACGAGCACTTTCACCCGATGAACAGCGTTCCTATCACGCTACAGGAGAGTTAATCCTGCAGACCTCGTTCCTCCTGGGAAAGCGCAAGGCCACCCTGAGCCTCAGGGTAGTGCCTAAGTTTGCTCCGTGCAAGCTCTGCGTGCCTCGGTTTCCATGAGGTCTCCACCGTTGTTGTGCTTCAGTGGAACGCGAGGATAGCTTTCAGGACTGCAAGCACTCTGGCCTCCGCACCGTTTCCCATGTTACCACACGGATCCCTCCCACGTCTCCTCTCTGCCTGCTGAGGAACAAGCAGCCGTGTAGGCCCTTCAGAACACTTCTTGCATGCAGAGCCCAAGGCGGGACACTGCTCTCTGTCTTCCTTTGGAAACCTAGGTTGTCGGAGCTTACCCAGCCCACGAAGACAGTCTGAGCCGGTTTCATGAGCTGGGGAACGGGGACTCAGTGAGGACCAGGGCCCTACCTGCACTCAGAAAATCACTCTGCTCAGCCTTCCATCCAGGAACTGACACCGGCTGTCTCGTTGGTTTAACAGGACGTCTAAGGGAAGTCCAAGCTGAGCAAGAGCACAATTCCTCCTTTACCCTGCTAGGCCCCCGGAAGAGGTAGAGACTACTAGGCCTCGCTCAGGCCATCCCTCCTTCAGGGATCTTGCCACAGTTCGAAGCCTGCACAGTAAAAGATACTTAGCGAAGTTGCCAGGGTTTCGCCATGCTCTACCTCGGCAGCTCCACTACTGTAGGGACTCATGTTTGCTGTGAACGAGGATAGGTGGCCCTGCTTCAAAAAGCAGTCTTTTCCCCATTGGAAATGTGGATTTTTGTAGCCTAGGAGCTGTTTGCGAAACCCTAGGAAGTCCCAGCTTCTACTCACTGCAGGCACGCCCGGGCAGGAAACGAGTATGTTTCCCCAGAGAAACAGGCTGCTTGCAAGTGTCGAGAAGAGCTTCTCAGGTGCCCAGTGTGTCCCGTTTGTTTCCCTTCGCAGCTCCCGTACTGCAGGTACTTATGCTGGGTGCTAACAAGAGTTGGTTGGCTCTGCCGACAAAAGCAGCCTTTTCCCTTTGGAAGCTTGGATTGTAGTGTCTCAGGGGCTGCTTGCCAAACCTTGAAGTTGCCCAGGTTATAGCCTCCGCAGGTACGCTTGCGTAGCAAACGAGCACTTTCTACCGAAGAACAGGGTTCCTGTCACGCTGGAGGAGAGTTAATCCCGCAGACCTCGTTCCTCCTGGGAAAGCGCAAGGCCACCCTGAGCCTCAGGGTAGTGCCTAAGTTTCCAACGGGCAAGCTCTGCGTGACTCGGTTTCCATGAGGTCTCCACCGTTGTTGTGCTTCAATGGAACGCGAGGATAGCTTTCAGGACTCCAAGCACTCTGACCTCCGCACCGTTTCCCATGCTACCACACGGATCCCCCCCACGTCTCCTCTCTGCCTGCTGAGCAACAAGCAGCCGTGTAGGCCCTTCAGAACCCTTCTTGCATGCAGAGCCCAAGGCGGCACACTGCTCTCTGTCTTCCTTTGGAAACCTAGGTTGTCGCAGCTTACCCAGCTCACGAAGACAGTCTGAGCCGGTCTCATGAGCTGGGGAACGTGGACTCAGTGAGGACCAGGGCCCTACCTGCACTCAGAAAATCACTCTGCTCAGCCTTCCATCCAGGAGCTCACACCGACTGGCTCGTTGGTTTAGCAGGACGTCTAAGTGAGGTCCAAGCTGAGCAAAGAACACACTTCCTCCTTTACCCTGCTAGGCCCACGGAAGAGGTAGAGCCAACTAGGCCTCGCTCAGGCCAGCCCTCCTTCAGGGATCTTGCCACAGTTCGAAGCCTGCACAGTAAAAGTTATTTAGCGAAGTTGCCAGGGTTTCGCCATGCTCTCCCTCGGCAGCTCCACTACTGCAGGGACTCATGTTTGCTGTGAACTAGGATAGGTGGCCCACTTCCAAAAGCAGTCTTTTCCCCTTTGGAAATGTGGATTCTTGTAGCCTCGGAGCTGTTTGCAAAACCCTAGGAAGGCCCAGCTTCTACTCACGGCAGGCACGCCCTGGGAGGAAACGAGTATGTTTCCCCAGAGAAACAGGCTGCTTGCAAGTGTCGAGCGGAGCTTCTCAGGTGCCCAGTGTGTCCCGTTTGTTTCCCTTCGCAGCTGACATCCTGCAGGTACTTATGCTGGGGGCTAACAAGGGTAGGTGGCTCTTCCGACAAAAGCAGCCTTTTCCTTTTGGAAGCTTGGATTGTAGTGTCTCAGGGGCTGCTTGCCAAACCTTGAAGTTGCCCAGGTTATAGCCTCCAGAGGTACGCTTGCGTAGCAAACGAGCACTTTCACCCGAGGAACAGGGTTCCTGTCACGCTGGAGGAGAGTTAATCCCGCAGACCTCGTTCCTCCTGGGAAAGCGCAAGGCCACCCTGAGCCTCAGGGTAGTGCCTAAGTTTCCACAGGGCAAGCTCTGCGTGCCTCGGTTTCCATGAGGTCTCCATCGTTGTTGTGCTTCAATGGAACGCGAGGATAGCTTTCAGGACTCCAAGCACTCTGACCTCCGCAGCATTTCCCATGCTACCACACAGATCCCTCCCACGTCTCCTCTCTGCCTGCTGAGCAACAAGCAGCCGTGTAGGCCCTTCGGAACACTTCTTGCATGCAGAACCCAAGGCGGCACACTGCTCTCTGTCTTCCTTTGGAAACCTAGGTGGTCGCAGCTTGCCCCAGCTCACGAAGACAGTCTGAGCCGTTCTCATGAGCTGGGAGACGTGGACTCAGTGAGGACCAGGGCCCTACCTGCACTCAGAAAATCACTCTGCTCAGCCTTCCATCCAGGAGCTCACACCGACTGGCTCGTTGGTTTAGCAGGAGGTCTAAGTGAGGTCCAAGCTGAGCAAAGAACACACATCCTCCTTTACCCTGCTAGGCCCACGGAAGAGGAAGAGCCAACTAGGCCTCGCTCAGGCCAGCCCTCCTTCAGGGATCTTGCCACACTTCGAAGCCTGCACAGTAAAAGATATTAGCGAAGTTGCCAGGGTTTCACCATGCTCTCCCTCGGCAGCTCCACTACTGCAGGGACTCATGTTTGCTGTGAACTAGGATAGGTGGCCCACTTCAAAAAGCAGTCTTTTCCCCTTTGGAAAGGTGGATTCTTGTAGCCTCGGAGCTGTTTGCGAAACCCTAGGAAGGCCCAGCTTCTACTCACTGCAGGCACGCCCGGGCAGGAAACGAGTATGTTTCCCGAAAGAAACAGGCTGCTTGCAAGTGTCGAGGGGAGCTTCTCAGTTGCCCAGTGTTTCCCGTTTGTTTCCCTTCGCAGCTCCCGTACTGCAGGTACTTATGCTGGGTGCTAACAAGGGTTGGTTGGCTCTGCCGACAAAAGCAGCCTTTTCCCTTTGGAAGCTTGGATTGTAGTGTCTCAGGGGCTGCTTGCCAAACCTTGAAGTTGCCCAGGTTATAGCCTCCGCAGGTACGCTTGCGTAGCAAACGAGCACTTTCTACCGATGAACAGGGTTCCTGTCACGCTGGAGGAGAGTTAATCCCGCAGACCTCGTTCCTCCTGGGAAAGCGCAAGTCCACCCTGAGCCTCAGGGTAGTGCCTAAGTTTCCAACGGGCAAGCTCTGCGTGCCTCGGTTTCCATGAAGTCTCCATCGTTGTTGTGCTTTAATGGAACGCGAGGATAGCTTTCAGTACTCCAAGCACTCTGACCTCCGCCCCGTTTCCCATGCTACCACACGGAACCCCCCCACGTCTCCTCTCTGCCTGCTGAGCAACAAGCAGCCGTGTAGGCCCTTCGGAACACTTCTGCATGAAGAGCCCAAGGCGGCACACTGCTCTCTGTCTTCCTTTGGAAACCTAGGTTGTCGCAGCTTACCCAGCTCACGAAGACAGTCTGAGCCGGTCTCATGAGCTGGGGAACGTGGACTCAGTGAGGACCAGGGCCCTACCTGCACTCAGAAAATCACTCTGCTCAGCCTTCCATCCAGGAGCTCACACCGACTGGCTCGTTGGTTTAGCAGGACGTCTAAGTGAGGTCCAAGCTGAGCAAAGAACACACTTCCTCCTTTACCCTGCTAGGCCCACGGAAGAGGTAGAGCCAACTAGGCCTCGCTCAGGCCAGCCCTCCTTCAGGGATCTTGCCACACTTCGAAGCCTGCACAGTAAAAGATACTTAGCGAAGTTGCCAGGGTTTCACCATGCTCTCCCTCGGCAGCTCCACTACTGCAGGGACTCATGTTTGCTGTGAACTAGGATAGGTGGCCCACTTCAAAAAGCAGTCTTTTCCCCTTTGGAAAGGTGGATTCTTGTAGCCTAGGAGCTGTTTGCGAAACCATAGAAAGGCCCAGCTTTTACTCACTGCAGGCACGCCCGGGGAGGAAACGAGTATGTTTCCCCAGAGAAACAGGCTGCTTGCAAGTGTCGAGGGGAGCTTCTCAGGTGCCCAGTGTGTCCCGTTTGTTTCCCTTCGCAGCTCCCGTACTGCAGGTACTTATGCTGGGTGCTAACAAGGGTTCGTTGGCTCTGCCGACAAAAGCAGCCTTTTCCCTTTGGAAGCTTGGATTGTAGTGTCTCAGGGGCTGCTTGCCAAAACTTGAAGTTGCCCAGGTTATAGCCTCCGTAGGTACGCTTGTGTAGCAAACGAGCACTTTCACCCGATGAACAGCGTTCCTATCACGCTACAGGAGAGTTAATCCTGCAGACCTCGTTCCTCCTGGGAAAGCGCAAGGCCACCCTGAGCCTCAGGGTAGTGCCTAAGTTTCCACAGGGCAAGCTCTGCGTGCCTCGGTTTCCATGAGGTCTCCATCGTTGTTGTGCTTCAATGGAACGCGAGGATAGCTTTCAGGACTCCAAGCACTCTGACCTCCGCACCATTTCCCATGCTACCACACAGATCCCCCCACGTCTCCTCTCTGCCTGCTGAGCAACAAGCAGCCGTGTAGGCCCTTCGGAACACTTCTTGCATGCAGAACCCAAGGCGGCACACTGCTCTCTGTCTTCCTTTGGAAACCTAGGTGGTCGCAGCTTGCCCCAGCTCACGAAGACAGTCTGAGCCGTTCTCATGAGCTGGGAGACGTGGACTCAGTGAGGACCAGGGCCCTACCTGCACTCAGAAAATCACTCTGCTCAGCCTTCCATCCAGGAGCTCACACCGACTGGCTCGTTGGTTTAGCAGGAGGTCTAAGTGAGGTCCAAGCTGAGCAAAGAACACACATCCTCCTTTACCCTGCTAGGCCCACGGAAGAGGAAGAGCCAACTAGGCCTCGCTCAGGCCAGCCCTCCTTCAGGGATCTTGCCACACTTCGAAGCCTGCACAGTAAAAGATATTAGCGAAGTTGCCAGGGTTTCACCATGCTCTCCCTCGGCAGCTCCACTACTGCAGGGACTCATGTTTGCTGTGAACTAGGATAGGTGGCCCACTTCAAAAAGCAGTCTTTTCCCCTTTGGAAAGGTGGATTCTTGTAGCCTCGGAGCTGTTTGCGAAACCCTAGGAAGGCCCAGCTTCTACTCACTGCAGGCACGCCCGGGCAGGAAACGAGTATGTTTCCCGAAAGAAACAGGCTGCTTGCAAGTGTCGAGGGGAGCTTCTCAGTTGCCCAGTGTTTCCCGTTTGTTTCCCTTCGCAGCTCCCGTACTGCAGGTACTTATGCTGGGTGCTAACAAGGGTTGGTTGGCTCTGCCGACAAAAGCAGCCTTTTCCCTTTGGAAGCTTGGATTGTAGTGTCTCAGGGGCTGCTTGCCAAACCTTGAAGTTGCCCAGGTTATAGCCTCCGCAGGTACGCTTGCGTAGCAAACGAGCACTTTCTACCGATGAACAGGGTTCCTGTCACGCTGGAGGAGAGTTAATCCCGCAGACCTCGTTCCTCCTGGGAAAGCGCAAGTCCACCCTGAGCCTCAGGGTAGTGCCTAAGTTTCCAACGGGCAAGCTCTGCGTGCCTCGGTTTCCATGAAGTCTCCATCGTTGTTGTGCTTTAATGGAACGCGAGGATAGCTTTCAGTACTCCAAGCACTCTGACCTCCGCCCCGTTTCCCATGCTACCACACGGAACCCCCCCACGTCTCCTCTCTGCCTGCTGAGCAACAAGCAGCCGTGTAGGCCCTTCGGAACACTTCTGCATGAAGAGCCCAAGGCGGCACACTGCTCTCTGTCTTCCTTTGGAAACCTAGGTTGTCGCAGCTTACCCAGCTCACGAAGACAGTCTGAGCCGGTCTCATGAGCTGGGGAACGTGGACTCAGTGAGGACCAGGGCCCTACCTGCACTCAGAAAATCACTCTGCTCAGCCTTCCATCCAGGAGCTCACACCGACTGGCTCGTTGGTTTAGCAGGACGTCTAAGTGAGGTCCAAGCTGAGCAAAGAACACACTTCCTCCTTTACCCTGCTAGGCCCACGGAAGAGGTAGAGCCAACTAGGCCTCGCTCAGGCCAGCCCTCCTTCAGGGATCTTGCCACACTTCGAAGCCTGCACAGTAAAAGATACTTAGCGAAGTTGCCAGGGTTTCACCATGCTCTCCCTCGGCAGCTCCACTACTGCAGGGACTCATGTTTGCTGTGAACTAGGATAGGTGGCCCACTTCAAAAAGCAGTCTTTTCCCCTTTGGAAAGGTGGATTCTTGTAGCCTAGGAGCTGTTTGCGAAACCATAGAAAGGCCCAGCTTTTACTCACTGCAGGCACGCCCGGGGAGGAAACGAGTATGTTTCCCCAGAGAAACAGGCTGCTTGCAAGTGTCGAGGGGAGCTTCTCAGGTGCCCAGTGTGTCCCGTTTGTTTCCCTTCGCAGCTCCCGTACTGCAGGTACTTATGCTGGGTGCTAACAAGGGTTCGTTGGCTCTGCCGACAAAAGCAGCCTTTTCCCTTTGGAAGCTTGGATTGTAGTGTCTCAGGGGCTGCTTGCCAAAACTTGAAGTTGCCCAGGTTATAGCCTCCGTAGGTACGCTTGTGTAGCAAACGAGCACTTTCACCCGATGAACAGCGTTCCTATCACGCTACAGGAGAGTTAATCCTGCAGACCTCGTTCCTCCTGGGAAAGCGCAAGGCCACCCTGAGCCTCAGGGTAGTGCCTAAGTTTCCACAGGGCAAGCTCTGCGTGCCTCGGTTTCCATGAGGTCTCCATCGTTGTTGTGCTTCAATGGAACGCGAGGATAGCTTTCAGGACTCCAAGCACTCTGACCTCCGCACCATTTCCCATGCTACCACACAGATCCCCCCACGTCTCCTCTCTGCCTGCTGAGCAACAAGCAGCCGTGTAGGCCCTTCAGAACCCTTCTTGCATGCAGAACCCAAGGCGGCACACTGCTCTCTGTCTTCCTTTGGAAACCTAGGTGGTCGCAGCTTGTCCCAGCTCACGAAGACAGTCTGAGCCGTTCTCATGAGCTGGGAGACGTGGACTCAGTGAGGACCAGGGTCCTACCTGCACTCAGAAAATCACTCTGCTCAGCCTTCCATCCAGGAGCTCACACCGACTGGCTCGTTGGTTTAGCAGGACGTCTAAGTGAGGTCCAAGCTGAGCAAAGAGCACTCTTCCTCCTTTACCCTGCTAGGCCCACGGAAGAGGTAGAGCTAACTAGGCCTTGATCAGACCAGGCCTCCTTCAGGGATCTTGCCACACTTCGAAGCCTGCACAGTAAAAGACACTTAGCGAAGTTGCCAGGGTTTCGCCATGCTCTCCCTCGGCAGCTCCACTACTGCAGGGACTCATGTTTGCTGTGAACTAGGATAGGTGGCCCTGCTTCAAAAAGCAGTCTTTTCCCCTTTGGAAATGTGGATTTTTGTAGCCTAGGAGCTGTTTGCGAAACCCTAGGAAGTCCCAGCTTCTACTCACTGCAGGCACGCCCGGGCAGGAAACGAGTATGTTTCCCCAGAGAAACAGGCTGCTTGCAAGTGTCGAGAAGAGCTTCTCAGGTGCCCAGTGTGTCCGTTTGTTTCCCTTCGCAGCTCCCGTACTGCAGGTACTTATGCTGGGTGCTAACAAGAGTTGGTTGGCTCTGCCGACAAAAGCAGCCTTTTCCCTTTGGAAGCTTGGATTGTAGTGTCTCAGGGGCTGCTTGCCAAACCTTGAAGTTGCCCAGGTTATAGCCTCCGCAGGTACGCTTGCGTAGCAATCGAGCACTTTCTACCGAAGAACAGGGTTCCTGTCACGCTGGAGGAGAGTTAATCCCGCAGACCTCGTTCCTCCTGGGAAAGCGCAAGGCCACCCTGAGCCTCAGGGTAGTGCCTAAGTTTCCAACGGGCAAGCTCTGCGTGACTCGGTTTCCATGAGGTCTCCACCGTTGTTGTGCTTCAATGGAACGCGAGGATACCTTTCAGGACTCCAAGCACTCTGGCCTCCGCACCGTTTCCCATGCTACCACACGGATTCCCCCCACGTCTCCTCTCTGCCTGCTGAGCAACAAGCAGCCGTGTAGGCCCTTCAGAACACTGCTTGCATGCAGAGACCAAGGCGGGACACTGCTCTCTGTCTTCCTTTGGAAACCTAGGTTGTCGGAGCTTACCCACCTCACGAAGACAATCTGAGCCGGTTTCATGAGCTGGGAGACGTGGACTCAGTGAGGACCAGGGCCCTACCTGCACTCTGAAAATCACTCTGCTCAGCCTTCCATCCAGGAGCTCACACCGACTGGCTCGTTGGTTTAGCAGGACGTCTAAGTGAGGTCCAAGCTGAGCAAAGAGCACTCTTCCTCCTTTACCCTGCTAGGCCCACGGAAGAGGTAGAGCCAACTAGGCCTCGCTCAGACCAGGCCTCCTTCAGGGATCTTGCCACACTTCGAAGCCTGCACAGTAAAAGATACTTAGCGAAGTTGCCAGGGTTTCGCCATGCTCTCCCTCGGCAGCTCCACTACTGCAGGTACTCATGTTTGCTTTGAACTAGTATAGGTGTCCCTGCTTCCAAAAGCAGTCTTTTCCCCTTTGGAAATGTGGATTCTTGTAGCCTAGGAGCTGTTTGCGAAACCCTAGGAAGGCCCAGCTTCTACTCACTGCAGGCACGCCCGGGGAGGAAACGAGTATGTTTCCCCAGAGAAACAGGCTGCTTGCAAGTGTCGAGGGGAGTTTCTCAGGTGCCCAGTGTGTCCCGTTTGTTTCCCTTCGCAGCTCCCGTACTGCAGGTACTTATGCTGGGTGCTAACAAGGGTTGGTTGGCTCTGCCGACAAAAGCAGCCTTTTCCCTTTGGAAGCTTGGATTGTAGTGTCTCAGGGGCTGCTTGCCAAACCTTGAAGTTGCCCAGGTTATAGCCTCCGCAGGTACGCTTGCGTAGCAAACGAGCACTTTCTACCGAAGAACAGGGTTCCTGTCACGCTGGAGGAGAGTTAATCCCGCAGACCTCGTTCCTCCTGGGAAAGCGCAAGGCCACCCTGAGCCTCAGGGTAGTGCCTAAGTTTCCAATGGGCAAGCTCTGCGTGCCTCGGTTTCCATGAGGTCTCCACCGTTGTTGTGCTTCAATGGAACGCGAGGATAGCTTTCAGGACTCCAAGCACTCTGACCTCCGCACCTTTTCCCATGCTACCACACGGATCCCCCGCACGTCTCCTCTCTGCCTGCTGAGCAACAAGCAGCCGTGTAGGCCCTTCAGAACACTTCTTGCATGCAGAGCCCAAGGCGGCACACTGCTCTCTGTCTTCCTTTGGAAACCTAGGTTGTCGCAGCTTACCCAGCTCACCAAGACAGTCTGAGCCGCTCTCATGAGCTGGGGAAAGTGGACTCAGTGAGGACCAGGGCCCTACCTGCACTCAGAAAATCACTCTGCTCAGCCTTCCATCCAGGAGCTCACACCGACTGGCTCGTTGGTTTAGCAGGACGTCTAAGTGAGGTCCAAGCTGAGCAAAGAACACACTTCCTCCTTTACCCTGCTAGGCCCACGGAAGAGGTAGAGCCAACTAGGCCTCGCTCAGGCCAGCCCTCCTTCAGGGATCTTGCCACAGTTCGAAGCCTGCACAGTAAAAGTTATTTAGCGAAGTTGCCAGGGTTTCGCCATGCTCTCCCTCGGCAGCTCCACTACTGCAGGGACTCATGTTTGCTGTGAACTAGGATAGGTGGCCCACTTCCAAAAGCAGTCTTTTCCCCTTTGGAAATGTGGATTCTTGTAGCCTCGGAGCTGTTTGCAAAACCCTAGGAAGGCGCAGCTTCTACTCACGGCAGGCACGCCCGGGGAGGAAACGAGTATGTTTCCCCAGAGAAACAGGCTGCTTGCAAGTGTCGAGGGGAGCTTCTCAGGTGCCCAGTGTTTCCCGTTTGTTTCCCTTCGCAGCTCCCGTACTGCAGGTACTTATGCTGGGTGCTAACAAGGCTTGGTTGGCTCTGCCGACAAAAGCAGCCTTTTCCCTTTGGAAGCTTGGATTGTAGTGTCTCAGGGGCTGCTTGCCAAACCTTGAAGTTGCCCAGGTTATAGCCTCCGCAGGTACGCTTGCGTAGCAAACGAGCACTTTCTACCGATGAACAGGGTTCCTTTCACGCTGGAGGAGAGTTAATCCCGCAGACCTCGTTCCTCCTGGGAAAGCGCAAGTCCACCCTGAGCCTCAGGGTAGTGCCTAAGTTTCCAACGGGCAAGCTCTGCGTGCCTCGGTTTCCATGAGGTCTCCACCGTTGTTGTGCTTTAATGGAACGCGAGGATAGCTTTCAGGACTCCAAGCACTCTGACCTCCGCACCATTTCCCATGCTACCACACAGATCCCCCCACGTCTCCTCTCTGCCTGCTGAGCAACAAGCAGCCGTGTAGGCCCTTCGGAACACTTCTTGCATGCAGAACCCAAGGCGGCACACTGCTCTCTGTCTTCCTTTGGAAACCTAGGTGGTCGCAGCTTGCCCCAGCTCACGAAGACAGTCTGAGCCGTTCTCATGAGCTGGGAGACGTGGACTCAGTGAGGACCAGGGCCCTACCTGCACTCAGAAAATCACTCTGCTCAGCGTTCCATCCAGGAGCTCACACCGACTGGCTCGTTGGTTTAGCAGGACGTCTAAGTGAGGTCCAAGCTGAGCAAAGAGCACACTTCCTCCTTTACCCTGCTAGGCCCACGGAAGAGGTAGGGCCAACTAGGCCTCGCTCAGGCCAGCCCTCCTTCAGGGATCTTGCCACAGTTCGAAGCCTGCACAGTAAAAGTTATTTAGCGAAGTTGCCAGGGTTTCGCCATGCTCTCCCTCGGCAGCTCCACTACTGCAGGGACTCATGTTTGCTGTGAACTAGGATAGGTGGCCCACTTCCAAAAGCAGTCTTTTCCCCTTTGGAAATGTGGATTCTTGTAGCCTCGGAGCTGTTTGCAAAACCCTAGGAAGGCCCAGCTTCTACTCACGGCAGGCACGCCCGGGGAGGAAACGAGTATGTTTCCCCAGAGAAACAGGCTGCTTGCAAGTGTCGAGCGGAGCTTCTCAGGTGCCCAGTGTGTCCCGTTTGTTTCCCTTCGCAGCTGACATCCTGCAGGTACTTATGCTGGGGGCTAACAAGGGTAGGTGGCTCTTCCGACAAAAGCAGCCTTTTCCTTTTGGAAGCTTGGATTGTAGTGTCTCAGGGGCTGCTTGCCAAACCTTGAAGTTGCCCAGGTTATAGCCTCCAGAGGTACGCTTGAGTAGCAAACGAGCACTTTCACCCGAGGAACAGGGTTCCTGTCACGCTGGAGGAGAGTTAATCCCGCAGACCTCGTTCCTCCTGGGAAAGTGCAAGGCCACCCTGAGCCTCAGGGTAGTGCCTAAGTTTCCACAGGGCAAGCTCTGCGTGCCTCGGTTTCCATGAGGTCTCCATCGTTGTTGTGCTTCAATGGAACGCGAGGATAGCTTTCAGGACTCCAAGCACTCTGACCTCCGCACCATTTCCCATGCTACCACACAGATCCCCCCACGTCTCCTCTCTGCCTGCTGAGCAACAAGCAGCCGTGTAGGCCCTTTGGAACACTTCTTGCATGCAGAACTCAAGGCGGCACACTGCTCTCTGTCTTCCTTTGGAAACCTAGGTGGTCGCAGCTTGCCCCAGCTCACGAAGACAGTCTGAGCCGGTTTCATGAGCTGGGGAACGGGGACTCAGTGAGGACCAGGGCCCTACCTGCACTCAGAAAATCACTCTGCTCAGCCTTCCATCCAGGAACTCAAACCGACTGGCTCGTTGGTTTAGCAGGACGTCTAAGTGAGGTCCAAGCTGAGCAAGAGCACAATTCCTCCTTTACCCTGCTAGGCCCCCGGAAGAGGTAGAGACAACTAGGCCTCGCTCAGGCCAGCCCTCCTTCAGGGATCTTGCCACAGTTCGAAGCCTGCACAGTAAAAGATACTTAGCGAAGTTGGCAGGGTTTCGCCATGCTCTCCCTCGGCAGCTCCACTACTGCAGGGACTCATGTTTGCTTTGAACTAGCATAGGTGTCCCTGCTTCCAAAAGCAGTCTTTTCCCCTTTGGAAATGTGGATTTTTGTAGCCTAGTAGCTGTTTGCGAAACCCTAGGAAGGCCCAGCTTCTACTCACTGCAGGCACGCCCGGGCAGGAAACGAGTATGTTTCCCCAGAGAAACAGGCTGCTTGCAAGTGTCGAGGGGAGCTTTTCAGTTGCCCAGTGTTTCCCGTTTGTTTCCCTTCGCAGCTCCCGTACTGCAGGTACTTATGCTGGGTGCTAACAAGGGTTGGTTGGCTCTGCCGACAAAAGCAGCCTTTTCCCTTTGGAAGCTTGGATTGTAGTGTCTCAGGGGCTGCTTGCCAAACCTTGAAGTTGCCCAGGTTATAGCCTCCGCAGGTACGCTTGCGTAGCAAACGAGCACTTTCTACCGATGAACAGGGTTCCTGTCACGCTGGAGGAGAGTTAATCCCGCAGACCTCGTTCCTCCTGGGAAAGCGCAAGTCCACCCTGAGCCTCAGGGTAGTGCCTAAGTTTCCAATGGGCAAGCTCTGCGTGCCTCGGTTTCCATGAGGTCTCCACCGTTGTTGTGCTTTAATGGAACGCGAGGATAGCTTTCAGGACTCCAAGCACTCTGACCTCCGCACCGTTTCCCATGCTACCACACGGATACCCCCACGTCTCCTCTCTGCCTGCTGAGCAACAAGCAGCCGTGTAGGCCCTTCAGAACACTTCTGCATGCAGAGCCCAAGGCGGCACCCTGCTCTTTGTCTTCCTTTGGAAACCTAGGTTGTCGCAGCTTACCCAGCTTACGAAGACAGTCTGAGCCGGCCTCATGAGCTGGGGAACGTGGACTCAGTGAGGACCAGGGCCCTACCTGCACTCAGAAAATCACTCTGCTCAGCCTTCCATCCAGGAGCTCACACCGACTGGCTCGTTGGTTTAGCAGGACGTCTAAGTGAGGTCCAAGCTGAGCAAAGAACACACTTCCTCCTTTACCCTGCTAGGCCCACGGAAGAGGTAGAGCCAACTAGGCCTCGCTCAGGCCAGCCCTCCTTCAGGGATCTTGCCACACTTCGAAGCCTGCACAGTAAAAGATATTTAGCGAAGTTGCCAGGGTTTCGCCATTCTCCCTCGGCAGCTCCACTACTGCAGGGACTCATGTTTGCTGTGAACTAGGATAGGTGGCCCACTTCAAAGAGCAGTCTTTTCCCCTTTGGAAAGGTGGATTCCTGTAGCCTAGGAGCTGTTTGCGAAACCATAGGAAGGCACAGCTTTTACTCACTGCAGGCACGCCCGGGGAGGAAACGAGTATGTTTCCCCAGAGAAACAGGCTGCTTGCAAGTGTCGAGGGGAGCTTCTCAGGTGCCCAGTGTGTCCCGTTTGTTTCCCTTCGCAGCTCCCGTACTGCAGGTACTTATGCTGGGTGCTAACAAGGGTTCGTTGGCTCTGCCGACAAAAGCAGCCTTTTCCCTTTGGAAGCTTGGATTGTAGTGTCTCAGGGGCTGCTTGCCAAAACTTGAAGTTGACCAGGTTATAGCCTCCGCAGGTACGCTTGCGTAGCAAACGAGCACTTTCACCCGATGAACAGCGTTCCTATCACGCTACAGGAGAGTTAATCCTGCAGACCTCGTTCCTCCTGGGAAAGCGCAAGGCCACCCTGAGCCTCAGGGTAGTGCCTAAGTTTGCTCCGTGCAAGCTCTGCGTGCCTCGGTTTCCATGAGGTCTCCACCGTTGTTGTGCTTCAGTGGAACGCGAGGATAGCTTTCAGGACTGCAAGCACTCTGGCCTCCGCACCGTTTCCCATGTTACCACACGGATCCCTCCCACGTCTCCTCTCTGCCTGCTGAGGAACAAGCAGCCGTGTAGGCCCTTCAGAACACTTCTTGCATGCAGAGCCCAAGGCGGGACACTGCTCTCTGTCTTCCTTTGGAAACCTAGGTTGTCGGAGCTTACCCAGCCCACGAAGACAGTCTGAGCCGGTTTCATGAGCTGGGGAACGGGGACTCAGTGAGGACCAGGGCCCTACCTGCACTCAGAAAATCACTCTGCTCAGCCTTCCATCCAGGAACTGACACCGGCTGTCTCGTTGGTTTAACAGGACGTCTAAGGGAAGTCCAAGCTGAGCAAGAGCACAATTCCTCCTTTACCCTGCTAGGCCCCCGGAAGAGGTAGAGACTACTAGGCCTCGCTCAGGCCATCCCTCCTTCAGGGATCTTGCCACAGTTCGAAGCCTGCACAGTAAAAGATACTTAGCGAAGTTGCCAGGGTTTCGCCATGCTCTACCTCGGCAGCTCCACTACTGTAGGGACTCATGTTTGCTGTGAACGAGGATAGGTGGCCCTGCTTCAAAAAGCAGTCTTTTCCCCATTGGAAATGTGGATTTTTGTAGCCTAGGAGCTGTTTGCGAAACCCTAGGAAGTCCCAGCTTCTACTCACTGCAGGCACGCCCGGGCAGGAAACGAGTATGTTTCCCCAGAGAAACAGGCTGCTTGCAAGTGTCGAGAAGAGCTTCTCAGGTGCCCAGTGTGTCCCGTTTGTTTCCCTTCGCAGCTCCCGTACTGCAGGTACTTATGCTGGGTGCTAACAAGAGTTGGTTGGCTCTGCCGACAAAAGCAGCCTTTTCCCTTTGGAAGCTTGGATTGTAGTGTCTCAGGGGCTGCTTGCCAAACCTTGAAGTTGCCCAGGTTATAGCCTCCGCAGGTACGCTTGCGTAGCAAACGAGCACTTTCTACCGAAGAACAGGGTTCCTGTCACGCTGGAGGAGAGTTAATCCCGCAGACCTCGTTCCTCCTGGGAAAGCGCAAGGCCACCCTGAGCCTCAGGGTAGTGCCTAAGTTTCCAACGGGCAAGCTCTGCGTGACTCGGTTTCCATGAGGTCTCCACCGTTGTTGTGCTTCAATGGAACGCGAGGATAGCTTTCAGGACTCCAAGCACTCTGACCTCCGCACCGTTTCCCATGCTACCACACGGATCCCCCCCACGTCTCCTCTCTGCCTGCTGAGCAACAAGCAGCCGTGTAGGCCCTTCAGAACCCTTCTTGCATGCAGAGCCCAAGGCGGCACACTGCTCTCTGTCTTCCTTTGGAAACCTAGGTTGTCGCAGCTTACCCAGCTCACGAAGACAGTCTGAGCCGGTCTCATGAGCTGGGGAACGTGGACTCAGTGAGGACCAGGGCCCTACCTGCACTCAGAAAATCACTCTGCTCAGCCTTCCATCCAGGAGCTCACACCGACTGGCTCGTTGGTTTAGCAGGACGTCTAAGTGAGGTCCAAGCTGAGCAAAGAACACACTTCCTCCTTTACCCTGCTAGGCCCACGGAAGAGGTAGAGCCAACTAGGCCTCGCTCAGGCCAGCCCTCCTTCAGGGATCTTGCCACAGTTCGAAGCCTGCACAGTAAAAGTTATTTAGCGAAGTTGCCAGGGTTTCGCCATGCTCTCCCTCGGCAGCTCCACTACTGCAGGGACTCATGTTTGCTGTGAACTAGGATAGGTGGCCCACTTCCAAAAGCAGTCTTTTCCCCTTTGGAAATGTGGATTCTTGTAGCCTCGGAGCTGTTTGCAAAACCCTAGGAAGGCCCAGCTTCTACTCACGGCAGGCACGCCCTGGGAGGAAACGAGTATGTTTCCCCAGAGAAACAGGCTGCTTGCAAGTGTCGAGCGGAGCTTCTCAGGTGCCCAGTGTGTCCCGTTTGTTTCCCTTCGCAGCTGACATCCTGCAGGTACTTATGCTGGGGGCTAACAAGGGTAGGTGGCTCTTCCGACAAAAGCAGCCTTTTCCTTTTGGAAGCTTGGATTGTAGTGTCTCAGGGGCTGCTTGCCAAACCTTGAAGTTGCCCAGGTTATAGCCTCCAGAGGTACGCTTGCGTAGCAAACGAGCACTTTCACCCGAGGAACAGGGTTCCTGTCACGCTGGAGGAGAGTTAATCCCGCAGACCTCGTTCCTCCTGGGAAAGCGCAAGGCCACCCTGAGCCTCAGGGTAGTGCCTAAGTTTCCACAGGGCAAGCTCTGCGTGCCTCGGTTTCCATGAGGTCTCCATCGTTGTTGTGCTTCAATGGAACGCGAGGATAGCTTTCAGGACTCCAAGCACTCTGACCTCCGCAGCATTTCCCATGCTACCACACAGATCCCTCCCACGTCTCCTCTCTGCCTGCTGAGCAACAAGCAGCCGTGTAGGCCCTTCGGAACACTTCTTGCATGCAGAACCCAAGGCGGCACACTGCTCTCTGTCTTCCTTTGGAAACCTAGGTGGTCGCAGCTTGCCCCAGCTCACGAAGACAGTCTGAGCCGTTCTCATGAGCTGGGAGACGTGGACTCAGTGAGGACCAGGGCCCTACCTGCACTCAGAAAATCACTCTGCTCAGCCTTCCATCCAGGAGCTCACACCGACTGGCTCGTTGGTTTAGCAGGAGGTCTAAGTGAGGTCCAAGCTGAGCAAAGAACACACATCCTCCTTTACCCTGCTAGGCCCACGGAAGAGGAAGAGCCAACTAGGCCTCGCTCAGGCCAGCCCTCCTTCAGGGATCTTGCCACACTTCGAAGCCTGCACAGTAAAAGATATTAGCGAAGTTGCCAGGGTTTCACCATGCTCTCCCTCGGCAGCTCCACTACTGCAGGGACTCATGTTTGCTGTGAACTAGGATAGGTGGCCCACTTCAAAAAGCAGTCTTTTCCCCTTTGGAAAGGTGGATTCTTGTAGCCTCGGAGCTGTTTGCGAAACCCTAGGAAGGCCCAGCTTCTACTCACTGCAGGCACGCCCGGGCAGGAAACGAGTATGTTTCCCGAAAGAAACAGGCTGCTTGCAAGTGTCGAGGGGAGCTTCTCAGTTGCCCAGTGTTTCCCGTTTGTTTCCCTTCGCAGCTCCCGTACTGCAGGTACTTATGCTGGGTGCTAACAAGGGTTGGTTGGCTCTGCCGACAAAAGCAGCCTTTTCCCTTTGGAAGCTTGGATTGTAGTGTCTCAGGGGCTGCTTGCCAAACCTTGAAGTTGCCCAGGTTATAGCCTCCGCAGGTACGCTTGCGTAGCAAACGAGCACTTTCTACCGATGAACAGGGTTCCTGTCACGCTGGAGGAGAGTTAATCCCGCAGACCTCGTTCCTCCTGGGAAAGCGCAAGTCCACCCTGAGCCTCAGGGTAGTGCCTAAGTTTCCAACGGGCAAGCTCTGCGTGCCTCGGTTTCCATGAAGTCTCCATCGTTGTTGTGCTTTAATGGAACGCGAGGATAGCTTTCAGTACTCCAAGCACTCTGACCTCCGCCCCGTTTCCCATGCTACCACACGGAACCCCCCCACGTCTCCTCTCTGCCTGCTGAGCAACAAGCAGCCGTGTAGGCCCTTCGGAACACTTCTGCATGAAGAGCCCAAGGCGGCACACTGCTCTCTGTCTTCCTTTGGAAACCTAGGTTGTCGCAGCTTACCCAGCTCACGAAGACAGTCTGAGCCGGTCTCATGAGCTGGGGAACGTGGACTCAGTGAGGACCAGGGCCCTACCTGCACTCAGAAAATCACTCTGCTCAGCCTTCCATCCAGGAGCTCACACCGACTGGCTCGTTGGTTTAGCAGGACGTCTAAGTGAGGTCCAAGCTGAGCAAAGAACACACTTCCTCCTTTACCCTGCTAGGCCCACGGAAGAGGTAGAGCCAACTAGGCCTCGCTCAGGCCAGCCCTCCTTCAGGGATCTTGCCACACTTCGAAGCCTGCACAGTAAAAGATACTTAGCGAAGTTGCCAGGGTTTCACCATGCTCTCCCTCGGCAGCTCCACTACTGCAGGGACTCATGTTTGCTGTGAACTAGGATAGGTGGCCCACTTCAAAAAGCAGTCTTTTCCCCTTTGGAAAGGTGGATTCTTGTAGCCTAGGAGCTGTTTGCGAAACCATAGAAAGGCCCAGCTTTTACTCACTGCAGGCACGCCCGGGGAGGAAACGAGTATGTTTCCCCAGAGAAACAGGCTGCTTGCAAGTGTCGAGGGGAGCTTCTCAGGTGCCCAGTGTGTCCCGTTTGTTTCCCTTCGCAGCTCCCGTACTGCAGGTACTTATGCTGGGTGCTAACAAGGGTTCGTTGGCTCTGCCGACAAAAGCAGCCTTTTCCCTTTGGAAGCTTGGATTGTAGTGTCTCAGGGGCTGCTTGCCAAAACTTGAAGTTGCCCAGGTTATAGCCTCCGTAGGTACGCTTGTGTAGCAAACGAGCACTTTCACCCGATGAACAGCGTTCCTATCACGCTACAGGAGAGTTAATCCTGCAGACCTCGTTCCTCCTGGGAAAGCGCAAGGCCACCCTGAGCCTCAGGGTAGTGCCTAAGTTTCCACAGGGCAAGCTCTGCGTGCCTCGGTTTCCATGAGGTCTCCATCGTTGTTGTGCTTCAATGGAACGCGAGGATAGCTTTCAGGACTCCAAGCACTCTGACCTCCGCACCATTTCCCATGCTACCACACAGATCCCCCCACGTCTCCTCTCTGCCTGCTGAGCAACAAGCAGCCGTGTAGGCCCTTCGGAACACTTCTTGCATGCAGAACCCAAGGCGGCACACTGCTCTCTGTCTTCCTTTGGAAACCTAGGTGGTCGCAGCTTGCCCCAGCTCACGAAGACAGTCTGAGCCGTTCTCATGAGCTGGGAGACGTGGACTCAGTGAGGACCAGGGCCCTACCTGCACTCAGAAAATCACTCTGCTCAGCCTTCCATCCAGGAGCTCACACCGACTGGCTCGTTGGTTTAGCAGGAGGTCTAAGTGAGGTCCAAGCTGAGCAAAGAACACACATCCTCCTTTACCCTGCTAGGCCCACGGAAGAGGAAGAGCCAACTAGGCCTCGCTCAGGCCAGCCCTCCTTCAGGGATCTTGCCACACTTCGAAGCCTGCACAGTAAAAGATATTAGCGAAGTTGCCAGGGTTTCACCATGCTCTCCCTCGGCAGCTCCACTACTGCAGGGACTCATGTTTGCTGTGAACTAGGATAGGTGGCCCACTTCAAAAAGCAGTCTTTTCCCCTTTGGAAAGGTGGATTCTTGTAGCCTCGGAGCTGTTTGCGAAACCCTAGGAAGGCCCAGCTTCTACTCACTGCAGGCACGCCCGGGCAGGAAACGAGTATGTTTCCCGAAAGAAACAGGCTGCTTGCAAGTGTCGAGGGGAGCTTCTCAGTTGCCCAGTGTTTCCCGTTTGTTTCCCTTCGCAGCTCCCGTACTGCAGGTACTTATGCTGGGTGCTAACAAGGGTTGGTTGGCTCTGCCGACAAAAGCAGCCTTTTCCCTTTGGAAGCTTGGATTGTAGTGTCTCAGGGGCTGCTTGCCAAACCTTGAAGTTGCCCAGGTTATAGCCTCCGCAGGTACGCTTGCGTAGCAAACGAGCACTTTCTACCGATGAACAGGGTTCCTGTCACGCTGGAGGAGAGTTAATCCCGCAGACCTCGTTCCTCCTGGGAAAGCGCAAGTCCACCCTGAGCCTCAGGGTAGTGCCTAAGTTTCCAACGGGCAAGCTCTGCGTGCCTCGGTTTCCATGAAGTCTCCATCGTTGTTGTGCTTTAATGGAACGCGAGGATAGCTTTCAGTACTCCAAGCACTCTGACCTCCGCCCCGTTTCCCATGCTACCACACGGAACCCCCCCACGTCTCCTCTCTGCCTGCTGAGCAACAAGCAGCCGTGTAGGCCCTTCGGAACACTTCTGCATGAAGAGCCCAAGGCGGCACACTGCTCTCTGTCTTCCTTTGGAAACCTAGGTTGTCGCAGCTTACCCAGCTCACGAAGACAGTCTGAGCCGGTCTCATGAGCTGGGGAACGTGGACTCAGTGAGGACCAGGGCCCTACCTGCACTCAGAAAATCACTCTGCTCAGCCTTCCATCCAGGAGCTCACACCGACTGGCTCGTTGGTTTAGCAGGACGTCTAAGTGAGGTCCAAGCTGAGCAAAGAACACACTTCCTCCTTTACCCTGCTAGGCCCACGGAAGAGGTAGAGCCAACTAGGCCTCGCTCAGGCCAGCCCTCCTTCAGGGATCTTGCCACACTTCGAAGCCTGCACAGTAAAAGATACTTAGCGAAGTTGCCAGGGTTTCACCATGCTCTCCCTCGGCAGCTCCACTACTGCAGGGACTCATGTTTGCTGTGAACTAGGATAGGTGGCCCACTTCAAAAAGCAGTCTTTTCCCCTTTGGAAAGGTGGATTCTTGTAGCCTAGGAGCTGTTTGCGAAACCATAGAAAGGCCCAGCTTTTACTCACTGCAGGCACGCCCGGGGAGGAAACGAGTATGTTTCCCCAGAGAAACAGGCTGCTTGCAAGTGTCGAGGGGAGCTTCTCAGGTGCCCAGTGTGTCCCGTTTGTTTCCCTTCGCAGCTCCCGTACTGCAGGTACTTATGCTGGGTGCTAACAAGGGTTCGTTGGCTCTGCCGACAAAAGCAGCCTTTTCCCTTTGGAAGCTTGGATTGTAGTGTCTCAGGGGCTGCTTGCCAAAACTTGAAGTTGCCCAGGTTATAGCCTCCGTAGGTACGCTTGTGTAGCAAACGAGCACTTTCACCCGATGAACAGCGTTCCTATCACGCTACAGGAGAGTTAATCCTGCAGACCTCGTTCCTCCTGGGAAAGCGCAAGGCCACCCTGAGCCTCAGGGTAGTGCCTAAGTTTCCACAGGGCAAGCTCTGCGTGCCTCGGTTTCCATGAGGTCTCCATCGTTGTTGTGCTTCAATGGAACGCGAGGATAGCTTTCAGGACTCCAAGCACTCTGACCTCCGCACCATTTCCCATGCTACCACACAGATCCCCCCACGTCTCCTCTCTGCCTGCTGAGCAACAAGCAGCCGTGTAGGCCCTTCAGAACCCTTCTTGCATGCAGAACCCAAGGCGGCACACTGCTCTCTGTCTTCCTTTGGAAACCTAGGTGGTCGCAGCTTGTCCCAGCTCACGAAGACAGTCTGAGCCGTTCTCATGAGCTGGGAGACGTGGACTCAGTGAGGACCAGGGTCCTACCTGCACTCAGAAAATCACTCTGCTCAGCCTTCCATCCAGGAGCTCACACCGACTGGCTCGTTGGTTTAGCAGGACGTCTAAGTGAGGTCCAAGCTGAGCAAAGAGCACTCTTCCTCCTTTACCCTGCTAGGCCCACGGAAGAGGTAGAGCTAACTAGGCCTTGATCAGACCAGGCCTCCTTCAGGGATCTTGCCACACTTCGAAGCCTGCACAGTAAAAGACACTTAGCGAAGTTGCCAGGGTTTCGCCATGCTCTCCCTCGGCAGCTCCACTACTGCAGGGACTCATGTTTGCTGTGAACTAGGATAGGTGGCCCTGCTTCAAAAAGCAGTCTTTTCCCCTTTGGAAATGTGGATTTTTGTAGCCTAGGAGCTGTTTGCGAAACCCTAGGAAGTCCCAGCTTCTACTCACTGCAGGCACGCCCGGGCAGGAAACGAGTATGTTTCCCCAGAGAAACAGGCTGCTTGCAAGTGTCGAGAAGAGCTTCTCAGGTGCCCAGTGTGTCCGTTTGTTTCCCTTCGCAGCTCCCGTACTGCAGGTACTTATGCTGGGTGCTAACAAGAGTTGGTTGGCTCTGCCGACAAAAGCAGCCTTTTCCCTTTGGAAGCTTGGATTGTAGTGTCTCAGGGGCTGCTTGCCAAACCTTGAAGTTGCCCAGGTTATAGCCTCCGCAGGTACGCTTGCGTAGCAATCGAGCACTTTCTACCGAAGAACAGGGTTCCTGTCACGCTGGAGGAGAGTTAATCCCGCAGACCTCGTTCCTCCTGGGAAAGCGCAAGGCCACCCTGAGCCTCAGGGTAGTGCCTAAGTTTCCAACGGGCAAGCTCTGCGTGACTCGGTTTCCATGAGGTCTCCACCGTTGTTGTGCTTCAATGGAACGCGAGGATACCTTTCAGGACTCCAAGCACTCTGGCCTCCGCACCGTTTCCCATGCTACCACACGGATTCCCCCCACGTCTCCTCTCTGCCTGCTGAGCAACAAGCAGCCGTGTAGGCCCTTCAGAACACTGCTTGCATGCAGAGACCAAGGCGGGACACTGCTCTCTGTCTTCCTTTGGAAACCTAGGTTGTCGGAGCTTACCCACCTCACGAAGACAATCTGAGCCGGTTTCATGAGCTGGGAGACGTGGACTCAGTGAGGACCAGGGCCCTACCTGCACTCTGAAAATCACTCTGCTCAGCCTTCCATCCAGGAGCTCACACCGACTGGCTCGTTGGTTTAGCAGGACGTCTAAGTGAGGTCCAAGCTGAGCAAAGAGCACTCTTCCTCCTTTACCCTGCTAGGCCCACGGAAGAGGTAGAGCCAACTAGGCCTCGCTCAGACCAGGCCTCCTTCAGGGATCTTGCCACACTTCGAAGCCTGCACAGTAAAAGATACTTAGCGAAGTTGCCAGGGTTTCGCCATGCTCTCCCTCGGCAGCTCCACTACTGCAGGTACTCATGTTTGCTTTGAACTAGTATAGGTGTCCCTGCTTCCAAAAGCAGTCTTTTCCCCTTTGGAAATGTGGATTCTTGTAGCCTAGGAGCTGTTTGCGAAACCCTAGGAAGGCCCAGCTTCTACTCACTGCAGGCACGCCCGGGGAGGAAACGAGTATGTTTCCCCAGAGAAACAGGCTGCTTGCAAGTGTCGAGGGGAGTTTCTCAGGTGCCCAGTGTGTCCCGTTTGTTTCCCTTCGCAGCTCCCGTACTGCAGGTACTTATGCTGGGTGCTAACAAGGGTTGGTTGGCTCTGCCGACAAAAGCAGCCTTTTCCCTTTGGAAGCTTGGATTGTAGTGTCTCAGGGGCTGCTTGCCAAACCTTGAAGTTGCCCAGGTTATAGCCTCCGCAGGTACGCTTGCGTAGCAAACGAGCACTTTCTACCGAAGAACAGGGTTCCTGTCACGCTGGAGGAGAGTTAATCCCGCAGACCTCGTTCCTCCTGGGAAAGCGCAAGGCCACCCTGAGCCTCAGGGTAGTGCCTAAGTTTCCAATGGGCAAGCTCTGCGTGCCTCGGTTTCCATGAGGTCTCCACCGTTGTTGTGCTTCAATGGAACGCGAGGATAGCTTTCAGGACTCCAAGCACTCTGACCTCCGCACCTTTTCCCATGCTACCACACGGATCCCCCGCACGTCTCCTCTCTGCCTGCTGAGCAACAAGCAGCCGTGTAGGCCCTTCAGAACACTTCTTGCATGCAGAGCCCAAGGCGGCACACTGCTCTCTGTCTTCCTTTGGAAACCTAGGTTGTCGCAGCTTACCCAGCTCACCAAGACAGTCTGAGCCGCTCTCATGAGCTGGGGAAAGTGGACTCAGTGAGGACCAGGGCCCTACCTGCACTCAGAAAATCACTCTGCTCAGCCTTCCATCCAGGAGCTCACACCGACTGGCTCGTTGGTTTAGCAGGACGTCTAAGTGAGGTCCAAGCTGAGCAAAGAACACACTTCCTCCTTTACCCTGCTAGGCCCACGGAAGAGGTAGAGCCAACTAGGCCTCGCTCAGGCCAGCCCTCCTTCAGGGATCTTGCCACAGTTCGAAGCCTGCACAGTAAAAGTTATTTAGCGAAGTTGCCAGGGTTTCGCCATGCTCTCCCTCGGCAGCTCCACTACTGCAGGGACTCATGTTTGCTGTGAACTAGGATAGGTGGCCCACTTCCAAAAGCAGTCTTTTCCCCTTTGGAAATGTGGATTCTTGTAGCCTCGGAGCTGTTTGCAAAACCCTAGGAAGGCGCAGCTTCTACTCACGGCAGGCACGCCCGGGGAGGAAACGAGTATGTTTCCCCAGAGAAACAGGCTGCTTGCAAGTGTCGAGGGGAGCTTCTCAGGTGCCCAGTGTTTCCCGTTTGTTTCCCTTCGCAGCTCCCGTACTGCAGGTACTTATGCTGGGTGCTAACAAGGCTTGGTTGGCTCTGCCGACAAAAGCAGCCTTTTCCCTTTGGAAGCTTGGATTGTAGTGTCTCAGGGGCTGCTTGCCAAACCTTGAAGTTGCCCAGGTTATAGCCTCCGCAGGTACGCTTGCGTAGCAAACGAGCACTTTCTACCGATGAACAGGGTTCCTTTCACGCTGGAGGAGAGTTAATCCCGCAGACCTCGTTCCTCCTGGGAAAGCGCAAGTCCACCCTGAGCCTCAGGGTAGTGCCTAAGTTTCCAACGGGCAAGCTCTGCGTGCCTCGGTTTCCATGAGGTCTCCACCGTTGTTGTGCTTTAATGGAACGCGAGGATAGCTTTCAGGACTCCAAGCACTCTGACCTCCGCACCGTTTCCCATGCTACCACACGGATCCCCCCCACGTCTCCTCTCTGCCTGCTGAGCAACAAGCAGCCGTGTAGGCCCTTCGGAACACTTCTGCATGAAGAGCCCAAGGCGGCACACTGCTCTCTGTCTTCCTTTGGAAACCTAGGTTGTCGCAGCTTACCCAGCTCACGAAGACAGTCTGAGCCGGTCTCATGAGCTGGGGAACGTGGACTCAGTGAGGACCAGGGCCCTACCTGCACTCAGAAAATCACTCTGCTCAGCCTTCCATCCAGGAGCTCACACCGACTGGCTCGTTGGTTTAGCAGGACGTCTAAGTGAGGTCCAAGCTGAGCAAAGAACACACTTCCTCCTTTACCCTGCTAGGCCCACGGAAGAGGTAGAGCCAACTAGGCCTCGCTCAGGCCAGCCCTCCTTCAGGGATCTTGCCACACTTCGAAGCCTGCACAGTAAAAGATACTTAGCGAAGTTGCCAGGGTTTCACCATGCTCTCCCTCGGCAGCTCCACTACTGCAGGGACTCATGTTTGCTGTGAACTAGGATAGGTGGCCCACTTCAAAAAGCAGTCTTTTCCCCTTTGGAAAGGTGGATTCTTGTAGCCTAGGAGCTGTTTGCGAAACCATAGAAAGGCCCAGCTTTTACTCACTGCAGGCACGCCCGGGGAGGAAACGAGTATGTTTCCCCAGAGAAACAGGCTGCTTGCAAGTGTCGAGGGGAGCTTCTCAGGTGCCCAGTGTGTCCCGTTTGTTTCCCTTCGCAGCTCCCGTACTGCAGGTACTTATGCTGGGTGCTAACAAGGGTTCGTTGGCTCTGCCGACAAAAGCAGCCTTTTCCCTTTGGAAGCTTGGATTGTAGTGTCTCAGGGGCTGCTTGCCAAAACTTGAAGTTGCCCAGGTTATAGCCTCCGTAGGTACGCTTGTGTAGCAAACGAGCACTTTCACCCGATGAACAGCGTTCCTATCACGCTACAGGAGAGTTAATCCTGCAGACCTCGTTCCTCCTGGGAAAGCGCAAGGCCACCCTGAGCCTCAGGGTAGTGCCTAAGTTTCCACAGGGCAAGCTCTGCGTGCCTCGGTTTCCATGAGGTCTCCATCGTTGTTGTGCTTCAATGGAACGCGAGGATAGCTTTCAGGACTCCAAGCACTCTGACCTCCGCACCATTTCCCATGCTACCACACAGATCCCCCCACGTCTCCTCTCTGCCTGCTGAGCAACAAGCAGCCGTGTAGGCCCTTCAGAACCCTTCTTGCATGCAGAACCCAAGGCGGCACACTGCTCTCTGTCTTCCTTTGGAAACCTAGGTGGTCGCAGCTTGTCCCAGCTCACGAAGACAGTCTGAGCCGTTCTCATGAGCTGGGAGACGTGGACTCAGTGAGGACCAGGGCCCTACCTGCACTCAGAAAATCACTCTGCTCAGCCTTCCATCCAGGAGCTCACACCGACTGGCTCGTTGGTTTAGCAGGACGTCTAAGTGAGGTCCAAGCTGAGCAAAGAGCACTCTTCCTCCTTTACCCTGCTAGGCCCACGGAAGAGGTAGAGCTAACTAGGCCTTGATCAGACCAGGCCTCCTTCAGGGATCTTGCCACACTTCGAAGCCTGCACAGTAAAAGACACTTAGCGAAGTTGCCAGGGTTTCGCCATGCTCTCCCTCGGCAGCTCCACTACTGCAGGGACTCATGTTTGCTGTGAACTAGGATAGGTGGCCCTGCTTCAAAAAGCAGTCTTTTCCCCTTTGGAAATGTGGATTTTTGTAGCCTAGGAGCTGTTTGCTAAACCCTAGGAAGTCCCAGCTTCTACTCACTGCAGGCACGCCCGGGCAGGAAACGAGTATGTTTCCCCAGAGAAACAGGCTGCTTGCAAGTGTCGAGAAGAGCTTCTCAGGTGCCCAGTGTGTCCGTTTGTTTCCCTTCGCAGCTCCCGTACTGCAGGTACTTATGCTGGGTGCTAACAAGAGTTGGTTGGCTCTGCCGACAAAAGCAGCCTTTTCCCTTTGGAAGCTTGGATTGTAGTGTCTCAGGGGCTGCTTGCCAAACCTTGAAGTTGCCCAGGTTATAGCCTCCGCAGGTACGCTTGCGTAGCAATCGAGCACTTTCTACCGAAGAACAGGGTTCCTGTCACGCTGGAGGAGAGTTAATCCCGCAGACCTCGTTCCTCCTGGGAAAGCGCAAGGCCACCCTGAGCCTCAGGGTAGTGCCTAAGTTTCCAACGGGCAAGCTCTGCGTGACTCGGTTTCCATGAGGTCTCCACCGTTGTTGTGCTTCAATGGAACGCGAGGATAGCTTTCAGGACTCCAAGCACTCTGACCTCCGCACCATTTCCCATGCTACCACACAGATCCCCCCACGTCTCCTCTCTGCCTGCTGAGCAACAAGCAGCCGTGTAGGCCCTTCGGAACACTTCTTGCATGCAGAACCCAAGGCGGCACACTGCTCTCTGTCTTCCTTTGGAAACCTAGGTGGTCGCAGCTTGCCCCAGCTCACGAATACAGTCTGAGCCGTTCTCATGAGCTGGGAGACGTGGACTCAGTGAGGACCAGGGCCCTACCTGCACTCAGAAAATCACTCTGCTCAGCGTTCCATCCAGGAGCTCACACCGACTGGCTCGTTGGTTTAGCAGGACGTCTAAGTGAGGTCCAAGCTGAGCAAAGAGCACACTTCCTCCTTTACCCTGCTAGGCCCACGGAAGAGGTAGGGCCAACTAGGCCTCGCTCAGGCCAGCCCTCCTTCAGGGATCTTGCCACAGTTCGAAGCCTGCACAGTAAAAGTTATTTAGCGAAGTTGCCAGGGTTTCGCCATGCTCTCCCTCGGCAGCTCCACTACTGCAGGGACTCATGTTTGCTGTGAACTAGGATAGGTGGCCCACTTCCAAAAGCAGTCTTTTCCCCTTTGGAAATGTGGATTCTTGTAGCCTCGGAGCTGTTTGCAAAACCCTAGGAAGGCCCAGCTTCTACTCACGGCAGGCACGCCCGGGGAGGAAACGAGTATGTTTCCCCAGAGAAACAGGCTGCTTGCAAGTGTCGAGCGGAGCTTCTCAGGTGCCCAGTGTGTCCCGTTTGTTTCCCTTCGCAGCTGACATCCTGCAGGTACTTATGCTGGGGGCTAACAAGGGTAGGTGGCTCCTCCGACAAAAGCAGCCTTTTCCTTTTGGAAGCTTGGATTGTAGTGTCTCAGGGGCTGCTTGCCAAACCTTGAAGTTGCCCAGGTTATAGCCTCCAGAGGTACGCTTGAGTAGCAAACGAGCACTTTCACCCGAGGAACAGGGTTCCTGTCACGCTGGAGGAGAGTTAATCCCGCAGACCTCGTTCCTCCTGGGAAAGTGCAAGGCCACCCTGAGCCTCAGGGTAGTGCCTAAGTTTCCACAGGGCAAGCTCTGCGTGCCTCGGTTTCCATGAGGTCTCCATCGTTGTTGTGCTTCAATGGAACGCGAGGATAGCTTTCAGGACTCCAAGCACTCTGACCTCCGCACCATTTCCCATGCTACCACACAGATCCCCCCACGTCTCCTCTCTGCCTGCTGAGCAACAAGCAGCCGTGTAGGCCCTTTGGAACACTTCTTGCATGCAGAACTCAAGGCGGCACACTGCTCTCTGTCTTCCTTTGGAAACCTAGGTGGTCGCAGCTTGCCCCAGCTCACGAAGACAGTCTGAGCCGGTTTCATGAGCTGGGGAACGGGGACTCAGTGAGGACCAGGGCCCTACCTGCACTCAGAAAATCACTCTGCTCAGCCTTCCATCCAGGAACTCAAACCGACTGGCTCGTTGGTTTAGCAGGACGTCTAAGTGAGGTCCAAGCTGAGCAAGAGCACAATTCCTCCTTTACCCTGCTAGGCCCCCGGAAGAGGTAGAGACAACTAGGCCTCGCTCAGGCCAGCCCTCCTTCAGGGATCTTGCCACACTTCGAAGCCTGCACAGTAAAAGATACTTAGCGAAGTTGGCAGGGTTTCGCCATGCTCTCCCTCGGCAGCTCCACTACTGCAGGGACTCATGTTTGCTTTGAACTAGCATAGGTGTCCCTGCTTCCAAAAGCAGTCTTTTCCCCTTTGGAAATGTGGATTTTTGTAGCCTAGTAGCTGTTTGCGAAACCCTAGGAAGGCCCAGCTTCTACTCACTGCAGGCACGCCCGGGCAGGAAACGAGTATGTTTCCCCAGAGAAACAGGCTGCTTGCAAGTGTCGAGGGGAGCTTTTCAGTTGCCCAGTGTTTCCCGTTTGTTTCCCTTCGCAGCTCCCGTACTGCAGGTACTTATGCTGGGTGCTAACAAGGGTTGGTTGGCTCTGCCGACAAAAGCAGCCTTTTCCCTTTGGAAGCTTGGATTGTAGTGTCTCAGGGGCTGCTTGCCAAACCTTGAAGTTGCCCAGGTTATAGCCTCCGCAGGTACGCTTGCGTAGCAAACGAGCACTTTCTACCGATGAACAGGGTTCCTGTCACGCTGGAGGAGAGTTAATCCCGCAGACCTCGTTCCTCCTGGGAAAGCGCAAGTCCACCCTGAGCCTCAGGGTAGTGCCTAAGTTTCCAATGGGCAAGCTCTGCGTGCCTCGGTTTCCATGAGGTCTCCACCGTTGTTGTGCTTTAATGGAACGCGAGGATAGCTTTCAGGACTCCAAGCACTCTGACCTCCGCACCGTTTCCCATGCTACCACACGGATACCCCCACGTCTCCTCTCTGCCTGCTGAGCAACAAGCAGCCGTGTAGGCCCTTCAGAACACTTCTGCATGCAGAGCCCAAGGCGGCACCCTGCTCTTTGTCTTCCTTTGGAAACCTAGGTTGTCGCAGCTTACCCAGCTTACGAAGACAGTCTGAGCCGGCCTCATGAGCTGGGGAACGTGGACTCAGTGAGGACCAGGGCCCTACCTGCACTCAGAAAATCACTCTGCTCAGCCTTCCATCCAGGAGCTCACACCGACTGGCTCGTTGGTTTAGCAGGACGTCTAAGTGAGGTCCAAGCTGAGCAAAGAACACACTTCCTCCTTTACCCTGCTAGGCCCACGGAAGAGGTAGAGCCAACTAGGCCTCGCTCAGGCCAGCCCTCCTTCAGGGATCTTGCCACACTTCGAAGCCTGCACAGTAAAAGATATTTAGCGAAGTTGCCAGGGTTTCGCCATTCTCCCTCGGCAGCTCCACTACTGCAGGGACTCATGTTTGCTGTGAACTAGGATAGGTGGCCCACTTCAAAGAGCAGTCTTTTCCCCTTTGGAAAGGTGGATTCCTGTAGCCTAGGAGCTGTTTGCGAAACCATAGGAAGGCACAGCTTTTACTCACTGCAGGCACGCCCGGGGAGGAAACGAGTATGTTTCCCCAGAGAAACAGGCTGCTTGCAAGTGTCGAGGGGAGCTTCTCAGGTGCCCAGTGTGTCCCGTTTGTTTCCCTTCGCAGCTCCCGTACTGCAGGTACTTATGCTGGGTGCTAACAAGGGTTCGTTGGCTCTGCCGACAAAAGCAGCCTTTTCCCTTTGGAAGCTTGGATTGTAGTGTCTCAGGGGCTGCTTGCCAAAACTTGAAGTTGACCAGGTTATAGCCTCCGCAGGTACGCTTGCGTAGCAAACGAGCACTTTCACCCGATGAACAGCGTTCCTATCACGCTACAGGAGAGTTAATCCTGCAGACCTCGTTCCTCCTGGGAAAGCGCAAGGCCACCCTGAGCCTCAGGGTAGTGCCTAAGTTTGCTCCGTGCAAGCTCTGCGTGCCTCGGTTTCCATGAGGTCTCCACCGTTGTTGTGCTTCAGTGGAACGCGAGGATAGCTTTCAGGACTGCAAGCACTCTGGCCTCCGCACCGTTTCCCATGTTACCACACGGATCCCTCCCACGTCTCCTCTCTGCCTGCTGAGGAACAAGCAGCCGTGTAGGCCCTTCAGAACACTTCTTGCATGCAGAGCCCAAGGCGGGACACTGCTCTCTGTCTTCCTTTGGAAACCTAGGTTGTCGGAGCTTACCCAGCCCACGAAGACAGTCTGAGCCGGTTTCATGAGCTGGGGAACGGGGACTCAGTGAGGACCAGGGCCCTACCTGCACTCAGAAAATCACTCTGCTCAGCCTTCCATCCAGGAACTGACACCGGCTGTCTCGTTGGTTTAACAGGACGTCTAAGGGAAGTCCAAGCTGAGCAAGAGCACAATTCCTCCTTTACCCTGCTAGGCCCCCGGAAGAGGTAGAGACTACTAGGCCTCGCTCAGGCCATCCCTCCTTCAGGGATCTTGCCACAGTTCGAAGCCTGCACAGTAAAAGATACTTAGCGAAGTTGCCAGGGTTTCGCCATGCTCTACCTCGGCAGCTCCACTACTGTAGGGACTCATGTTTGCTGTGAACGAGGATAGGTGGCCCTGCTTCAAAAAGCAGTCTTTTCCCCATTGGAAATGTGGATTTTTGTAGCCTAGGAGCTGTTTGCGAAACCCTAGGAAGTCCCAGCTTCTACTCACTGCAGGCACGCCCGGGCAGGAAACGAGTATGTTTCCCCAGAGAAACAGGCTGCTTGCAAGTGTCGAGAAGAGCTTCTCAGGTGCCCAGTGTGTCCCGTTTGTTTCCCTTCGCAGCTCCCGTACTGCAGGTACTTATGCTGGGTGCTAACAAGAGTTGGTTGGCTCTGCCGACAAAAGCAGCCTTTTCCCTTTGGAAGCTTGGATTGTAGTGTCTCAGGGGCTGCTTGCCAAACCTTGAAGTTGCCCAGGTTATAGCCTCCGCAGGTACGCTTGCGTAGCAAACGAGCACTTTCTACCGAAGAACAGGGTTCCTGTCACGCTGGAGGAGAGTTAATCCCGCAGACCTCGTTCCTCCTGGGAAAGCGCAAGGCCACCCTGAGCCTCAGGGTAGTGCCTAAGTTTCCAACGGGCAAGCTCTGCGTGACTCGGTTTCCATGAGGTCTCCACCGTTGTTGTGCTTCAATGGAACGCGAGGATAGCTTTCAGGACTCCAAGCACTCTGACCTCCGCACCGTTTCCCATGCTACCACACGGATCCCCCCCACGTCTCCTCTCTGCCTGCTGAGCAACAAGCAGCCGTGTAGGCCCTTCAGAACCCTTCTTGCATGCAGAGCCCAAGGCGGCACACTGCTCTCTGTCTTCCTTTGGAAACCTAGGTTGTCGCAGCTTACCCAGCTCACGAAGACAGTCTGAGCCGGTCTCATGAGCTGGGGAACGTGGACTCAGTGAGGACCAGGGCCCTACCTGCACTCAGAAAATCACTCTGCTCAGCCTTCCATCCAGGAGCTCACACCGACTGGCTCGTTGGTTTAGCAGGACGTCTAAGTGAGGTCCAAGCTGAGCAAAGAACACACTTCCTCCTTTACCCTGCTAGGCCCACGGAAGAGGTAGAGCCAACTAGGCCTCGCTCAGGCCAGCCCTCCTTCAGGGATCTTGCCACACTTCGAAGCCTGCACAGTAAAAGATACTTAGCGAAGTTGCCAGGGTTTCACCATGCTCTCCCTCGGCAGCTCCACTACTGCAGGGACTCATGTTTGCTGTGAACTAGGATAGGTGGCCCACTTCAAAAAGCAGTCTTTTCCCCTTTGGAAAGGTGGATTCTTGTAGCCTAGGAGCTGTTTGCGAAACCATAGAAAGGCCCAGCTTTTACTCACTGCAGGCACGCCCGGGGAGGAAACGAGTATGTTTCCCCAGAGAAACAGGCTGCTTGCAAGTGTCGAGGGGAGCTTCTCAGGTGCCCAGTGTGTCCCGTTTGTTTCCCTTCGCAGCTCCCGTACTGCAGGTACTTATGCTGGGTGCTAACAAGGGTTCGTTGGCTCTGCCGACAAAAGCAGCCTTTTCCCTTTGGAAGCTTGGATTGTAGTGTCTCAGGGGCTGCTTGCCAAAACTTGAAGTTGCCCAGGTTATAGCCTCCGTAGGTACGCTTGTGTAGCAAACGAGCACTTTCACCCGATGAACAGCGTTCCTATCACGCTACAGGAGAGTTAATCCTGCAGACCTCGTTCCTCCTGGGAAAGCGCAAGGCCACCCTGAGCCTCAGGGTAGTGCCTAAGTTTCCACAGGGCAAGCTCTGCGTGCCTCGGTTTCCATGAGGTCTCCATCGTTGTTGTGCTTCAATGGAACGCGAGGATAGCTTTCAGGACTCCAAGCACTCTGACCTCCGCACCATTTCCCATGCTACCACACAGATCCCCCCACGTCTCCTCTCTGCCTGCTGAGCAACAAGCAGCCGTGTAGGCCCTTCGGAACACTTTTTGCATGCAGAACCCAAGGCGGCACACTGCTCTCTGTCTTCCTTTGGAAACCTAGGTGGTCGCAGCTTGCCCCAGCTCACGAAGACAGTCTGAGCCGTTCTCATGAGCTGGGAGACGTGGACTCAGTGAGGACCAGGGCCCTACCTGCACTCAGAAAATCACTCTGCTCAGCCTTCCATCCAGGAGCTCACACCGACTGGCTCGTTGGTTTAGCAGGAGGTCTAAGTGAGGTCCAAGCTGAGCAAAGAACACACATCCTCCTTTACCCTGCTAGGCCCACGGAAGAGGAAGAGCCAACTAGGCCTCGCTCAGGCCAGCCCTCCTTCAGGGATCTTGCCACACTTCGAAGCCTGCACAGTAAAAGATATTAGCGAAGTTGCCAGGGTTTCACCATGCTCTCCCTCGGCAGCTCCACTACTGCAGGGACTCATGTTTGCTGTGAACTAGGATAGGTGGCCCACTTCAAAAAGCAGTCTTTTCCCCTTTGGAAAGGTGGATTCTTGTAGCCTCGGAGCTGTTTGCGAAACCCTAGGAAGGCCCAGCTTCTACTCACTGCAGGCACGCCCGGGCAGGAAACGAGTATGTTTCCCGAAAGAAACAGGCTGCTTGCAAGTGTCGAGGGGAGCTTCTCAGTTGCCCAGTGTTTCCCGTTTGTTTCCCTTCGCAGCTCCCGTACTGCAGGTACTTATGCTGGGTGCTAACAAGGGTTGGTTGGCTCTGCCGACAAAAGCAGCCTTTTCCCTTTGGAAGCTTGGATTGTAGTGTCTCAGGGGCTGCTTGCCAAACCTTGAAGTTGCCCAGGTTATAGCCTCCGCAGGTACGCTTGCGTAGCAAACGAGCACTTTCTACCGATGAACAGGGTTCCTGTCACGCTGGAGGAGAGTTAATCCCGCAGACCTCGTTCCTCCTGGGAAAGCGCAAGTCCACCCTGAGCCTCAGGGTAGTGCCTAAGTTTCCAACGGGCAAGCTCTGCGTGCCTCGGTTTCCATGAAGTCTCCATCGTTGTTGTGCTTTAATGGAACGCGAGGATAGCTTTCAGTACTCCAAGCACTCTGACCTCCGCCCCGTTTCCCATGCTACCACACGGAACCCCCCCACGTCTCCTCTCTGCCTGCTGAGCAACAAGCAGCCGTGTAGGCCCTTCGGAACACTTCTGCATGAAGAGCCCAAGGCGGCACACTGCTCTCTGTCTTCCTTTGGAAACCTAGGTTGTCGCAGCTTACCCAGCTCACGAAGACAGTCTGAGCCGGTCTCATGAGCTGGGGAACGTGGACTCAGTGAGGACCAGGGCCCTACCTGCACTCAGAAAATCACTCTGCTCAGCCTTCCATCCAGGAGCTCACACCGACTGGCTCGTTGGTTTAGCAGGACGTCTAAGTGAGGTCCAAGCTGAGCAAAGAACACACTTCCTCCTTTACCCTGCTAGGCCCACGGAAGAGGTAGAGCCAACTAGGCCTCGCTCAGGCCAGCCCTCCTTCAGGGATCTTGCCACACTTCGAAGCCTGCACAGTAAAAGATACTTAGCGAAGTTGCCAGGGTTTCACCATGCTCTCCCTCGGCAGCTCCACTACTGCAGGGACTCATGTTTGCTGTGAACTAGGATAGGTGGCCCACTTCAAAAAGCAGTCTTTTCCCCTTTGGAAAGGTGGATTCTTGTAGCCTAGGAGCTGTTTGCGAAACCATAGAAAGGCCCAGCTTTTACTCACTGCAGGCACGCCCGGGGAGGAAACGAGTATGTTTCCCCAGAGAAACAGGCTGCTTGCAAGTGTCGAGGGGAGCTTCTCAGGTGCCCAGTGTGTCCCGTTTGTTTCCCTTCGCAGCTCCCGTACTGCAGGTACTTATGCTGGGTGCTAACAAGGGTTCGTTGGCTCTGCCGACAAAAGCAGCCTTTTCCCTTTGGAAGCTTGGATTGTAGTGTCTCAGGGGCTGCTTGCCAAAACTTGAAGTTGCCCAGGTTATAGCCTCCGTAGGTACGCTTGTGTAGCAAACGAGCACTTTCACCCGATGAACAGCGTTCCTATCACGCTACAGGAGAGTTAATCCTGCAGACCTCGTTCCTCCTGGGAAAGCGCAAGGCCACCCTGAGCCTCAGGGTAGTGCCTAAGTTTCCACAGGGCAAGCTCTGCGTGCCTCGGTTTCCATGAGGTCTCCATCGTTGTTGTGCTTCAATGGAACGCGAGGATAGCTTTCAGGACTCCAAGCACTCTGACCTCCGCACCATTTCCCATGCTACCACACAGATCCCCCCACGTCTCCTCTCTGCCTGCTGAGCAACAAGCAGCCGTGTAGGCCCTTCGGAACACTTCTTGCATGCAGAACCCAAGGCGGCACACTGCTCTCTGTCTTCCTTTGGAAACCTAGGTGGTCGCAGCTTGCCCCAGCTCACGAAGACAGTCTGAGCCGTTCTCATGAGCTGGGAGACGTGGACTCAGTGAGGACCAGGGCCCTACCTGCACTCAGAAAATCACTCTGCTCAGCCTTCCATCCAGGAGCTCACACCGACTGGCTCGTTGGTTTAGCAGGAGGTCTAAGTGAGGTCCAAGCTGAGCAAAGAACACACATCCTCCTTTACCCTGCTAGGCCCACGGAAGAGGAAGAGCCAACTAGGCCTCGCTCAGGCCAGCCCTCCTTCAGGGATCTTGCCACACTTCGAAGCCTGCACAGTAAAAGATATTAGCGAAGTTGCCAGGGTTTCACCATGCTCTCCCTCGGCAGCTCCACTACTGCAGGGACTCATGTTTGCTGTGAACTAGGATAGGTGGCCCACTTCAAAAAGCAGTCTTTTCCCCTTTGGAAAGGTGGATTCTTGTAGCCTCGGAGCTGTTTGCGAAACCCTAGGAAGGCCCAGCTTCTACTCACTGCAGGCACGCCCGGGCAGGAAACGAGTATGTTTCCCGAAAGAAACAGGCTGCTTGCAAGTGTCGAGGGGAGCTTCTCAGTTGCCCAGTGTTTCCCGTTTGTTTCCCTTCGCAGCTCCCGTACTGCAGGTACTTATGCTGGGTGCTAACAAGGGTTGGTTGGCTCTGCCGACAAAAGCAGCCTTTTCCCTTTGGAAGCTTGGATTGTAGTGTCTCAGGGGCTGCTTGCCAAACCTTGAAGTTGCCCAGGTTATAGCCTCCGCAGGTACGCTTGCGTAGCAAACGAGCACTTTCTACCGATGAACAGGGTTCCTGTCACGCTGGAGGAGAGTTAATCCCGCAGACCTCGTTCCTCCTGGGAAAGCGCAAGTCCACCCTGAGCCTCAGGGTAGTGCCTAAGTTTCCAACGGGCAAGCTCTGCGTGCCTCGGTTTCCATGAAGTCTCCATCGTTGTTGTGCTTTAATGGAACGCGAGGATAGCTTTCAGTACTCCAAGCACTCTGACCTCCGCCCCGTTTCCCATGCTACCACACGGAACCCCCCCACGTCTCCTCTCTGCCTGCTGAGCAACAAGCAGCCGTGTAGGCCCTTCGGAACACTTCTGCATGAAGAGCCCAAGGCGGCACACTGCTCTCTGTCTTCCTTTGGAAACCTAGGTTGTCGCAGCTTACCCAGCTCACGAAGACAGTCTGAGCCGGTCTCATGAGCTGGGGAACGTGGACTCAGTGAGGACCAGGGCCCTACCTGCACTCAGAAAATCACTCTGCTCAGCCTTCCATCCAGGAGCTCACACCGACTGGCTCGTTGGTTTAGCAGGACGTCTAAGTGAGGTCCAAGCTGAGCAAAGAACACACTTCCTCCTTTACCCTGCTAGGCCCACGGAAGAGGTAGAGCCAACTAGGCCTCGCTCAGGCCAGCCCTCCTTCAGGGATCTTGCCACACTTCGAAGCCTGCACAGTAAAAGATACTTAGCGAAGTTGCCAGGGTTTCACCATGCTCTCCCTCGGCAGCTCCACTACTGCAGGGACTCATGTTTGCTGTGAACTAGGATAGGTGGCCCACTTCAAAAAGCAGTCTTTTCCCCTTTGGAAAGGTGGATTCTTGTAGCCTAGGAGCTGTTTGCGAAACCATAGAAAGGCCCAGCTTTTACTCACTGCAGGCACGCCCGGGGAGGAAACGAGTATGTTTCCCCAGAGAAACAGGCTGCTTGCAAGTGTCGAGGGGAGCTTCTCAGGTGCCCAGTGTGTCCCGTTTGTTTCCCTTCGCAGCTCCCGTACTGCAGGTACTTATGCTGGGTGCTAACAAGGGTTCGTTGGCTCTGCCGACAAAAGCAGCCTTTTCCCTTTGGAAGCTTGGATTGTAGTGTCTCAGGGGCTGCTTGCCAAAACTTGAAGTTGCCCAGGTTATAGCCTCCGTAGGTACGCTTGTGTAGCAAACGAGCACTTTCACCCGATGAACAGCGTTCCTATCACGCTACAGGAGAGTTAATCCTGCAGACCTCGTTCCTCCTGGGAAAGCGCAAGGCCACCCTGAGCCTCAGGGTAGTGCCTAAGTTTCCACAGGGCAAGCTCTGCGTGCCTCGGTTTCCATGAGGTCTCCATCGTTGTTGTGCTTCAATGGAACGCGAGGATAGCTTTCAGGACTCCAAGCACTCTGACCTCCGCACCATTTCCCATGCTACCACACAGATCCCCCCACGTCTCCTCTCTGCCTGCTGAGCAACAAGCAGCCGTGTAGGCCCTTCAGAACCCTTCTTGCATGCAGAACCCAAGGCGGCACACTGCTCTCTGTCTTCCTTTGGAAACCTAGGTGGTCGCAGCTTGTCCCAGCTCACGAAGACAGTCTGAGCCGTTCTCATGAGCTGGGAGACGTGGACTCAGTGAGGACCAGGGCCCTACCTGCACTCAGAAAATCACTCTGCTCAGCCTTCCATCCAGGAGCTCACACCGACTGGCTCGTTGGTTTAGCAGGACGTCTAAGTGAGGTCCAAGCTGAGCAAAGAGCACTCTTCCTCCTTTACCCTGCTAGGCCCACGTAAGAGGTAGAGCTAACTAGGCCTTGATCAGACCAGGCCTCCTTCAGGGATCTTGCCACACTTCGAAGCCTGCACAGTAAAAGACACTTAGCGAAGTTGCCAGGGTTTCGCCATGCTCTCCCTCGGCAGCTCCACTACTGCAGGGACTCATGTTTGCTGTGAACTAGGATAGGTGGCCCTGCTTCAAAAAGCAGTCTTTTCCCCTTTGGAAATGTGGATTTTTGTAGCCTAGGAGCTGTTTGCGAAACCCTAGGAAGTCCCAGCTTCTACTCACTGCAGGCACGCCCGGGGAGGAAACGAGTATGTTTCCCCAGAGAAACAGGCTGCTTGCAAGTGTCGAGAAGAGCTTCTCAGGTGCCCAGTGTGTCCGTTTGTTTCCCTTCGCAGCTCCCGTACTGCAGGTACTTATGCTGGGTGCTAACAAGAGTTGGTTGGCTCTGCCGACAAAAGCAGCCTTTTCCCTTTGGAAGCTTGGATTGTAGTGTCTCAGGGGCTGCTTGCCAAACCTTGAAGTTGCCCAGGTTATAGCCTCCGCAGGTACGCTTGCGTAGCAAACGAGCACTTTCTACCGAAGAACAGGGTTCCTGTCACGCTGGAGGAGAGTTAATCCCGCAGACCTCGTTCCTCCTGGGAAAGCGCAAGGCCACCCTGAGCCTCAGGGTAGTGCCTAAGTTTCCAACGGGCAAGCTCTGCGTGACTCGGTTTCCATGAGGTCTCCACCGTTGTTGTGCTTCAATGGAACGCGAGGATAGCTTTCAGGACTCCAAGCACTCTGACCTCCGCACCATTTCCCATGCTACCACACAGATCCCCCCACGTCTCCTCTCTGCCTGCTGAGCAACAAGCAGCCGTGTAGGCCCTTCGGAACACTTCTTGCATGCAGAACCCAAGGCGGCACACTGCTCTCTGTCTTCCTTTGGAAACCTAGGTGGTCGCAGCTTGCCCCAGCTCACGAAGACAGTCTGAGCCGTTCTCATGAGCTGGGAGACGTGGACTCAGTGAGGACCAGGGCCTACCTGCACTCAGAAAATCACTCTGCTCAGCGTTCCATCCAGGAGCTCACACCGACTGGCTCGTTGGTTTAGCAGGACGTCTAAGTGAGGTCCAAGCTGAGCAAAGAGCACACTTCCTCCTTTACCCTGCTAGGCCCACGGAAGAGGTAGGGCCAACTAGGCCTCGCTCAGGCCAGCCCTCCTTCAGGGATCTTGCCACAGTTCGAAGCCTGCACAGTAAAAGTTATTTAGCGAAGTTGCCAGGGTTTCGCCATGCTCTCCCTCGGCAGCTCCACTACTGCAGGGACTCATGTTTGCTGTGAACTAGGATAGGTGGCCCACTTCCAAAAGCAGTCTTTTCCCCTTTGGAAATGTGGATTCTTGTAGCCTCGGAGCTGTTTGCAAAACCCTAGGAAGGCCCAGCTTCTACTCACGGCAGGCACGCCCGGGGAGGAAACGAGTATGTTTCCCCAGAGAAACAGGCTGCTTGCAAGTGTCGAGCGGAGCTTCTCAGGTGCCCAGTGTGTCCCGTTTGTTTCCCTTCGCAGCTGACATCCTGCAGGTACTTATGCTGGGGGCTAACAAGGGTAGGTGGCTCTTCCGACAAAAGCAGCCTTTTCCTTTTGGAAGCTTGGATTGTAGTGTCTCAGGGGCTGCTTGCCAAACCTTGAAGTTGCCCAGGTTATAGCCTCCGTAGGTACGCTTGTGTAGCAAACGAGCACTTTCACCCGATGAACAGCGTTCCTATCACGCTACAGGAGAGTTAATCCTGCAGACCTCGTTCCTCCTGGGAAAGCGCAAGGCCACCCTGAGCCTCAGGGTAGTGCCTAAGTTTCCACAGGGCAAGCTCTGCGTGCCTCGGTTTCCATGAGGTCTCCATCGTTGTTGTGCTTCAATGGAACGCGAGGATAGCTTTCAGGACTCCAAGCACTCTGACCTCCGCACCATTTCCCATGCTACCACACAGATCCCCCCACGTCTCCTCTCTGCCTGCTGAGCAACAAGCAGCCGTGTAGGCCCTTCGGAACACTTCTTGCATGCAGAGACCAAGGCGGGACACTGCTCTCTGTCTTCCTTTGGAAACCTAGGTGGTCGCAGCTTGCCCCAGCTCACGAAGACAGTCTGAGCCGTTCTCATGAGCTGGGAGACGTGGACTCAGTGAGGACCAGGGCCCTACCTGCACTCAGAAAATCACTCTGCTCAGCCTTCCATCCAGGAGCTCACACCGACTGGCTCGTTGGTTTAGCAGGAGGTCTAAGTGAGGTCCAAGCTGAGCAAAGAACACACATCCTCCTTTACCCTGCTAGGCCCACGGAAGAGGAAGAGCCAACTAGGCCTCGCTCAGGCCAGCCCTCCTTCAGGGATCTTGCCACACTTCGAAGCCTGCACAGTAAAAGATATTAGCGAAGTTGCCAGGGTTTCACCATGCTCTCCCTCGGCAGCTCCACTACTGCAGGGACTCATGTTTGCTGTGAACTAGGATAGGTGGCCCACTTCAAAAAGCAGTCTTTTCCCCTTTGGAAAGGTGGATTCTTGTAGCCTCGGAGCTGTTTGCGAAACCCTAGGAAGGCCCAGCTTCTACTCACTGCAGGCACGCCCGGGCAGGAAACGAGTATGTTTCCCGAAAGAAACAGGCTGCTTGCAAGTGTCGAGGGGAGCTTCTCAGTTGCCCAGTGTTTCCCGTTTGTTTCCCTTCGCAGCTCCCGTACTGCAGGTACTTATGCTGGGTGCTAACAAGGGTTGGTTGGCTCTGCCGACAAAAGCAGCCTTTTCCCTTTGGAAGCTTGGATTGTAGTGTCTCAGGGGCTGCTTGCCAAACCTTGAAGTTGCCCAGGTTATAGCCTCCGCAGGTACGCTTGCGTAGCAAACGAGCACTTTCTACCGATGAACAGGGTTCCTGTCACGCTGGAGGAGAGTTAATCCCGCAGACCTCGTTCCTCCTGGGAAAGCGCAAGTCCACCCTGAGCCTCAGGGTAGTGCCTAAGTTTCCAACGGGCAAGCTCTGCGTGCCTCGGTTTCCATGAAGTCTCCATCGTTGTTGTGCTTTAATGGAACGCGAGGATAGCTTTCAGTACTCCAAGCACTCTGACCTCCGCCCCGTTTCCCATGCTACCACACGGAACCCCCCCACGTCTCCTCTCTGCCTGCTGAGCAACAAGCAGCCGTGTAGGCCCTTCGGAACACTTCTGCATGAAGAGCCCAAGGCGGCACACTGCTCTCTGTCTTCCTTTGGAAACCTAGGTTGTCGCAGCTTACCCAGCTCACGAAGACAGTCTGAGCCGGTCTCATGAGCTGGGGAACGTGGACTCAGTGAGGACCAGGGCCCTACCTGCACTCAGAAAATCACTCTGCTCAGCCTTCCATCCAGGAGCTCACACCGACTGGCTCGTTGGTTTAGCAGGACGTCTAAGTGAGGTCCAAGCTGAGCAAAGAACACACTTCCTCCTTTACCCTGCTAGGCCCACGGAAGAGGTAGAGCCAACTAGGCCTCGCTCAGGCCAGCCCTCCTTCAGGGATCTTGCCACACTTCGAAGCCTGCACAGTAAAAGATACTTAGCGAAGTTGCCAGGGTTTCACCATGCTCTCCCTCGGCAGCTCCACTACTGCAGGGACTCATGTTTGCTGTGAACTAGGATAGGTGGCCCACTTCAAAAAGCAGTCTTTTCCCCTTTGGAAAGGTGGATTCTTGTAGCCTAGGAGCTGTTTGCGAAACCATAGAAAGGCCCAGCTTTTACTCACTGCAGGCACGCCCGGGGAGGAAACGAGTATGTTTCCCCAGAGAAACAGGCTGCTTGCAAGTGTCGAGGGGAGCTTCTCAGGTGCCCAGTGTGTCCCGTTTGTTTCCCTTCGCAGCTCCCGTACTGCAGGTACTTATGCTGGGTGCTAACAAGGGTTCGTTGGCTCTGCCGACAAAAGCAGCCTTTTCCCTTTGGAAGCTTGGATTGTAGTGTCTCAGGGGCTGCTTGCCAAAACTTGAAGTTGCCCAGGTTATAGCCTCCGTAGGTACGCTTGTGTAGCAAACGAGCACTTTCACCCGATGAACAGCGTTCCTATCACGCTACAGGAGAGTTAATCCTGCAGACCTCGTTCCTCCTGGGAAAGCGCAAGGCCACCCTGAGCCTCAGGGTAGTGCCTAAGTTTCCACAGGGCAAGCTCTGCGTGCCTCGGTTTCCATGAGGTCTCCATCGTTGTTGTGCTTCAATGGAACGCGAGGATAGCTTTCAGGACTCCAAGCACTCTGACCTCCGCACCATTTCCCATGCTACCACACAGATCCCCCCACGTCTCCTCTCTGCCTGCTGAGCAACAAGCAGCCGTGTAGGCCCTTCAGAACCCTTCTTGCATGCAGAACCCAAGGCGGCACACTGCTCTCTGTCTTCCTTTGGAAACCTAGGTGGTCGCAGCTTGTCCCAGCTCACGAAGACAGTCTGAGCCGTTCTCATGAGCTGGGAGACGTGGACTCAGTGAGGACCAGGGCCCTACCTGCACTCAGAAAATCACTCTGCTCAGCCTTCCATCCAGGAGCTCACACCGACTGGCTCGTTGGTTTAGCAGGACGTCTAAGTGAGGTCCAAGCTGAGCAAAGAGCACTCTTCCTCCTTTACCCTGCTAGGCCCACGTAAGAGGTAGAGCTAACTAGGCCTTGATCAGACCAGGCCTCCTTCAGGGATCTTGCCACACTTCGAAGCCTGCACAGTAAAAGACACTTAGCGAAGTTGCCAGGGTTTCGCCATGCTCTCCCTCGGCAGCTCCACTACTGCAGGGACTCATGTTTGCTGTGAACTAGGATAGGTGGCCCTGCTTCAAAAAGCAGTCTTTTCCCCTTTGGAAATGTGGATTTTTGTAGCCTAGGAGCTGTTTGCGAAACCCTAGGAAGTCCCAGCTTCTACTCACTGCAGGCACGCCCGGGGAGGAAACGAGTATGTTTCCCCAGAGAAACAGGCTGCTTGCAAGTGTCGAGAAGAGCTTCTCAGGTGCCCAGTGTGTCCGTTTGTTTCCCTTCGCAGCTCCCGTACTGCAGGTACTTATGCTGGGTGCTAACAAGAGTTGGTTGGCTCTGCCGACAAAAGCAGCCTTTTCCCTTTGGAAGCTTGGATTGTAGTGTCTCAGGGGCTGCTTGCCAAACCTTGAAGTTGCCCAGGTTATAGCCTCCGCAGGTACGCTTGCGTAGCAAACGAGCACTTTCTACCGAAGAACAGGGTTCCTGTCACGCTGGAGGAGAGTTAATCCCGCAGACCTCGTTCCTCCTGGGAAAGCGCAAGGCCACCCTGAGCCTCAGGGTAGTGCCTAAGTTTCCAACGGGCAAGCTCTGCGTGACTCGGTTTCCATGAGGTCTCCACCGTTGTTGTGCTTCAATGGAACGCGAGGATAGCTTTCAGGACTCCAAGCACTCTGACCTCCGCACCATTTCCCATGCTACCACACAGATCCCCCCACGTCTCCTCTCTGCCTGCTGAGCAACAAGCAGCCGTGTAGGCCCTTCGGAACACTTCTTGCATGCAGAACCCAAGGCGGCACACTGCTCTCTGTCTTCCTTTGGAAACCTAGGTGGTCGCAGCTTGCCCCAGCTCACGAAGACAGTCTGAGCCGTTCTCATGAGCTGGGAGACGTGGACTCAGTGAGGACCAGGGCCTACCTGCACTCAGAAAATCACTCTGCTCAGCGTTCCATCCAGGAGCTCACACCGACTGGCTCGTTGGTTTAGCAGGACGTCTAAGTGAGGTCCAAGCTGAGCAAAGAGCACACTTCCTCCTTTACCCTGCTAGGCCCACGGAAGAGGTAGGGCCAACTAGGCCTCGCTCAGGCCAGCCCTCCTTCAGGGATCTTGCCACAGTTCGAAGCCTGCACAGTAAAAGTTATTTAGCGAAGTTGCCAGGGTTTCGCCATGCTCTCCCTCGGCAGCTCCACTACTGCAGGGACTCATGTTTGCTGTGAACTAGGATAGGTGGCCCACTTCCAAAAGCAGTCTTTTCCCCTTTGGAAATGTGGATTCTTGTAGCCTCGGAGCTGTTTGCAAAACCCTAGGAAGGCCCAGCTTCTACTCACGGCAGGCACGCCCGGGGAGGAAACGAGTATGTTTCCCCAGAGAAACAGGCTGCTTGCAAGTGTCGAGCGGAGCTTCTCAGGTGCCCAGTGTGTCCCGTTTGTTTCCCTTCGCAGCTGACATCCTGCAGGTACTTATGCTGGGGGCTAACAAGGGTAGGTGGCTCTTCCGACAAAAGCAGCCTTTTCCTTTTGGAAGCTTGGATTGTAGTGTCTCAGGGGCTGCTTGCCAAACCTTGAAGTTGCCCAGGTTATAGCCTCCAGAGGTACGCTTGAGTAGCAAACGAGCACTTTCACCCGAGGAACAGGGTTCCTGTCACGCTGGAGGAGAGTTAATCCCGCAGACCTCGTTCCTCCTGGGAAAGTGCAAGGCCACCCTGAGCCTCAGGGTAGTGCCTAAGTTTCCACAGGGCAAGCTCTGCGTGCCTCGGTTTCCATGAGGTCTCCATCGTTGTTGTGCTTCAATGGAACGCGAGGATAGCTTTCAGGACTCCAAGCACTCTGACCTCCGCACCATTTCCCATGCTACCACACAGATCCCCCCACGTCTCCTCTCTGCCTGCTGAGCAACAAGCAGCCGTGTAGGCCCTTTGGAACACTTCTTGCATGCAGAACTCAAGGCGGCACACTGCTCTCTGTCTTCCTTTGGAAACCTAGGTGGTCGCAGCTTGCCCCAGCTCACGAAGACAGTCTGAGCCGGTTTCATGAGCTGGGGAACGGGGACTCAGTGAGGACCAGGGCCCTACCTGCACTCAGAAAATCACTCTGCTCAGCCTTCCATCCAGGAACTCAAACCGACTGGCTCGTTGGTTTAGCAGGACGTCTAAGTGAGGTCCAAGCTGAGCAAGAGCACAATTCCTCCTTTACCCTGCTAGGCCCCCGGAAGAGGTAGAGACAACTAGGCCTCGCTCAGGCCAGCCCTCCTTCAGGGATCTTGCCACAGTTCGAAGCCTGCACAGTAAAAGATACTTAGCGAAGTTGGCAGGGTTTCGCCATGCTCTCCCTCGGCAGCTCCACTACTGCAGGGACTCATGTTTGCTTTGAACTAGCATAGGTGTCCCTGCTTCCAAAAGCAGTCTTTTCCCCTTTGGAAATGTGGATTTTTGTAGCCTAGTAGCTGTTTGCGAAACCCTAGGAAGGCCCAGCTTCTACTCACTGCAGGCACGCCCGGGCAGGAAACGAGTATGTTTCCCCAGAGAAACAGGCTGCTTGCAAGTGTCGAGGGGAGCTTTTCAGTTGCCCAGTGTTTCCCGTTTGTTTCCCTTCGCAGCTCCCGTACTGCAGGTACTTATGCTGGGTGCAAACAAGGGTTGGTTGGCTCTGCCGACAAAAGCAGCCTTTTCCCTTTGGAAGCTTGGATTGTAGTGTCTCAGGGGCTGCTTGCCAAACCTTGAAGTTGCCCAGGTTATAGCCTCCGCAGGTACGCTTGCGTAGCAAACGAGCACTTTCTACCGATGAACAGGGTTCCTGTCACGCTGGAGGAGAGTTAATCCCGCAGACCTCGTTCCTCCTGGGAAAGCGCAAGTCCACCCTGAGCCTCAGGGTAGTGCCTAAGTTTCCAATGGGCAAGCTCTGCGTGCCTCGGTTTCCATGAGGTCTCCACCGTTGTTGTGCTTTAATGGAACGCGAGGATAGCTTTCAGGACTCCAAGCACTCTGACCTCCGCACCGTTTCCCATGCTACCACACGGATACCCCCACGTCTCCTCTCTGCCTGCTGAGCAACAAGCAGCCGTGTAGGCCCTTCGGAACACTTCTTGCATGCAGAACCCAAGGCGGCACACTGCTCTCTGTCTTCCTTTGGAAACCTAGGTGGTCGCAGCTTACCCAGCTTACGAAGACAGTCTGAGCCGGCCTCATGAGCTGGGGAACGTGGACTCAGTGAGGACCAGGGCCCTACCTGCACTCAGAAAATCACTCTGCTCAGCCTTCCATCCAGGAGCTCACACCGACTGGCTCGTTGGTTTAGCAGGACGTCTAAGTGAGGTCCAAGCTGAGCAAAGAACACACTTCCTCCTTTACCCTGCTAGGCCCACGGAAGAGGTAGAGCCAACTAGGCCTCGCTCAGGCCAGCCCTCCTTCAGGGATCTTGCCACACTTCGAAGCCTGCACAGTAAAAGATATTTAGCGAAGTTGCCAGGGTTTCGCCATTCTCCCTCGGCAGCTCCACTACTGCAGGGACTCATGTTTGCTGTGAACTAGGATAGGTGGCCCACTTCAAAGAGCAGTCTTTTCCCCTTTGGAAAGGTGGATTCCTGTAGCCTAGGAGCTGTTTGCGAAACCATAGGAAGGCACAGCTTTTACTCACTGCAGGCACGCCCGGGGAGGAAACGAGTATGTTTCCCCAGAGAAACAGGCTGCTTGCAAGTGTCGAGGGGAGCTTCTCAGGTGCCCAGTGTGTCCCGTTTGTTTCCCTTCGCAGCTCCCGTACTGCAGGTACTTATGCTGGGTGCTAACAAGGGTTCGTTGGCTCTGCCGACAAAAGCAGCCTTTTCCCTTTGGAAGCTTGGATTGTAGTGTCTCAGGGGCTGCTTGCCAAAACTTGAAGTTGACCAGGTTATAGCCTCCGCAGGTACGCTTGCGTAGCAAACGAGCACTTTCACCCGATGAACAGCGTTCCTATCACGCTACAGGAGAGTTAATCCTGCAGACCTCGTTCCTCCTGGGAAAGCGCAAGGCCACCCTGAGCCTCAGGGTAGTGCCTAAGTTTGCTCCGTGCAAGCTCTGCGTGCCTCGGTTTCCATGAGGTCTCCACCGTTGTTGTGCTTCAGTGGAACGCGAGGATAGCTTTCAGGACTGCAAGCACTCTGGCCTCCGCACCGTTTCCCATGTTACCACACGGATCCCTCCCACGTCTCCTCTCTGCCTGCTGAGGAACAAGCAGCCGTGTAGGCCCTTCAGAACACTTCTTGCATGCAGAGCCCAAGGCGGGACACTGCTCTCTGTCTTCCTTTGGAAACCTAGGTTGTCGGAGCTTACCCAGCCCACGAAGACAGTCTGAGCCGGTTTCATGAGCTGGGGAACGGGGACTCAGTGAGGACCAGGGCCCTACCTGCACTCAGAAAATCACTCTGCTCAGCCTTCCATCCAGGAACTGACACCGGCTGTCTCGTTGGTTTAACAGGACGTCTAAGGGAAGTCCAAGCTGAGCAAGAGCACAATTCCTCCTTTACCCTGCTAGGCCCCCGGAAGAGGTAGAGACTACTAGGCCTCGCTCAGGCCATCCCTCCTTCAGGGATCTTGCCACAGTTCGAAGCCTGCACAGTAAAAGATACTTAGCGAAGTTGCCAGGGTTTCGCCATGCTCTACCTCGGCAGCTCCACTACTGTAGGGACTCATGTTTGCTGTGAACGAGGATAGGTGGCCCTGCTTCAAAAAGCAGTCTTTTCCCCATTGGAAATGTGGATTTTTGTAGCCTAGGAGCTGTTTGCGAAACCCTAGGAAGTCCCAGCTTCTACTCACTGCAGGCACGCCCGGGCAGGAAACGAGTATGTTTCCCCAGAGAAACAGGCTGCTTGCAAGTGTCGAGAAGAGCTTCTCAGGTGCCCAGTGTGTCCCGTTTGTTTCCCTTCGCAGCTCCCGTACTGCAGGTACTTATGCTGGGTGCTAACAAGAGTTGGTTGGCTCTGCCGACAAAAGCAGCCTTTTCCCTTTGGAAGCTTGGATTGTAGTGTCTCAGGGGCTGCTTGCCAAACCTTGAAGTTGCCCAGGTTATAGCCTCCGCAGGTACGCTTGCGTAGCAAACGAGCACTTTCTACCGAAGAACAGGGTTCCTGTCACGCTGGAGGAGAGTTAATCCCGCAGACCTCGTTCCTCCTGGGAAAGCGCAAGGCCACCCTGAGCCTCAGGGTAGTGCCTAAGTTTCCAACGGGCAAGCTCTGCGTGACTCGGTTTCCATGAGGTCTCCACCGTTGTTGTGCTTCAATGGAACGCGAGGATAGCTTTCAGGACTCCAAGCACTCTGACCTCCGCACCGTTTCCCATGCTACCACACGGATCCCCCCCACGTCTCCTCTCTGCCTGCTGAGCAACAAGCAGCCGTGTAGGCCCTTCAGAACCCTTCTTGCATGCAGAGCCCAAGGCGGCACACTGCTCTCTGTCTTCCTTTGGAAACCTAGGTTGTCGCAGCTTACCCAGCTCACCAAGACAGTCTGAGCCGGTCTCATGAGCTGGGGAACGTGGACTCAGTGAGGACCAGGGCCCTACCTGCACTCAGAAAATCACTCTGCTCAGCCTTCCATCCAGGAGCTCACACCGACTGGCTCGTTGGTTTAGCAGGAGGTCTAAGTGAGGTCCAAGCTGAGCAAAGAACACACTTCCTCCTTTACCCTGCTAGGCCCACGGAAGAGGTAGAGCCAACTAGGCCTCGCTCAGGCCAGCCCTCCTTCAGGGATCTTGCCACAGTTCGAAGCCTGCACAGTAAAAGTTATTTAGCGAAGTTGCCAGGGTTTCGCCATGCTCTCCCTCGGCAGCTCCACTACTGCAGGGACTCATGTTTGCTGTGAACTAGGATAGGTGGCCCACTTCAAAAAGCAGTCTTTTCCCCTTTGGAAATGTGGATTCTTGTAGCCTCGGAGCTGTTTGCAAAACCCTAGGAAGGCCCAGCTTCTACTCACGGCAGGCACGCCCTGGGAGGAAACGAGTATGTTTCCCCAGAGAAACAGGCTGCTTGCAAGTGTCGAGCGGAGCTTCTCAGGTGCCCAGTGTGTCCCGTTTGTTTCCCTTCGCAGCTGACATCCTGCAGGTACTTATGCTGGGGGCTAACAAGGGTAGGTGGCTCTTCCGACAAAAGCAGCCTTTTCCTTTTGGAAGCTTGGATTGTAGTGTCTCAGGGGCTGCTTGCCAAACCTTGAAGTTGCCCAGGTTATAGCCTCCAGAGGTACGCTTGCGTAGCAAACGAGCACTTTCACCCGAGGAACAGGGTTCCTGTCACGCTGGAGGAGAGTTAATCCCGCAGACCTCGTTCCTCCTGGGAAAGCGCAAGGCCACCCTGAGCCTCAGGGTAGTGCCTAAGTTTCCACAGGGCAAGCTCTGCGTGCCTCGGTTTCCATGAGGTCTCCATCGTTGTTGTGCTTCAATGGAACGCGAGGATAGCTTTCAGGACTCCAAGCACTCTGACCTCCGCAGCATTTCCCATGCTACCACACAGATCCCCCCACGTCTCCTCTCTGCCTGCTGAGCAACAAGCAGCCGTGTAGGCCCTTCGGAACACTTCTTGCATGCAGAACCCAAGGCGGCACACTGCTCTCTGTCTTCCTTTGGAAACCTAGGTGGTCGCGGCTTGCCCCAGCTCACGAAGACAGTCTGAGCCGTTCTCATGAGCTGGGAGACGTGGACTCAGTGAGGACCAGGGCCCTACCTGCACTCAGAAAATCACTCTGCTCAGCCTTCCATCCAGGAGCTCACACCGACTGGCTCGTTGGTTTAGCAGGAGGTCTAAGTGAGGTCCAAGCTGAGCAAAGAACACACATCCTCCTTTACCCTGCTAGGCCCACGGAAGAGGAAGAGCCAACTAGGCCTCGCTCAGGCCAGCCCTCCTTCAGGGATCTTGCCACACTTCGAAGCCTGCACAGTAAAAGATATTAGCGAAGTTGCCAGGGTTTCACCATGCTCTCCCTCGGCAGCTCCACTACTGCAGGGACTCATGTTTGCTGTGAACTAGGATAGGTGGCCCACTTCAAAAAGCAGTCTTTTCCCCTTTGGAAAGGTGGATTCTTGTAGCCTCGGAGCTGTTTGCGAAACCCTAGGAAGGCCCAGCTTCTACTCACTGCAGGCACGCCCGGGCAGGAAACGAGTATGTTTCCCGAAAGAAACAGGCTGCTTGCAAGTGTCGAGGGGAGCTTCTCAGTTGCCCAGTGTTTCCCGTTTGTTTCCCTTCGCAGCTCCCGTACTGCAGGTACTTATGCTGGGTGCTAACAAGGGTTGGTTGGCTCTGCCGACAAAAGCAGCCTTTTCCCTTTGGAAGCTTGGATTGTAGTGTCTCAGGGGCTGCTTGCCAAACCTTGAAGTTGCCCAGGTTATAGCCTCCGCAGGTACGCTTGCGTAGCAAACGAGCACTTTCTACCGAAGAACAGGGTTCCTGTCACGCTGGAGGAGAGTTAATCCCGCAGACCTCGTTCCTCCTGGGAAAGCGCAAGGCCACCCTGAGCCTCAGGGTAGTGCCTAAGTTTCCAACGGGCAAGCTCTGCGTGACTCGGTTTCCATGAGGTCTCCACCGTTGTTGTGCTTCAATGGAACGCGAGGATAGCTTTCAGGACTCCAAGCACTCTGACCTCCGCACCGTTTCCCATGCTACCACACGGATTCCCCCCACGTCTCCTCTCTGCCTGCTGAGCAACAAGCAGCCGTGTAGGCCCTTCAGAACACTTCTGCATGCAGAGGCCAAGGCGGCACACTGCTCTCTGTCTTCCTTTGGAAACCTAGGTTGTCGCAGCTTACCCAGCTCACGAAGACAGTCTGAGCCGGTCTCATGAGCTGGGGAACGTGGACTCAGTAGGACCAGGGCCCTACCTGCACTCAGAAAATCACTCTGCTCAGCCTTCCATCCAGGAGCTCACACCGACTGGCTCGTTGGTTTAGCAGGAGGTCTAAGTGAGGTCCAAGCTGAGCAAAGAACACACTTCCTCCTTTACCCTGCTAGGCCCACGGAAGAGGTAGAGCCAACTAGGCCTCGCTCAGGCCAGCCCTCCTTCAGGGATCTTGCCACACTTCGAAGCCTGCACAGTAAAAGATACTTAGCGAAGTTGCCAGGGTTTCACCATGCTCTCCCTCGGCAGCTCCACTACTGCAGGGACTCATGTTTGCTGTGAACTAGGATAGGTGGCCCACTTCAAAAAGCAGTCTTTTCCCCTTTGGAAAGGTGGATTCTTGTAGCCTCGGAGCTGTTTGCGAAACCCTAGGAAGGCCCAGCTACTACTCACGGCAGGCACGCCCGGGGAGGAAACGAGTATGTTTCCCCAGAGAAACAGGCTGCTTGCAAGTGTCGAGGGGAGCTTCTCAGGTGCCCAGTGTGTCCCGTTTGTTTCCCTTCGCAGCTCCCGTACTGCAGGTACTTATGCTGGGTGCTAACAAGGGTTCGTTGGCTCTGCCGACAAAAGCAGCCTTTTCCCTTTGGAAGCTTGGATTGTAGTGTCTCAGGGGCTGCTTGCCAAAACTTGAAGTTGACCAGGTTATAGCCTCCGTAGGTACGCTTGCGTAGCAAACGAGCACTTTCACCCGATGAACAGCGTTCCTATCACGCTACAGGAGAGTTAATCCTGCAGACCTCGTTCCTCCTGGGAAAGCGCAAGGCCACCCTGAGCCTCAGGGTAGTGCCTAAGTTTGCTCCGTGCAAGCTCTGCGTGCCTCGGTTTCCATGAGGTCTCCACCGTTGTTGTGCTTCAGTGGAACGCGAGGATAGCTTTCAGGACTCCAAGCACTCTGGCCTCCGCACCGTTTCCCATGTTACCACACGGATCCCTCCCACGTCTCCTCTCTGCCTGCTGAGCAACAAGCAGCCGTGTAGGCCCTTCAGACCACTTCTTGCATGCAGAGCCCAAGGCGGCACACTGCTCTCTGTCTTCCTTTGGAAACCTAGGTTGTCGGAGCTTACCCAGCTCACGAAGACAGTCTGAGCCGGTTTCATGAGCTGGGGAACGGGGACTCAGTGAGGACCAGGGCCCTACCTGCACTCAGAAAATCACTCTGCTCAGCCTTCCATCCAGGAGCTCACACCGACTGGCTCGTTGGTTTAGCAGGACGTCTAAGTGAGGTCCAAGCTGAGCAAAGAACACACTTCCTCCTTTACCCTGCTAGGCCCACGGAAGAGGTAGAGCCAACTAGGCCTCGCTCAGGCCAGCCCTCCTTCAGGGATCTTGCCACACTTCGAAGCCTGCACAGTAAAAGATACTTAGCGAAGTTGCCAGGGTTTCACCATGCTCTCCCTCGGCAGCTCCACTACTGCAGGGACTCATGTTTGCTGTGAACTAGGATAGGTGGCCCACTTCAAAAAGCAGTCTTTTCCCCTTTGGAAAGGTGGATTCTTGTAGCCTCGGAGCTGTTTGCGAAACCCTAGGAAGGCCCAGCTACTACTCACGGCAGGCACGCCCGGGGAGGAAACGAGTATGTTTCCCCAGAGAAACAGGCTGCTTGCAAGTGTCGAGGGGAGCTTCTCAGGTGCCCAGTGTGTCCCGTTTGTTTCCCTTCGCAGCTCCCGTACTGCAGGTACTTATGCTGGGTGCTAACAAGAGTTGGTTGGCTCTGCCGACAAAAGCAGCCTTTTCCCTTTGGAAGCTTGGATTGTAGTGTCTCAGGGGCTGCTTGCCAAACCTTGAAGTTGCCCAGGTTATAGCCTCCGCAGGTACGCTTGCGTAGCAAACGAGCACTTTCTACCGAAGAACAGGGTTCCTGTCAAGCTGGAGGAGAGTTAATCCCGCAGACCTCCTTCCTCCTGGGAAAGCGCAAGGCCACCCTGAGCCTCAGGGTAGTGCCTAAGTTTCCAACGGGCAAGCTCTGCGTGCCTCGGTTTCCATGAGGTCTCCACCGTTGTTGTGCTTCAATGGAACGCGAGGATAGCTTTCAGGACTCCAAGCACTCTGACCTCCGCACCGTTTCCCATGCTACCACACGGATCCCCCCCACGTCTCCTCTCTGCCTGCTGAGCAACAAGCAGCCGTGTAGGCCCTTCAGAACCCTTCTTGCATGCAGAGCCCAAGGCGGCACACTGCTCTCTGTCTTCCTTTGGAAACCTAGGTTGTCGCAGCTTACCCAGCTCACCAAGACAGTCTGAGCCGCTCTCATGAGATGGGGAAAGTGGACTCAGTGAGGACCAGGGCCCTACCTGCACTCAGAAAATCACTCTGCTCAGCGTTCCATCCAGGAGCTCAAACCGACTGGCTCGTTGGTTTAGCAGGACGTCTAAGTGAGGTCCAAGCTGAGCAAAGAGCACACTTCCTCCTTTACCCTGCTAGGCCCACGGAAGAGGTAGGGCCAACTAGGCCTCGCTCAGGCCAGCCCTCCTTCAGGGATCTTGCTACACTTCGAAGCCTGCCCAGTAAAAGATACTTAGCGGAGTTGCCAGGGTTTCGCCATGCTCTCCCTCGGCAGCTCCACTACTGCAGGGACTCATGTTTGCTGTGAACTAGGATAGGTGGCCCTGCTTCAAAAAGCAGTCTTTTCCCCTTTGGAAATGTGGATTTTTGTAGCCTAGGAGCTGTTTGCGAAACCCTAGGAAGTCCCAGCTTCTACTCACTGCAGGCACGCCCGGGCAGGAAACGAGTATGTTTCCCCAGAGAAACAGGCTGCTTGCAAGTGTCGAGAAGAGCTTCTCAGGTGCCCAGTGTGTCCCGTTTGTTTCCCTTCGCAGCTCCCGTACTGCAGGTACTTATGCTGGGTGCAAACAAGAGTTGGTTGGCTCTGCCGACAAAAGCAGCCTTTTCCCTTTGGAAGCTTGGATTGTAGTGTCTCAGGGGCTGCTTGCCAAACCTTGAAGTTGCCCAGGTTATAGCCTCCGCAGGTACGCTAGCGTAGCAAACGAGCACTTTCTACCGAAGAACAGGGTTCCTGTCACGCTGGAGGAGAGTTAATCCCGCAGACCTCGTTCCTCCTGGGAAAGCGCAAGGCCACCCTGAGCCTCAGGGTAGTGCCTAAGTTTCCAACGGGCAAGCTCTGCGTGACTCGGTTTCCATGAGGTCTCCACCGTTGTTGTGCTTCAATGGAACGCGAGGATAGCTTTCAGGACTCCAAGCACTCTGACCTCCGCACCATTTCCCATGCTACCACACAGATCCCCCCAGGTCTCCTCTCTGCCTGCTGAGCAACAAGCAGCCGTGTAGGCCCTTCGGAACACTTCTTGCATGCAGAACCCAAGGCGGCACACTGCTCTCTGTCTTCCTTTGGAAACCTAGGTGGTCGCAGCTTGCCCCAGCTCACGAAGACAGTCTGAGCCGTTCTCATGAGCTGGGAGACGTGGACTCAGTGAGGACCAGGGCCCTACCTGCACTCAGAAAATCACTCTGCTCAGCCTTCCATCCAGGAGCTCACACCGACTGGCTCGTTGGTTTAGCAGGAGGTCTAAGTGAGGTCCAAGCTGAGCAAAGAACACACTTCCTCCTTTACCCTGCTAGGCCCACGGAAGAGGTAGAGCCAACTAGGCCTCGCTCAGGCCAGCCCTCCTTCAGGGATCTTGCCACACTTCGAAGCCTGCACAGTAAAAGATATTTAGCGAAGTTGCCAGGGTTTCACCATGCTCTCCCTCGGCAGCTCCACTACTGCAGGGACTCATGTTTGCTGTGAACGAGGATAGGTGGCCCACTTCAAAAAGCAGTCTTTTCCCCTTTGGAAATGTGGATTCTTTGAGCCTCGGAGCTGTTTGCGAAACCCTAGGAAGGCCCAGCTTCTACTCACTGCAGGCACGCCCGGGCAGGAAACGAGTATGTTTCCCGAAAGAAACAGGCTGCTTGCAAGTGTCGAGGGGAGCTTCTCAGGTGCCCAGTGTTTCCCGTTTGTTTCCCTTCGCAGCTCCCGTACTGCAGGTACTTATGCTGGGTGCTAACAAGGGTTGGTTGGCTCTGCCGACAAAAGCAGCCTTTTCCCTTTGGAAGCTTGGATTGTAGTGTCTCAGGGGCTGCTTGCCAAACCTTGAAGTTGCCCAGGTTATAGCCTCCGCAGGTACGCTTGCGTAGCAAACGAGCACTTTCTACCGATGAACAGGGTTCCTGTCACGCTGGAGGAGAGTTAATCCCGCAGACCTCGTTCCTCCTGGGAAAGCGCAAGTCCACCCTGAGCCTCAGGGTAGTGCCTAAGTTTCCAACGGGCAAGCTCTGCGTGCCTCTGTTTCCATGAAGTCTCCACCGTTGTTGTGCTTTAATGGAACGCGAGGATAGCTTTCAGTACTCCAAGCACTCTGACCTCCGCCCCGTTTCCCATGCTACCACACGGATCCCCCCCACGTCTCCTCTCTGCCTGCTGAGCAACAAGCAGCCGTGTAGGCCCTTCAGAACACTTCTGCATGCAGAGCCCAAGGCGGCACACTGCTCTCTGTCTTCCTTTGGAAACCTAGGTTGTCGCAGCTTACCCAGCTCACCAAGACAGTCTGAGCCGGTCTCATGAGCTGGGGAACGTGGACTCAGTGAGGACCAGGGCCCTACCTGCACTCAGAAAATCACTCTGCTCAGCCTTCCATCCAGGAGCTCACACCGACTGGCTCGTTGGTTTAGCAAGACGTCTAAGTGAGGTCCAAGCTGAGCAAAGAACACACTTCCTCCTTTACCCTGCTAGGCCCACGGAAGAGGTAGAGCCAACTAGGCCTCGCTCAGGCCAGCCCTCCTTCAGGGATCTTGCCACAGTTCGAAGCCTGCACAGTAAAAGTTATTTAGCGAAGTTGCCAGGGTTTCGCCATTCTCCCTCGGCAGCTCCACTACTGCAGGGACTCATGTTTGCTGTGAACTAGGATAGGTGGCCCACCTCCAAAAGCAGTCTTTTCCCCTTTGGAAATGTGGATTCTTGTAGCCTCGGAGCTGTTTGCAAAACCCTAGGAAGGCCCAGCTTCTACTCACGGCAGGCACGCCCGGGGAGGAAACGAGTATGTTTCCCCAGAGAAACAGGCTGCTTGCAAGTGTCGAGCGGAGCTTCTCAGGTGCCCAGTGTGTCCCGTTTGTTTCCCTTCGCAGCTCCCGTACTGCAGGTACTTATGCTGGGTGCTAAAAAGAGTTGGTTGGCTCTGCCGACAAAAGCAGCCTTTTCCCTTTGGAAGCTTGGATTGTAGTGTCTCAGGGGCTGCTTGCCAAACCTTGAAGTTGCCCAGGTTATAGCCTCCAGAGGTACGCTTGAGTAGCAAACGAGCACTTTCACCCGAGGAACAGGGTTCCTGTCACGCTGGAGGAGAGTTAATCCCGCAGACCTCCTTCCTCCTGGGAAAGCGCAAGGCCACCCTGAGCCTCAGGGTAGTGCCTAAGTTTGCTCCGTGCAAGCTCTGCGTGCCTCGGTTTCAATGAGGTCTCCACCGTTGTTGTGCTTCAATGGAACGCGAGGATAGCTTTCAGGACTCCAAGCACTCTGGCCTCCGCACCGTTTCCCATGCTACCACACGGATCCCCCCCACGTCTCCTCTCTGCCTGCTGAGCAAGAAGCAGCCGTGTAGGCCCTTCGGAAAACTTCTTGCATGCAGAACCCAAGGCGGCACACTGCTCTCTGTCTTCCTTTGGAAACCTAGGTGGTCGCAGCTTGCCCCAGCTCACGAAGACAGTCTGAGCCGTTCTCATGAGCTGGGAGACGTGGACTCAGTGAGGACCAGGGCCCTACCTGCACTCAGAAAATCACTCTGCTCAGCGTTCCATCCAGGAGCTCACACCGACTGGCTCGTTGGTTTAGCAGGACGTCTAAGTGAGGTCCAAGCTGAGCAAAGAGCACACTTCCTCCTTTACCCTGCTAGGCCCACGGAAGAGGTAGGGCCAACTAGGCCTCGCTCAGGCCAGCCCTCCTTCAGGGATCTTGCTACACTTCGAAGCCTGCACAGTAAAAGATACTTAGCGGAGTTGCCAGGGTTTCGCCATGCTCTCCCTCGGCAGCTCCACTACTGCAGGGACTCATGTTTGCTGTGAACTAGGATAGGTGGCCCTGCTTCAAAAAGCAGTCTTTTCCCCTTTGGAATAGTGGATTTTTGTAGCCTAGGAGCTGTTTGCGAAACCCTAGGAAGTCCCAGCTTCTACTCACGGCAGGCACGCCCGGGCAGGAAACGAGTATGTTTCCCCAGAGAAACAGGCTGCTTGCAAGTGTTGAGAAGAGCTTCTCAGGTGCCCAGTGTGTCCCGTTTGTTTCCCTTCGCAGCTCCCGTACTGCAGGTACTTATGCTGGGTGCTAACAAGAGTTGGTTGGCTCTGCCGACAAAAGCAGCCTTTTCCCTTTGGAAGCTTGGATTGTAGTGTCTCAGGGGCTGCTTGCCAAACCTTGAAGTTGCCCAGGTTATAGCCTCCGCAGGTACGCTTGCGTAGCAAACGAGCACTTTCTACCGAAGAACAGGGTTCCTGTCACGCTGGAGGAGAGTTAATCCCGCAGACCTCGTTCCTCCTGGGAAAGCGCAAGGCCACCCTGAGCCTCAGGGTAGTGCCTAAGTTTCCAACGGGCAAGCTCTGCGTGACTCGGTTTCCATGAGGTCTCCACCGTTGTTGTGCTTCAATGGAACGCGAGGATAGCTTTCAGGACTCCAAGCACTCTGACCTCCGCACCATTTCCCATGCTACCACACGGATTCCCCCCACGTCTCCTCTCTGCCTGCTGAGCAACAAGCAGCCGTGTAGGCCCTTCAGAACACTTCTGCATGCAGAGGCCAAGGCGGCACACTGCTCTCTGTCTTCCTTTGGAAACCTAGGTTGTCGCAGCTTACCCAGCTCACGAAGACAGTCTGAGCCGGTCTCATGAGCTGGGGAACGTGGACTCAGTAGGACCAGGGCCCTACCTGCACTCAGAAAATCACTCTGCTCAGCCTTCCATCCAGGAGCTCACACCGACTGGCTCGTTGGTTTAGCAGGAGGTCTAAGTGAGGTCCAAGCTGAGCAAAGAACACACTTCCTCCTTTACCCTGCTAGGCCCACGGAAGAGGTAGAGCCAACTAGGCCTCGCTCAGGCCAGCCCTCCTTCAGGGATCTTGCCACAGTTCGAAGCCTGCACAGTAAAAGTTATTTAGCGAAGTTGCCAGGGTTTCGCCATGCTCTCCCTCGGCAGCTCCACTACTGCAGGGACTCATGTTTGCTGTGAACTAGGATAGGTGGCCCACTTCAAAAAGCAGTCTTTTCCCCTTTGGAAATGTGGATTCTTGTAGCCTCGGAGCTGTTTGCAAAACCCTAGGAAGGCCCAGCTTCTACTCACGGCAGGCACGCCCTGGGAGGAAACGAGTATGTTTCCCCAGAGAAACAGGCTGCTTGCAAGTGTCGAGCGGAGCTTCTCAGGTGCCCAGTGTGTCCCGTTTGTTTCCCTTCGCAGCTGACATCCTGCAGGTACTTATGCTGGGGGCTAACAAGGGTAGGTGGCTCTTCCGACAAAAGCAGCCTTTTCCTTTTGGAAGCTTGGATTGTAGTGTCTCAGGGGCTGCTTGCCAAACCTTGAAGTTGCCCAGGTTATAGCCTCCAGAGGTACGCTTGCGTAGCAAACGAGCACTTTCACCCGAGGAACAGGGTTCCTGTCACGCTGGAGGAGAGTTAATCCCGCAGACCTCGTTCCTCCTGGGAAAGCGCAAGGCCACCCTGAGCCTCAGGGTAGTGCCTAAGTTTCCACAGGGCAAGCTCTGCGTGCCTCGGTTTCCATGAGGTCTCCATCGTTGTTGTGCTTCAATGGAACGCGAGGATAGCTTTCAGGACTCCAAGCACTCTGACCTCCGCAGCATTTCCCATGCTACCACACAGATCCCCCCACGTCTCCTCTCTGCCTGCTGAGCAACAAGCAGCCGTGTAGGCCCTTCGGAACACTTCTTGCATGCAGAACCCAAGGCGGCACACTGCTCTCTGTCTTCCTTTGGAAACCTAGGTGGTCGCAGCTTGCCCCAGCTCACGAAGACAGTCTGAGCCGTTCTCATGAGCTGGGAGACGTGGACTCAGTGAGGACCAGGGCCCTACCTGCACTCAGAAAATCACTCTGCTCAGCCTTCCATCCAGGAGCTCACACCGACTGGCTCGTTGGTTTAGCAGGAGGTCTAAGTGAGGTCCAAGCTGAGCAAAGAACACACATCCTCCTTTACCCTGCTAGGCCCACGGAAGAGGAAGAGCCAACTAGGCCTCGCTCAGGCCAGCCCTCCTTCAGGGATCTTGCCACACTTCGAAGCCTGCACAGTAAAAGATATTAGCGAAGTTGCCAGGGTTTCACCATGCTCTCCCTCGGCAGCTCCACTACTGCAGGGACTCATGTTTGCTGTGAACTAGGATAGGTGGCCCACTTCAAAAAGCAGTCTTTTCCCCTTTGGAAAGGTGGATTCTTGTAGCCTCGGAGCTGTTTGCGAAACCCTAGGAAGGCCCAGCTTCTACTCACTGCAGGCACGCCCGGGCAGGAAACGAGTATGTTTCCCGAAAGAAACAGGCTGCTTGCAAGTGTCGAGGGGAGCTTCTCAGTTGCCCAGTGTTTCCCGTTTGTTTCCCTTCGCAGCTCCCGTACTGCAGGTACTTATGCTGGGTGCTAACAAGGGTTGGTTGGCTCTGCCGACAAAAGCAGCCTTTTCCCTTTGGAAGCTTGGATTGTAGTGTCTCAGGGGCTGCTTGCCAAACCTTGAAGTTGCCCAGGTTATAGCCTCCGCAGGTACGCTTGCGTAGCAAACGAGCACTTTCTACCGAAGAACAGGGTTCCTGTCACGCTGGAGGAGAGTTAATCCCGCAGACCTCGTTCCTCCTGGGAAAGCGCAAGGCCACCCTGAGCCTCAGGGTAGTGCCTAAGTTTCCAACGGGCAAGCTCTGCGTGACTCGGTTTCCATGAGGTCTCCACCGTTGTTGTGCTTCAATGGAACGCGAGGATAGCTTTCAGGACTCCAAGCACTCTGACCTCCGCACCATTTCCCATGCTACCACACGGATTCCCCCCACGTCTCCTCTCTGCCTGCTGAGCAACAAGCAGCCGTGTAGGCCCTTCAGAACACTTCTGCATGCAGAGGCCAAGGCGGCACACTGCTCTCTGTCTTCCTTTGGAAACCTAGGTTGTCGCAGCTTACCCAGCTCACGAAGACAGTCTGAGCCGGTCTCATGAGCTGGGGAACGTGGACTCAGTAGGACCAGGGCCCTACCTGCACTCAGAAAATCACTCTGCTCAGCCTTCCATCCAGGAGCTCACACCGACTGGCTCGTTGGTTTAGCAGGAGGTCTAAGTGAGGTCCAAGCTGAGCAAAGAACACACTTCCTCCTTTACCCTGCTAGGCCCACGGAAGAGGTAGAGCCAACTAGGCCTCGCTCAGGCCAGCCCTCCTTCAGGGATCTTGCCACACTTCGAAGCCTGCACAGTAAAAGATACTTAGCGAAGTTGCCAGGGTTTCACCATGCTCTCCCTCGGCAGCTCCACTACTGCAGGGACTCATGTTTGCTGTGAACTAGGATAGGTGGCCCACTTCAAAAAGCAGTCTTTTCCCCTTTGGAAAGGTGGATTCTTGTAGCCTCGGAGCTGTTTGCGAAACCCTAGGAAGGCCCAGCTACTACTCACGGCAGGCACGCCCGGGGAGGAAACGAGTATGTTTCCCCAGAGAAACAGGCTGCTTGCAAGTGTCGAGGGGAGCTTCTCAGGTGCCCAGTGTGTCCCGTTTGTTTCCCTTCGCAGCTCCCGTACTGCAGGTACTTATGCTGGGTGCTAACAAGGGTTCGTTGGCTCTGCCGACAAAAGCAGCCTTTTCCCTTTGGAAGCTTGGATTGTAGTGTCTCAGGGGCTGCTTGCCAAAACTTGAAGTTGACCAGGTTATAGCCTCCGTAGGTACGCTTGCGTAGCAAACGAGCACTTTCACCCGATGAACAGCGTTCCTATCACGCTACAGGAGAGTTAATCCTGCAGACCTCGTTCCTCCTGGGAAAGCGCAAGGCCACCCTGAGCCTCAGGGTAGTGCCTAAGTTTGCTCCGTGCAAGCTCTGCGTGCCTCGGTTTCCATGAGGTCTCCACCGTTGTTGTGCTTCAGTGGAACGCGAGGATAGCTTTCAGGACTCCAAGCACTCTGGCCTCCGCACCGTTTCCCATGTTACCACACGGATCCCTCCCACGTCTCCTCTCTGCCTGCTGAGCAACAAGCAGCCGTGTAGGCCCTTCAGACCACTTCTTGCATGCAGAGCCCAAGGCGGCACACTGCTCTCTGTCTTCCTTTGGAAACCTAGGTTGTCGGAGCTTACCCAGCTCACGAAGACAGTCTGAGCCGGTTTCATGAGCTGGGGAACGGGGACTCAGTGAGGACCAGGGCCCTACCTGCACTCAGAAAATCACTCTGCTCAGCCTTCCATCCAGGAGCTCACACCGACTGGCTCGTTGGTTTAGCAGGACGTCTAAGTGAGGTCCAAGCTGAGCAAAGAACACACTTCCTCCTTTACCCTGCTAGGCCCACGGAAGAGGTAGAGCCAACTAGGCCTCGCTCAGGCCAGCCCTCCTTCAGGGATCTTGCCACACTTCGAAGCCTGCACAGTAAAAGATACTTAGCGAAGTTGCCAGGGTTTCACCATGCTCTCCCTCGGCAGCTCCACTACTGCAGGGACTCATGTTTGCTGTGAACTAGGATAGGTGGCCCACTTCAAAAAGCAGTCTTTTCCCCTTTGGAAAGGTGGATTCTTGTAGCCTCGGAGCTGTTTGCGAAACCCTAGGAAGGCCCAGCTACTACTCACGGCAGGCACGCCCGGGGAGGAAACGAGTATGTTTCCCCAGAGAAACAGGCTGCTTGCAAGTGTCGAGGGGAGCTTCTCAGGTGCCCAGTGTGTCCCGTTTGTTTCCCTTCGCAGCTCCCGTACTGCAGGTACTTATGCTGGGTGCTAACAAGAGTTGGTTGGCTCTGCCGACAAAAGCAGCCTTTTCCCTTTGGAAGCTTGGATTGTAGTGTCTCAGGGGCTGCTTGCCAAACCTTGAAGTTGCCCAGGTTATAGCCTCCGCAGGTACGCTTGCGTAGCAAACGAGCACTTTCTACCGAAGAACAGGGTTCCTGTCAAGCTGGAGGAGAGTTAATCCCGCAGACCTCCTTCCTCCTGGGAAAGCGCAAGGCCACCCTGAGCCTCAGGGTAGTGCCTAAGTTTCCAACGGGCAAGCTCTGCGTGCCTCGGTTTCCATGAGGTCTCCACCGTTGTTGTGCTTCAATGGAACGCGAGGATAGCTTTCAGGACTCCAAGCACTCTGACCTCCGCACCGTTTCCCATGCTACCACACGGATCCCCCCCACGTCTCCTCTCTGCCTGCTGAGCAACAAGCAGCCGTGTAGGCCCTTCAGAACCCTTCTTGCATGCAGAGCCCAAGGCGGCACACTGCTCTCTGTCTTCCTTTGGAAACCTAGGTTGTCGCAGCTTACCCAGCTCACCAAGACAGTCTGAGCCGCTCTCATGAGATGGGGAAAGTGGACTCAGTGAGGACCAGGGCCCTACCTGCACTCAGAAAATCACTCTGCTCAGCCTTCCATCCAGGAGCTCACACCGACTGGCTCGTTGGTTTAGCAGGACGTCTAAGTGAGGTCCAAGCTGAGCAAAGAGCACACTTCCTCCTTTACCCTGCTAGGCCCACGGAAGAGGTAGGGCCAACTAGGCCTCGCTCAGGCCAGCCCTCCTTCAGGGATCTTGCTACACTTCGAAGCCTGCCCAGTAAAAGATACTTAGCGGAGTTGCCAGGGTTTCGCCATGCTCTCCCTCGGCAGCTCCACTACTGCAGGGACTCATGTTTGCTGTGAACTAGGATAGGTGGCCCTGCTTCAAAAAGCAGTCTTTTCCCCTTTGGAAATGTGGATTTTTGTAGCCTAGGAGCTGTTTGCGAAACCCTAGGAAGTCCCAGCTTCTACTCACTGCAGGCACGCCCGGGCAGGAAACGAGTATGTTTCCCCAGAGAAACAGGCTGCTTGCAAGTGTCGAGAAGAGCTTCTCAGGTGCCCAGTGTGTCCCGTTTGTTTCCCTTCGCAGCTCCCGTACTGCAGGTACTTATGCTGGGTGCAAACAAGAGTTGGTTGGCTCTGCCGACAAAAGCAGCCTTTTCCCTTTGGAAGCTTGGATTGTAGTGTCTCAGGGGCTGCTTGCCAAACCTTGAAGTTGCCCAGGTTATAGCCTCCGCAGGTACGCTAGCGTAGCAAACGAGCACTTTCTACCGAAGAACAGGGTTCCTGTCACGCTGGAGGAGAGTTAATCCCGCAGACCTCGTTCCTCCTGGGAAAGCGCAAGGCCACCCTGAGCCTCAGGGTAGTGCCTAAGTTTCCAACGGGCAAGCTCTGCGTGACTCGGTTTCCATGAGGTCTCCACCGTTGTTGTGCTTCAATGGAACGCGAGGATAGCTTTCAGGACTCCAAGCACTCTGACCTCCGCACCATTTCCCATGCTACCACACAGATCCCCCCAGGTCTCCTCTCTGCCTGCTGAGCAACAAGCAGCCGTGTAGGCCCTTCGGAACACTTCTTGCATGCAGAACCCAAGGCGGCACACTGCTCTCTGTCTTCCTTTGGAAACCTAGGTGGTCGCAGCTTGCCCCAGCTCACGAAGACAGTCTGAGCCGTTCTCATGAGCTGGGAGACGTGGACTCAGTGAGGACCAGGGCCCTACCTGCACTCAGAAAATCACTCTGCTCAGCCTTCCATCCAGGAGCTCACACCGACTGGCTCGTTGGTTTAGCAGGAGGTCTAAGTGAGGTCCAAGCTGAGCAAAGAACACACTTCCTCCTTTACCCTGCTAGGCCCACGGAAGAGGTAGAGCCAACTAGGCCTCGCTCAGGCCAGCCCTCCTTCAGGGATCTTGCCACACTTCGAAGCCTGCACAGTAAAAGATATTTAGCGAAGTTGCCAGGGTTTCACCATGCTCTCCCTCGGCAGCTCCACTACTGCAGGGACTCATGTTTGCTGTGAACGAGGATAGGTGGCCCACTTCAAAAAGCAGTCTTTTCCCCTTTGGAAATGTGGATTCTTTGAGCCTCGGAGCTGTTTGCGAAACCCTAGGAAGGCCCAGCTTCTACTCACTGCAGGCACGCCCGGGCAGGAAACGAGTATGTTTCCCGAAAGAAACAGGCTGCTTGCAAGTGTCGAGGGGAGCTTCTCAGGTGCCCAGTGTTTCCCGTTTGTTTCCCTTCGCAGCTCCCGTACTGCAGGTACTTATGCTGGGTGCTAACAAGGGTTGGTTGGCTCTGCCGACAAAAGCAGCCTTTTCCCTTTGGAAGCTTGGATTGTAGTGTCTCAGGGGCTGCTTGCCAAACCTTGAAGTTGCCCAGGTTATAGCCTCCGCAGGTACGCTTGCGTAGCAAACGAGCACTTTCTACCGATGAACAGGGTTCCTGTCACGCTGGAGGAGAGTTAATCCCGCAGACCTCGTTCCTCCTGGGAAAGCGCAAGTCCACCCTGAGCCTCAGGGTAGTGCCTAAGTTTCCAACGGGCAAGCTCTGCGTGCCTCTGTTTCCATGAAGTCTCCACCGTTGTTGTGCTTTAATGGAACGCGAGGATAGCTTTCAGTACTCCAAGCACTCTGACCTCCGCCCCGTTTCCCATGCTACCACACGGATCCCCCCCACGTCTCCTCTCTGCCTGCTGAGCAACAAGCAGCCGTGTAGGCCCTTCAGAACACTTCTGCATGCAGAGCCCAAGGCGGCACACTGCTCTCTGTCTTCCTTTGGAAACCTAGGTTGTCGCAGCTTACCCAGCTCACCAAGACAGTCTGAGCCGGTCTCATGAGCTGGGGAACGTGGACTCAGTGAGGACCAGGGCCCTACCTGCACTCAGAAAATCACTCTGCTCAGCCTTCCATCCAGGAGCTCACACCGACTGGCTCGTTGGTTTAGCAAGACGTCTAAGTGAGGTCCAAGCTGAGCAAAGAACACACTTCCTCCTTTACCCTGCTAGGCCCACGGAAGAGGTAGACCCAACTAGGCCTCGCTCAGGCCAGCCCTCCTTCAGGGATCTTGCCACAGTTCGAAGCCTGCACAGTAAAAGTTATTTAGCGAAGTTGCCAGGGTTTCGCCATTCTCCCTCGGCAGCTCCACTACTGCAGGGACTCATGTTTGCTGTGAACTAGGATAGGTGGCCCACCTCCAAAAGCAGTCTTTTCCCCTTTGGAAATGTGGATTCTTGTAGCCTCGGAGCTGTTTGCAAAACCCTAGGAAGGCCCAGCTTCTACTCACGGCAGGCACGCCCGGGGAGGAAACGAGTATGTTTCCCCAGAGAAACAGGCTGCTTGCAAGTGTCGAGCGGAGCTTCTCAGGTGCCCAGTGTGTCCCGTTTGTTTCCCTTCGCAGCTCCCGTACTGCAGGTACTTATGCTGGGTGCTAAAAAGAGTTGGTTGGCTCTGCCGACAAAAGCAGCCTTTTCCCTTTGGAAGCTTGGATTGTAGTGTCTCAGGGGCTGCTTGCCAAACCTTGAAGTTGCCCAGGTTATAGCCTCCAGAGGTACGCTTGAGTAGCAAACGAGCACTTTCACCCGAGGAACAGGGTTCCTGTCACGCTGGAGGAGAGTTAATCCCGCAGACCTCCTTCCTCCTGGGAAAGCGCAAGGCCACCCTGAGCCTCAGGGTAGTGCCTAAGTTTGCTCCGTGCAAGCTCTGCGTGCCTCGGTTTCAATGAGGTCTCCACCGTTGTTGTGCTTCAATGGAACGCGAGGATAGCTTTCAGGACTCCAAGCACTCTGGCCTCCGCACCGTTTCCCATGCTACCACACGGATCCCCCCCACGTCTCCTCTCTGCCTGCTGAGCAAGAAGCAGCCGTGTAGGCCCTTCGGAAAACTTCTTGCATGCAGAACCCAAGGCGGCACACTGCTCTCTGTCTTCCTTTGGAAACCTAGGTGGTCGCAGCTTGCCCCAGCTCACGAAGACAGTCTGAGCCGTTCTCATGAGCTGGGAGACGTGGACTCAGTGAGGACCAGGGCCCTACCTGCACTCAGAAAATCACTCTGCTCAGCGTTCCATCCAGGAGCTCACACCGACTGGCTCGTTGGTTTAGCAGGACGTCTAAGTGAGGTCCAAGCTGAGCAAAGAGCACACTTCCTCCTTTACCCTGCTAGGCCCACGGAAGAGGTAGGGCCAACTAGGCGTCGCTCAGGCCAGCCCTCCTTCAGGGATCTTGCTACACTTCGAAGCCTGCACAGTAAAAGATACTTAGCGGAGTTGCCAGGGTTTCGCCATGCTCTCCCTCGGCAGCTCCACTACTGCAGGGACTCATGTTTGCTGTGAACTAGGATAGGTGGCCCTGCTTCAAAAAGCAGTCTTTTCCCCTTTGGAATAGTGGATTTTTGTAGCCTAGGAGCTGTTTGCGAAACCCTAGGAAGTCCCAGCTTCTACTCACGGCAGGCACGCCCGGGCAGGAAACGAGTATGTTTCCCCAGAGAAACAGGCTGCTTGCAAGTGTTGAGAAGAGCTTCTCAGGTGCCCAGTGTGTCCCGTTTGTTTCCCTTCGCAGCTCCCGTACTGCAGGTACTTATGCTGGGTGCTAACAAGAGTTGGTTGGCTCTGCCGACAAAAGCAGCCTTTTCCCTTTGGAAGCTTGGATTGTAGTGTCTCAGGGGCTGCTTGCCAAACCTTGAAGTTGCCCAGGTTATAGCCTCCGCAGGTACGCTTGCGTAGCAAACGAGCACTTTCTACCGAAGAACAGGGTTCCTGTCACGCTGGAGGAGAGTTAATCCCGCAGACCTCGTTCCTCCTGGGAAAGCGCAAGGCCACCCTGAGCCTCAGGGTAGTGCCTAAGTTTCCAACGGGCAAGCTCTGCGTGACTCGGTTTCCATGAGGTCTCCACCGTTGTTGTGCTTCAATGGAACGCGAGGATAGCTTTCAGGACTCCAAGCACTCTGACCTCCGCACCATTTCCCATGCTACCACACGGATTCCCCCCACGTCTCCTCTCTGCCTGCTGAGCAACAAGCAGCCGTGTAGGCCCTTCAGAACACTTCTGCATGCAGAGGCCAAGGCGGCACACTGCTCTCTGTCTTCCTTTGGAAACCTAGGTTGTCGCAGCTTACCCAGCTCACGAAGACAGTCTGAGCCGGTCTCATGAGCTGGGGAACGTGGACTCAGTAGGACCAGGGCCCTACCTGCACTCAGAAAATCACTCTGCTCAGCCTTCCATCTAGGAGCTCACACCGACTGGCTCGTTGGTTTAGCAGGAGGTCTAAGTGAGGTCCAAGCTGAGCAAAGAACACACTTCCTCCTTTACCCTGCTAGGCCCACGGAAGAGGTAGAGCCAACTAGGCCTCGCTCAGGCCAGCCCTCCTTCAGGGATCTTGCCACACTTCGAAGCCTGCACAGTAAAAGATACTTAGCGAAGTTGCCAGGGTTTCACCATGCTCTCCCTCGGCAGCTCCACTACTGCAGGGACTCATGTTTGCTGTGAACTAGGATAGGTGGCCCACTTCAAAAAGCAGTCTTTTCCCCTTTGGAAAGGTGGATTCTTGTAGCCTAGGAGCTGTTTGCGAAACCATAGAAAGGCCCAGCTTTTACTCACTGCAGGCACGCCCGGGGAGGAAACGAGTATGTTTCCCCAGAGAAACAGGCTGCTTGCAAGTGTCGAGGGGAGCTTCTCAGGTGCCCAGTGTGTCCCGTTTGTTTCCCTTCGCAGCTCCCGTACTGCAGGTACTTATGCTGGGTGCTAACAAGGGTTCGTTGGCTCTGCCGACAAAAGCAGCCTTTTCCCTTTGGAAGCTTGGATTGTAGTGTCTCAGGGGCTGCTTGCCAAAACTTGAAGTTGACCAGGTTATAGCCTCCGTAGGTACGCTTGCGTAGCAAACGAGCACTTTCACCCGATGAACAGCGTTCCTATCACGCTACAGGAGAGTTAATCCTGCAGACCTCGTTCCTCCTGGGAAAGCGCAAGGCCAACCTGAGCCTCAGGGTAGTGCCTAAGTTTGCTCCGTGCAAGCTCTGCGTGCCTCGGTTTCCATGAGGTCTCCACCGTTGTTGTGCTTCAGTGGAACGCGAGGATAGCTTTCAGGAATCCAAGCACTCTGGCCTCCGCACCGTTTCCCATGTTACCACACGGATCCCTCCCACGTCTCCTCTCTGCCTGCTGAGCAACAAGCAGCCGTGTAGGCCCTTCAGACCACTTCTTGCATGCAGAGCCCAAGGCGGCACACTGCTCTCTGTCTTCCTTTGGAAACCTAGGTTGTCGGAGCTTACCCAGCTCACGAAGACAGTCTGAGCCGGTTTCATGAGCTGGGGAACGGGGACTCAGTGAGGACCAGGGCCCTACCTGCACTCAGAAAATCACTCTGCTCAGCCTTCCATCCAGGAGCTCACACCGACTGGCTCGTTGGTTTAGCAGGACGTCTAAGTGAGGTCCAAGCTGAGCAAAGAACACACTTCCTCCTTTACCCTGCTAGGCCCACGGAAGAGGTAGAGCCAACTAGGCCTCGCTCAGGCCAGCCCTCCTTCAGGGATCTTGCCACACTTCGAAGCCTGCACAGTAAAAGATACTTAGCGAAGTTGCCAGGGTTTCACCATGCTCTCCCTCGGCAGCTCCACTACTGCAGGGACTCATGTTTGCTGTGAACGAGGATAGGTGGCCCACTTCAAAAAGCAGTCTTTTCCCCTTTGGAAATGTGGATTCTTTGAGCCTCGGAGCTGTTTGCGAAACCCTAGGAAGGCCCAGCTTCTACTCACTGCAGGCACGCCCGGGCAGGAAACGAGTATGTTTCCCGAAAGAAACAGGCTGCTTGCAAGTGTCGAGGGGAGCTTCTCAGGTGCCCAGTGTTTCCCGTTTGTTTCCCTTCGCAGCTCCCGTACTGCAGGTACTTATGCTGGGTGCTAACAAGGGTTCGTTGGCTCTGCCGACAAAAGCAGCCTTTTCCCTTTGGAAGCTTGGATTGTAGTGTCTCAGGGGCTGCTTGCCAAACCTTGAAGTTGCCCAGGTTATAGCCTCCGCAGGTACGCTTGCGTAGCAAACGAGCACTTTCTACCGATGAACAGGGTTCCTGTCACGCTGGAGGAGAGTTAATCCCGCAGACCTCGTTCCTCCTGGGAAAGCGCAAGTCCACCCTGAGCCTCAGGGTAGTGCCTAAGTTTCCAACGGGCAAGCTCTGCGTGCCTCTGTTTCCATGAAGTCTCCACCGTTGTTGTGCTTCAATGGAACGCGAGGATAGCTTTCAGTACTCCAAGCACTCTGACCTCCGCCCCGTTTCCCATGCTACCACACGGATCCCCCCCACGTCTCCTCTCTGCCTGCTGAGCAACAAGCAGCCGTGTAGGCCCTTCAGAACACTTCTGCATGCAGAGCCCAAGGCGGCACACTGCTCTCTGTCTTCCTTTGGAAACCTAGGTTGTCGCAGCTTACCCAGCTCACCAAGACAGTCTGAGCCGGTCTCATGAGCTGGGGAACGTGGACTCAGTGAGGACCAGGGCCCTACCTGCACTCAGAAAATCACTCTGCTCAGCCTTCCATCCAGGAGCTCACACCGACTGGCTCGTTGGTTTAGCAAGACGTCTAAGTGAGGTCCAAGCTGAGCAAAGAACACACTTCCTCCTTTACCCTGCTAGGCCCACGGAAGAGGTAGAGCCAACTAGGCCTCGCTCAGGCCAGCCCTCCTTCAGGGATCTTGCCACAGTTCGAAGCCTGCACAGTAAAAGTTATTTAGCGAAGTTGCCAGGGTTTCGCCATTCTCCCTCGGCAGCTCCACTACTGCAGGGACTCATGTTTGCTGTGAACTAGGATAGGTGGCCCACCTCCAAAAGCAGTCTTTTCCCCTTTGGAAATGTGGATTCTTGTAGCCTCGGAGCTGTTTGCAAAACCCTAGGAAGGCCCAGCTTCTACTCACGGCAGGCACGCCCGGGGAGGAAACGAGTATGTTTCCCCAGAGAAACAGGCTGCTTGCAAGTGTCGAGCGGAGCTTCTCAGGTGCCCAGTGTGTCCCGTTTGTTTCCCTTCGCAGCTCCCGTACTGCAGGTACTTATGCTGGGTGCTAAAAAGAGTTGGTTGGCTCTGCCGACAAAAGCAGCCTTTTCCCTTTGGAAGCTTGGATTGTAGTGTCTCAGGGGCTGCTTGCCAAACCTTGAAGTTGCCCAGGTTATAGCCTCCAGAGGTACGCTTGAGTAGCAAACGAGCACTTTCACCCGAGGAACAGGGTTCCTGTCACGCTGGAGGAGAGTTAATCCCGCAGACCTCCTTCCTCCTGGGAAAGCGCAAGGCCACCCTGAGCCTCAGGGTAGTGCCTAAGTTTGCTCCGTGCAAGCTCTGCGTGCCTCGGTTTCAATGAGGTCTCCACCGTTGTTGTGCTTCAATGGAACGCGAGGATAGCTTTCAGGACTCCAAGCACTCTGGCCTCCACACCGTTTCCCATGCTACCACACGGATCCCCCCCACGTCTCCTCTCTGCCTGCTGAGCAACGAGCAGCCGTGTAGGCCCTTCGGAAAACTTCTTGCATGCAGAACCCAAGGCGGCACACTGCTCTCTGTCTTCCTTTGGAAACCTAGGTGGTCGCAGCTTGCCCCAGCTCACGAAGACAGTCTGAGCCGTTCTCATGAGCTGGGAGACGTGGACTCAGTGAGGACCAGGGCCCTACCTGCACTCAGAAAATCACTCTGCTCAGCGTTCCATCCAGGAGCTCACACCGACTGGCTCGTTGGTTTAGCAGGACGTCTAAGTGAGGTCCAAGCTGAGCAAAGAGCACACTTCCTCCTTTACCCTGCTAGGCCCACGGAAGAGGTAGGGCCAACTAGGCCTCGCTCAGGCCAGCCCTCCTTCAGGGATCTTGCTACACTTCGAAGCCTGCACAGTAAAAGATACTTAGCGGAGTTGCCAGGGTTTCGCCATGCTCTCCCTCGGCAGCTCCACTACTGCAGGGACTCATGTTTGCTGTGAACTAGGATAGGTGGCCCTGCTTCAAAAAGCAGTCTTTTCCCCTTTGGAATAGTGGATTTTTGTAGCCTAGGAGCTGTTTGCGAAACCCTAGGAAGTCCCAGCTTCTACTCACTGCAGGCACGCCCGGGCAGGAAACGAGTATGTTTCCCCAGAGAAACAGGCTGCTTGCAAGTGTTGAGAAGAGCTTCTCAGGTGCCCAGTGTGTCCCGTTTGTTTCCCTTCGCAGCTCCCGTACTGCAGGTACTTATGCTGGGTGCTAACAAGAGTTGGTTGGCTCTGCCGACAAAAGCAGCCTTTTCCCTTTGGAAGCTTGGATTGTAGTGTCTCAGGGGCTGCTTGCCAAACCTTGAAGTTGCCCAGGTTATAGCCTCCGCAGGTACGCTTGCGTAGCAAACGAGCACTTTCTACCGAAGAACAGGGTTCCTGTCACGCTGGAGGAGAGTTAATCCCGCAGACCTCGTTCCTCCTGGGAAAGCGCAAGGCCACCCTGAGCCTCAGGGTAGTGCCTAAGTTTCCAACGGGCAAGCTCTGCGTGACTCGGTTTCCATGAGGTCTCCACCGTTGTTGTGCTTCAATGGAACGCGAGGATAGCTTTCAGGACTCCAAGCACTCTGACCTCCGCACCATTTCCCATGCTACCACACGGATCCCCCCCACGTCTCCTCTCTGCCTGCTGAGCAACAAGCAGCCGTGTAGGCCCTTCAGAACACTTCTGCATGCAGAGGCCAAGGCGGCACACTGCTCTCTGTCTTCCTTTGGAAACCTAGGTTGTCGCAGCTTACCCAGCTCACGAAGACAGTCTGAGCCGGTCTCATGAGCTGGGGAACGTGGACTCAGTAGGACCAGGGCCCTACCTGCACTCAGAAAATCACTCTGCTCAGCCTTCCATCCAGGAGCTCACACCGACTGGCTCGTTGGTTTAGCAGGAGGTCTAAGTGAGGTCCAAGCTGAGCAAAGAACACACTTCCTCCTTTACCCTGCTAGGCCCACGGAAGAGGTAGAGCCAACTAGGCCTCGCTCAGGCCAGCCCTCCTTCAGGGATCTTGCCACACTTCGAAGCCTGCACAGTAAAAGATACTTAGCGAAGTTGCCAGGGTTTCACCATGCTCTCCCTCGGCAGCTCCACTACTGCAGGGACTCATGTTTGCTGTGAACTAGGATAGGTGGCCCACTTCAAAAAGCAGTCTTTTCCCCTTTGGAAAGGTGGATTCTTGTAGCCTAGGAGCTGTTTGCGAAACCATAGAAAGGCCCAGCTTTTACTCACTGCAGGCACGCCCGGGGAGGAAACGAGTATGTTTCCCCAGAGAAACAGGCTGCTTGCAAGTGTCGAGGGGAGCTTCTCAGGTGCCCAGTGTGTCCCGTTTGTTTCCCTTCGCAGCTCCCGTACTGCAGGTACTTATGCTGGGTGCTAACAAGGGTTCGTTGGCTCTGCCGACAAAAGCAGCCTTTTCCCTTTGGAAGCTTGGATTGTAGTGTCTCAGGGGCTGCTTGCCAAAACTTGAAGTTGACCAGGTTATAGCCTCCGTAGGTACGCTTGCGTAGCAAACGAGCACTTTCACCCGATGAACAGCGTTCCTATCACGCTACAGGAGAGTTAATCCTGCAGACCTCGTTCCTCCTGGGAAAGCGCAAGGCCACCCTGAGCCTCAGGGTAGTGCCTAAGTTTGCTCCGTGCAAGCTCTGCGTGCCTCGGTTTCCATGAGGTCTCCACCGTTGTTGTGCTTCAGTGGAACGCGAGGATAGCTTTCAGGACTCCAAGCACTCTGGCCTCCGCACCGTTTCCCATGTTACCACACGGATCCCTCCCACGTCTCCTCTCTGCCTGCTGAGCAACAAGCAGCCGTGTAGGCCCTTCAGACCACTTCTTGCATGCAGAGCCCAAGGCGGCACACTGCTCTCTGTCTTCCTTTGGAAACCTAGGTTGTCGGAGCTTACCCAGCTCACGAAGACAGTCTGAGCCGGTTTCATGAGCTGGGGAACGGGGACTCAGTGAGGACCAGGGCCCTACCTGCACTCAGAAAATCACTCTGCTCAGCCTTCCATCCAGGAGCTCACACCGACTGGCTCGTTGGTTTAGCAGGACGTCTAAGTGAGGTCCAAGCTGAGCAAAGAACACACTTCCTCCTTTACCCTGCTAGGCCCACGGAAGAGGTAGAGCCAACTAGGCCTCGCTCAGGCCAGCCCTCCTTCAGGGATCTTGCCACACTTCGAAGCCTGCACAGTAAAAGATACTTAGCGAAGTTGCCAGGGTTTCACCATGCTCTCCCTCGGCAGCTCCACTACTGCAGGGACTCATGTTTGCTGTGAACTAGGATAGGTGGCCCACTTCAAAAAGCAGTCTTTTCCCCTTTGGAAAGGTGGATTCTTGTAGCCTCGGAGCTGTTTGCGAAACCCTAGGAAGGCCCAGCTACTACTCACGGCAGGCACGCCCGGGGAGGAAACGAGTATGTTTCCCCAGAGAAACAGGCTGCTTGCAAGTGTCGAGGGGAGCTTCTCAGGTGCCCAGTGTGTCCCGTTTGTTTCCCTTCGCAGCTCCCGTACTGCAGGTACTTATGCTGGGTGCTAACAAGAGTTGGTTGGCTCTGCCGACAAAAGCAGCCTTTTCCCTTTGGAAGCTTGGATTGTAGTGTCTCAGGGGCTGCTTGCCAAACCTTGAAGTTGCCCAGGTTATAGCCTCCGCAGGTACGCTTGCGTAGCAAACGAGTACTTTCTACCGAAGAACAGGGTTCCTGTCAAGCTGGAGGAGAGTTAATCCCGCAGACCTCCTTCCTCCTGGGAAAGCGCAAGGCCACCCTGAGCCTCAGGGTAGTGCCTAAGTTTCCAACGGGCAAGCTCTGCGTGCCTCGGTTTCCATGAGGTCTCCACCGTTGTTGTGCTTCAATGGAACGCGAGGATAGCTTTCAGGACTCCAAGCACTCTGACCTCCGCACCGTTTCCCATGCTACCACACGGATCCCCCCCACGTCTCCTCTCTGCCTGCTGAGCAACAAGCAGCCGTGTAGGCCCTTCAGAACCCTTCTTGCATGCAGAGCCCAAGGCGGCACACTGCTCTCTGTCTTCCTTTGGAAACCTAGGTTGTCGCAGCTTACCCAGCTCACCAAGACAGTCTGAGCCGCTCTCATGAGATGGGGAAAGTGGACTCAGTGAGGACCAGGGCCCTACCTGCACTCAGAAAATCACTCTGCTCAGCGTTCCATCCAGGAGCTCAAACCGACTGGCTCGTTGGTTT